>NC_072480.1:22551250-22852500 GCF_027574615.1 Eptesicus fuscus
ATTCTGAAATGCATCCTAGTTTGGGTGATAAATTATATGCTTTCCTATCTTGGACCACCTGACAAGTTCTGGTTTCTTCCAGGAGAATCTGCTCTCCCTGCCTTTAGGAGAGAGGCCACTCCCTATCCACAACAGCGGCCTTCCCAGCAGGAGCCTCTGGTGCAGCTGGATCCAAACCCCAGCTCTGCTCTTTATTAGCTGCCTGATTAGGGGGCAAGTCACTTGAGTTGCCTTTGCTTCTGTTTTCCCAAGTGAAAAACGGGGGTAATGATAACAGTGCCTGGCATGGAGTAGGTGGCCAATACATGTTAGTCAATACTATTATTACTCTAGGGCAGGGCAGCCCTCGGACAGAGCCCGGCCTGCTAATACTTCTGTTTGGCTCCCTCAGTGTTCTCAGTTTTGAAGATGAAAGCCTTTAGGAAGGAGGGCACCCTTCAGAAGGTGGCAAAGGAGTCATCATCCGATTCATGCATTGACCACATGCTACACTCCTGGCATCTGAGTTTGCAGCCCCTCTTCAAGCCTGGACAGGACAAGAACATCAGGCTGTTGTAGGTTTAGAGTAGGCCACATGGATGGGTGTTACTATACGAGCATGTTCTCTCCCATCCACCCCCTCTCTCCAAGTTAGACTCCAGCTCAGGCTCACACGAGAAGAAAGTTCCTCCTTGGAAATCAGTCTCCCTTGTGCCAGAGGTGTTTCTTCCCACCCCCATGTTCCTTAGGGAAGTGCCTCTCAAACCTTAATGTGCATAGACACTGCTAGGAAATTTATTGAAAATGCAGATTCTGGTTCAGGAGATCTGGGGTGAGGGTCTAAGATTCTGCATTTCCAACAAGCTTTTAGGTGACCCTGATGCTGCTCAAGGATTTGGGGAGCAGTGGGACCTTGGGAAAGTGTTTCTACCTGAGGCTGAGAGTGAGGCCTCTTCCCAGAGCAGTCTGGACACTTTCTGTGAGCAGTGAGTACTTAGCTCTCTTCATCGAGCGGCCCCCCTACCTCCAACCAAATATTCATAAATGAATGAGCACCAGGAAAACACCCATCTCTCCATGCAGAGGCTGAAATATAGTTAGGAGACACTGACTCCCCCTTAAGAGTAGGCCCAACCTTTGAGAATATCTGACTGCCTCTCCCTCCATTCATTATGTAGATGAGAACTTTCAGCTGATCTTATTTTAGAAATTTCAGTCAACTAGAAACTTGTTATTTTATATTTATTTTTTTTTTACCATAGTCTCCACTTATTTGAGATTTCACTTTCTTTGGGTTCAGTCAGCTGTAGTCAACAACAGTCTGAAACTATTAAATGGAAAATTCCAGAAATAAACAATTCATAAGTTACGCAGTCCCTCTTCAGGCCTGGACAGGACAAGCACATCAGGCTGCCGTAGGTCTGGATGAAGCAACATGGATGGGTATAACTATCCTATCTAATAAAAGTGTGATATGCAAATTAACCATCACTCTGTCACACAGATGGCGGTGCCCAGTCCTCTCAGCCCTGCCGGAGTGCCCCAGTCCCAGGGGGGCGGCTGCTGAGAGTGGGCAGTGTGAGCATTCCATGCCCGGCTGCGGATGGGCCTCTGGCCATGCCAGGGCGTGGAACACTTGTGACATTGCCCCAGTGACAAGGCAAGCGTTCCACACCTGGCTGTGGATGGGCCTCTGGGCTACGGAGAGCCTCTGGGCAGTGGGCACAGAGCGGCCAGGCCCCACAGAGAGCTACTGGCACGTGGATTCGTGCGCAGTGCTACTAGTCTGAGTATAATTTATGAAGTGTGCTCTGTTCTGAGTAGTTTGATGAAATCTCGAGCAGTCCTGGTCCATCCCGCAGGGGGTGTGAGTCATCCCTTTGTCTAGCATATCCGTTAGTAGGCCTCCTGTTAGTAGGCCAGTAGGTTATCAGATCTACTGTCACAGTGTCACCAGAACTCTTATTTTACACTAGAGGCCCGGTGCACAAAATTCATGCACTGGAGTGGGGGAGGTGTCCCTCAGCCCAGCCTGCACCCTTTCCAATCTGGGACCCATACTTTCATTCAGCATATTTTTATAATTGTTTCATTTTATTATTAGTTATTGTTGTTAATCTCTTACTGTGCCTAATTTATAAACTGAACTTTTATATAGGAAAAACATACTACATATAATGCTCTCTGTGGTTTCAGGTATCCACTGGGGGTCTTGGATTTTATCTGCCCAAGATAAGGGGGGACTTCTGTACTCTCAAATGGAGTGGCTCTCAAAGCATGGTTCTGGAACTTAGTAGCATCAACATCTCTGGGAATTTGTTAGGACTGCAAATACTGAGGCCCCACCAGCAATTGTGTCTAACACGCCCTCCAGGTAATTGCCATGCATTCTATGGTCTGAACCAATGTTCTAAGCTGCTAAATTCCTTGGGTGAGTTTCCAGGAGAAAGGGCCCTGGGTCCTGGCAGGCTTTGGGGTCTGCCCGAGTTTCTGGAGTGTGTTGGTCAGTGGATGGTTTCAGTTGTGAGTCAGGGAGATGATTCTAAGAAAGGGGCTTGAAGATGGCAGCTTCGGGTGAGGAAAAGCAGGAGCAAATGATCCACCTTCTGGGGATAATTGTTTGACTTCATGCAAATGTTCTAAGCAATAAAACCAGCCACTGATGTGCAGGAAATATATGCTCCCCATGCTGAGTGGTCTAAATAGAGTGTCATCAGTGATTGGGCTTCAGAGCCCCTATTACACAAAGCCTAATGACATGAAGTACATCACACCTGCTAAATGAAACGCACATGGGGATGTTATGCGAGTTTTCAAGAGCATTTTATTTTGCATAATATGTTTTTTTTTTTCAGACCAGAAATGAGATATTAAAAAGTCAGCAGGTATATAGCTTGTTTTAAAATTATTATTACTCTACTCTGGCTTTGCAGACTTTTATTTTCTTCCTCCAGCTGGTACAGCACAGGAACATAGCATATTCTATCCAGAAGGGACCCTGGAGCTCAGTAAGTCTACTCTCTGCAATTCACAGGTGAGCAACTCAGGTCTGCAGAAATGTGAGATGACTTGCCCTGAACAGGGCCTGGGCTGGTACCCAGGACTCTTGCTTCTCAGACCCTGGGAATCCCATTGATGTCTGTCAGGAATGCCAGGCCAGGTAAGGGGCCTGAGAAAGTAGCTTCATGCATATCTTGCTTGTGGACAGTATTGGAGGAATGGGGGGAGCAGTGACATCACTTCCTGTGTGCACACAACCCCATAGAGCAGCCAAGGGCATTTTGTTCCCTGCAAGGTCACTTCTGAGGCTGTAGTCAGATACTCCTCCCATTCATACCGAGGCTTTGAACTTCAGTCCCTTGGAAGACAAAACCCCCACTCCTGCAGCCCAAGTATCCTTGTGTGTTGTGGGTGGTGGGGAACATGCCTCTTCCCAGGGCCAGCTCCATGGGCTTAGGACCCGTGCAGCTGCCCAGCACCCTTTGCTCACAATGACTCTGCATGTGCTTTAAAGCTCTGTTGTCACCGTCTTAAGAATCTTAATACTTTCTGAAAAGGGGGGACCTGTATTTTCACTTTGCTTTGGGCCCTGCAAATTATGTAGCTGGTTTTCTCCACGTCTCTTATACCCTCCCCTGCACCTCTTTTGAAACGCATTTTCTCCAAGAAGCCTTCTCTGAGTATATTGTATATCACGATATGAATGTTCCTCTCTATCATTAATTGCTTTCCTTCTGTAGGTCAACCCCGTGAGATGGATACTATTATTGTCATCATGCCCACTTAAAAAATGAGGAGACCGAGGCTTAGAGAGAGATGAACTGCTTTCAGTTTACACACTGAGGAATTGGGGTTAGAACCCAGGTCTGCTTGACTCCAGAGAACAGAGACTGACCCACTGTCCTGTACAGCCTCACTTTGTTGTCTGTTTAGTGCTTACCACTCTGTGAGGTTTCCTTGCTTCTTCCATTTGACTGTAGGGGAGAGACTGTGTCCTTTATTACAGAGGCTGTGTTCTTCATTCAGTTTCACGCAGCCTCACGCCTAGCACGGACAGGTACCCAGTGAGTATTTATATAACAAAGGGCATTTGGCTACATTTAACGTGTGTTTAGCCATGTCAGGCCTTCCTGCAAACCAAAGAGACTTCCAGGTTTGTGTTTCAATTTCTCCTGTGAATGAAGCTGCACAGTGTGCATGGTGAGGGCTGAGAGACACCTTATATTTGACTTCATGAATTATTTATGGAATTAACACCGGAATCATCATTAATTTGTGGAAGGAGAGAAGTTGCTATGTGGCTCAGTGCCTGTGCTTTTCTGGCAGGGGGAAATTACCTTCACAACGGCAGCTGGGGGCGAGCCGCACACTGGTTTCCAGGGGAGACAGAGCACTTCAGCCCCCTCTTTCCTTCTCTCTCCCTCAACTGAACCATCCAGACTGGCAGCAGCGAGCCCACTCAGCTTCCCTCAACATTTAGTTAACACACGTTTGTTATGCACTTACTGTGTGTGCAGGCCATATGCTAGATCTGGGGATGCAAAACCAAGAAAGCATGTCAATAATTACATTATTGGGTGAGGATTGATAAGAATGCAGTGAGAGGAAATTCCTGGGTGTGTGTGGAGATTATGCCTAAACCATGTCTTACAGGGAAAAAAAGAAAAAGATTAGCCTACCAGAGAGGGGGGTAGGAAAGGTGTAGGGGGACAGGCTTTCCGATCGGGAGGAACCCTGCAGCAGCCTGGAGAAGGACCTGCAGATAGTAGAAGTAGCTGGTGTGGGAAGAGAGGCCCCGAGAGGTGACTTGTGGGGGCTCAGCCAGAAACTGGGGAATGGACGCTGGTCATGCCTACAGGCTTGGGTTTTGTCCTCGAGGCTGAGGGTGTTGGTGGTGGATGGATTTTGCTCGGTCAGTGGCCAGTTGGGGTATCTGTGCCATCATTTGGATGATTCCTCAGGGAGCAAGGTCTCGCCTGCTCCAGATGGGCAGTGGTTTTTGGGGGGGCGGGCAGGCCCCTGAGGCCTCAGGGTGAGGGGACGTATGCTTGCCCGAGTGGGAGAGTGGCGGGACTATGGCTGAGTGGCTCCCCAATTCTGCCCTGTCAGCAGTTTGCTTTCTGAGGCCTACTGTACTCGTATAATAGCAATCTCTTTCCCATTTCCTTCAAAGCATCAGGAGGAAATATAGCTGCAGCTGGGTTCAGCAGCCCTCGCTTTTGAGCAATAAACTACAAATGATCACAGTTTACTTTGATGCTTTCAGAATTCCCATACTAGTCACTGTGGTTTCTTGCCATTTACTAGCTGGAAAGTCGCCGGCCGCACACGCTCTGCCTTTGGAATGAGCCCTTGCCTCGCCGAGCTTGTCTTCACCTGTTATTTATCCTGCAGTTCTTCTTTGGGCTCGAAAGTGCCCTGGGCTCTGGGCTGCCGAGACCACGCTTTAGTCCAACCCTGCTGCCCCTGCCTCTGGGGGAGAAGAGATTGTGCCGACTCTATTTATTTACAGGTAGAAAGGAGTCAGAGAGCCCTGCAGGGTGAAGGCAGAGACGAGGCACTCCAGATAAGTGTTTTTCCTTCTTATTACTTATTTATTAAAGCCAGTGAGGCATAACTAAGAGAAGGGAAAGGAACCAAGGAAATAGAGAATACAATGGCCCTTAGATTTTAATGGGAGAGATGGCTGGAAGTGATTCCTAAATTATTAAATAAATCGATTGGATTCTTGAAGCCGGCCTCCAAGGTATATTTGTCAGTTTCATTATCATTGTCTTCAAGGGTAGGAAGAGTCACTCATGGAGAAAGTTTTATTATTTTTCCCCCCTCTATCTTATTTTGAAGGCTGCAATTCATGACCCCTGTCCAATTAAACACTAACTTCTTTATGGAACAGGAGCAGCGTTTTTTCCATTTCTATTTTGGCTCTCATTCTTGATCCCATTTGTCTTACGGGCCCACAGACGTGAAACAAGGTTGGGTCAGTGGTAGGGCACACACACTTTGGAGAATCTTGGTCCCGTTTCAATTACAGGACCATTTGGTCACAGACGAGCTCTATGGATAATTTGTCCACTTACAAGAGTCCTGTCATTTAGCTATTTGCCTAACGGAACCTACTGAGTGTTGGAATAATAGGTTGTGCTATCTCAAATGCCAAGAATACACCTTAATGCAAACAGGGGATTTATGAGATTTTATTTTGGGGTTTTGGTTTTTGACTGCAATAGTGTTTGCTCCTTTCTCTCACATTTCCCTCTCTCCCCCTAAACATTTCTACTGCCTCCTGCCCAATGGTAAAAAAAAACAAACACGCCTGAATATCTACATTCTTTTTCTTAATTATCCTCCCGAGGAAAGCAGACCAAGCACCGGGGTGCAAAAAATTTAAACCATAAATAACAAGCTGAAAGGAAATAAGAGAAATGACACCAGAATAAACTAAGCTATTAACTGAAAGCTTTACATCACCATCCTCCTTGGGCCTGAGACATCTAAGGGAAGGTGGTTAGGTATTCATTTTCCCGAAAAATGTCATTACAATCTGCAGCAATTAAAAATGGATGAAGGAAACGTTTCCCCACGATTTCCGGTGGTACTCCAGGCGTTGCCGCGTGCAACATTTTGGGTAGCCTGGTTCCCACGCCTTTCCAGAGGACAAATGGTCTGAAGGACAGATCTGGGTCCTCGGGGCACCACCCCGCCTGGGTCTGGGGCGGAGGGCGGGGTGGGAGAAGGCGAGTGAGCAGAGCAGCGGGTAGGGGTGGAAGGCTTCCCGGGACACCGGAGCCCTTCTCCCCCGGTCGCTGCATAATTGTTTCTTTCTCCACACCTGGTGTGGGGCGCTCCATCCACACCTGCCAGCCTGTCAGGTTTCCAGTTATGGGCTTGCGGCTCCATTTCCTCCCTGCTCCCCCCACCTCGGGGGTGAGGGAACGTGCCCTGGTGTTCACAACGCGGAACACGGAAGGCGCGGGCCCTGCGGTGCCGGTGCGGGGCGCAGGGGTGCGGGGCGCAGGGGTGCGGGGCGCAGGGGTGCGGGGCGCAGGGGTGCGGGGCGCAGGGGTGCGGGGCGCAGGGGTGCGGGGCGCAGGGGTGCGGGGAGGAGCGCGCTCTTCCTCCCCCGCCGGTTCCTGGAGGCAGCCAGGCCCACGCTGGCAGGATCCCGCCCAGCCGCCCGGAGGCCTGGGGGCTCCTTGTGGTCCCAACTCTGTTTGGCCAAACGAGCCAGGCCTACCCTGGCGGCGGGGCCCGCACAGAAAGAAGCCCAGGCGTGCGGGAGTGCGCGCGTGTGCGTGAGGCGGGCGGGGGCACGCTCCCCGCTGTCTTGCCCCTGGTCTCCCGCCAGCCCCCCAATAATGCGGGGGCAGAGGCGGGCTCAGTGTGAGATCCAAAGGCTTGGCGCCTCCACGCGACTGAAGGAGTTGGGTGAGAAAAGCAAGGTGCAGGACCGTGTGCCTAAGAAGATCTGGGTTTTGTAAGACAAACCCTGACAAGCCTCGCTCTGTGGGTGTGATAAGAAGGCTGTGCTGGATTATGTAAGTTCAGAGGGAAATCTAGGACACACGCTGAGCCTTCAAATGAGTTCTGGGGCCGGGGTGGGAATGGGCTGAGCGAGCTGATGGGAGATGGGGTAAGGCGTCCATGGTAACAGCATTTCACCCCATTTACGCAAAACGCGTATTTATGTCTGTCCTCAAGTCTCACTGCTTCACCCTGCTCTGCTCATCGTTCCTCCAGGAGTGCGTCCTCTGAAACCCGCCGGTGCCCGCACGCAGGGCTGGTGGACGTGGGCTCTGAGCCAGCATTCCAGGCTCATGCTCCGCAGCTGGGTTTATGGCTGAGCGAGAAGCAGCAGGGCCCCTCCGCCTCAGGGAAAAACCGCTATTAACTGCTCTTCTTGAGTCCCCTCCCCTCGGTTCTGATCCAGGGGGAGAGGTAGGAAAGAGGCTTTCTCAAAAAGTCTGACTCCTCTTAAAGGGCGCGATGCCCTTTGGGCAGGCAGATGCCATAGGGAGGGGCCTCAGCTGGGCCTGTCTGGCCTCTAAAGGCTCCTGTGGGCTTTTCCATCCCCCCGCCCCCAGGCGGGGAACAGACTTTGTGGAAAACAAAACTAGGCTCTGAAGATGGAAATGACAGGGCAGCAGTTTTCAGCTCAACATAAGGAAGAGCTTCCTAGTCACCTGAGCCGATACTGGCTAGGCCATTTTGCAGGAGGAGTAGGAGGTCTCATTGGTGGCAGGGTCAGAGCCTGGTGATGCTTTGGTCAAGATTCTTGCACCCCGTGGCCCTGGATTATAAGACCTCAGGGGTTGCACTGTACAATATGGTAGCCTAGACACATGTGGCTGCTGAGTGCTAGAAATGTGGCTAGTGCAACTAATTTTAATTAAGGCTATAGATACGAAGGAAACAAAATCAGTATCTTGACAAGATATCTGCACTCCCGTGTTCATTGCAGAATTATTCACAACAGCCGAAATATGGAAACAACAATGAGTGAAAGGAGAAAGATGGTGTATTATATCACATCTTTTATCCATCACATGTATAATGGGGTATTATTCAGCCATTAAGGAAATGTTGCCATTTGCTACAACATGGATGAACCAGGAGGGTATTATGCTAAACGGGAATAAGCCAGACAGAGAAAAGCCACTATTGTATCACTTATATGTGGAATCTAAAAAACAAAAATATTAAACTTACATAGAGAGAGTAAAATGGCAGTTGCCGGGGTTTAGGAGGTAGGGAAAATGGGGAGATGTTGGTTAAAGGGTACAAATTTTCAATTATAAGATGGATAAGTCCTGAGGAGGTAATGTACACCATGATGATATAGTTAATAATACTGTATTGTATACATGAAATTTGCTAAGAGAATGGATTTCAAGCATTCTCTCTCTCTCACACATGCACATAAACGTAACCATGTGAGTTGATGAATGAGTTAACTAACCTGATTGTGGTAATCATTTCTCAATGTGTGTGTGTGTGTGTGTGTGTGTGTGTATAGCAAATCATCACATTGTGTACTTTAAATATACACAATTTTATTTGCCAATTATGCCTTAATAAACCTGGAGGGAAAAATTAAATTAAAAAAACCAAAGCAGTGTAAAATATTCTTTCTGTTAAACACATTTCATTGTTTTGTAGGACTGCATTTCACTTCACCCATTGAAAATTTAGCAGTCAAATGGAGATGTCAGTAAGTGTGAAATACTCGTCAGAATTTGAAAATAATATAAAAAGGACTGTAAACTATTTCATTAATACTTTCTGTGTTAATTACACATTAAAGTCATGTTTTTCAAAAATTGGGTCAAATAAAGTCTATTGTTAAAATTAATTTCATGATTAAAAAATGTGGTTACTAGGAAGTGTACAATTGCATATGGGGCTTTCATTGTCTTTTTATCGAGTAGCAGTGCTCCAAATTTCTGCCAGCATTGGGAGTTTGTGATTCTGTACAATTGTTCTCGGCCCTGATGTGGATTCTTACCTCTCTTTAGGTAGAGAGATACTCCATCAAGATTGTGGCTTCCCAGGTGGCCACCCAACGCAGTTTTTATTGGCGATGCAGGTGCAAATCATGTGACAAGTGTCTGGGTTTCAGAGAAATGACCAGCACAATGGTGCTGGGAGCGCCGAGAACTTCTGGCATAAGTTATTACACAAGAGCTGAGCTTGCATGTTCAAAAGCTGCTGTTTAAAATAATAGGACGAGGTTTCTTTTAAAAAACAGAATATATATTACCTGACTTTTATTCACTACTATTCACAAGCAGTTAAAGTTGAATAAAAATCTTCCTTCGTTCTGTATCATTAAAACACATCCCAAGAAAGGCCTAGAAACACAGTGGTAGACTCTAAATTAAGCAATAAGATATGCACTCTTAGTTTCCCTAATTACCCACCATTGAAAAAGTAGGTTGGAACTAAAATAAACATGTTGTCTTGAAATGAGAATTAATATGTGCAAGTGCTGCTGGGGAAAGCTATATTATTCAATTGAATTTTGAAATATATATATATTGGTCAACAAATCCAAAGGCATTCTTCCCTTTGGAATTGAATCTTCATTTAGAGTTTTTAAAAATTACTTGTTCCATGTATCAAGCTATTATGACATTTTATTCATTATGTGCTGAACCCTGTCACATCCTGTGAAGGAAATAACTACCTTCTCTGTTGCTCCTTGAGAAGCCAAGTGTAAACATAACCATGATTCCATGGGGGAAGGGCTGTATTAATTATGGAACATATTGTTGGGAGTTCTGGGAAATACTTCTCTTTGTCATTCTACTAGGGGTAAGTGGAGAGAGGGGAGAGGGAAAAGGGACGAGCAGAGGGCAGGAGGGACATGGGATGGGGTGGGAGTCACTGTGGGATTTAAACCCAGCCTTACGGTTCTAGCTCTGCTGGCCCTCTTGATCCTGGATTATGTGATTTTCAAATTGGGTATGAATTCTAATCTCATTGTCCAAAAATATATTCTCCATTTAGAGTAGGCTAGAGCAAAGACTGATCTTATTATAAATGGGGGCTGCTAGAATCAGGTCAGGATCTGAGCATGAATGGGTTGGAAGAGAAAAGAATCTCGGAGTCTTGAGCAGGTCCTCATTTCTGTCACCAACTGGGAGAAGAGAAGGAGAAAGGCAATTTGAGCACATTCCCAGAGCCTATTATCAGGGCGGAACAGGGGAGGTGTTGATGTTAGGGCTGAAGGAAGACAGTTTAACTATCACCTTTTGCAATGAAAGTTTTAAAAGACAATTTAAGTATCACCTTTTAAAATGAAAATGCTAAACAGTTTAGCCTCGGCTGCTATCAGGATCACAAATGGCATCTTTTTAAAGAGATGAAAGAAAAACGCCACTGCAGAATGCCTACCTGGCCTGCAAAGTAGCAGGGGCCTCAAATCCTGACCTCATTGTTCTGAATAGTCTGACTCCCGGAGACGCAATTTAAAGCCCTTTCTCGTGGGTAGCTGTTGGGGCTTTATGACATAATAGACACGAAGGATCAAAGGCCCCTGTGGGGTTTCTAGGATCCTTCCTCCACCTTCAAGCTAGGATTTCTACTAAACGACTGTGTGTGACCTAACCTCAAAAGTTGCAAGAGAGAGGGATTTCCTATTATAGTTCTATCATGATTCAGGGGAAATAACTACTATGTGTCAAGGGCTTTACATTTTCTGCCTTTGAAATGCTCACAGTAACACGTAAGGTAGGTGTTATTGTGTCCATTCTGGAAATGAGGACACCGAGGCTTTGAGAGATGAAATAATGTGCCCAGAGTTAAATAGCCATTGAGCGGGGGGTTGGTATTTATTACCAGGTCTGTTTGACTCCCAAACCATGCTTTTTCCTACTACAGTATATTGTTCTTATTAAGTTCTTATCAATATCTAATCAGTATCTTTTCAGCTATAATTTAAGCTCATTATCTCAGTGCTCAGTGGAAATGGTGCCGTTATCCTCAGTTTTCCATTCAAAGCCTTTTGTATATTTTGGGATGGCCACCTCGGCCTTCTCTTACCTTTTTCTTGCCTGTTGCACAGAGCTGAGGGAGAGTGATGTGCCCCTGAAATGGCTTGTTTCTTTTAATTGGCATTTAATATGTATCTATGCAGATGAGTCTTGCTTGTAGGAAACTGGCTGGAAGTTCTATTTCATTCATTTTTTATTCATCCATAGGATTTAACAATGTACAGACTATCTGCTATGCACTGGGTTAGATGCTGGACATTCAGAGAAGCAGCTCTGTGCTGGAGTACAGAAAAGAGCACCTGCCTCTGTTTGAACAGGTTGGAGCGTACTTCCTAAGGCTGGAGGCAGGAGAACTGGCGTTGGTGGATGCAGAAGAAGACTGCCAGATGTGGGCCTCTAGGGATGCGGGGCAGGCAAAGGGAACCTTGCGTGCAAAGTCATAGGAGCTGTTCACACCACTGTGCAGGGGAAGAGGAAGTGTTTTGGTATGGCTGGAATATGGAGGGTGTACACAGGAAAAGGGGGGAGATGATACAGGGCAAGCATCAGATCACAGAGAGTTTCTATGTCAAGTTAGAGTTTGTATTATGTTTTTAATTTTGAGACTTAAAAAAGTATGAAGAATAGTTTAATAGACATCCATACGTGTATTTCTACCCCCCGGAATTAAAAAGCATTAGCATTGCCCTGGCCGGTGTGGCTCAGTTGGTTGGGTGTCATCGCTGGTTGGTGGTGTGCAGGAGGCAGCTGATCGATGTTGCACTCTCACGTGGATGTTTCTCTCTCTCTCTCCCTTTCCCTTCCTCTTTCTCTCTGTAAAAAACCCCCATAAACAAATAAACAAACATTAGCATTTAACTGTATTTTAACCTTAAAAAAAGAAATCAAACACTATAGATATATTTAAATCAGTACCTTTTGCCTAATACTCTTCTCTACACCCCTCCCCCAAGGCAGTGATTGTTCATTTGTATTTATCCTTTTAGATAATTTAAAGCACATTTTACACACATCAGTATTATGCTATAATACATCATTCTATATCTTGCTTTTCTCTCCCCTCAGTGTTGTTTTTGGCTCTTTCCATGTTGATAGATCAATTCATTTATTTTAACTGTTGCATTGAATCCCATTTTATGAATACAGTATTTTATTTATCTGTTTGCTTATTGATAGTGATATTGGTTATTTCCAGTTTTATGCTATGAAAAATGATGTTGCAAACAGTATCTTTATCCTTATTTCTCTAGGGGACAGCCTCCAGTTTTCCTGATGATGAAAAAGCCACGTTGAAGAGTGGAGGATTTATTAAGAAAACAAATTTTAAAGCAATGAGCACAAACAGATCTCCAGGCCTTTTCCCTGGAAATTCTCACTCAGAGAGAGAATCTGGGCATATTTGGGGGAATATTTTTTGGTAACAATTCTCTTTTCATTTAGGGAAGTTGTGAAATGGGTACAAAGTACATATACCCATGTACTCTCTCCTGGGAGAGGTGGGGGCCATCACAGGGTTTTATGTCAAGAAGTGCCATGATAAAGTTTGTGTTCAGAAATATTACTTTGATGACAGTATGAACAATATACTGAGCTCAACTTCCTTTGTAAGGCAGTCTTCGTATAGGGATGCAAATCGGAGTAATACATGATCCCTAATGGCAAGTAATTTGCAATCTACCAGAGTATTTTACAGAAATGTGGGTAAATGGGACCCAACGCCTGAAGGCTTGCGGTCCACAGACAAATTGTTTCCTGGCCCAGGAGTCTGGAAGGGATCATCCCTTCGAGGACTGACTGGTCAGTATCAGCATCCACGCTGCCCTGTTGTCTGTTCACCCGAAAGGCGATTCTTCATGTTTTCCATATCTTTGTTCTCCTAAGTTCTTTTTCTGGGAGGAAAGTTGGAAAAAATATCAGAGTTTGATGTATATATTTCATATTTCCAAATTTTCCATAAATGTGAAATATTAAGATCTGTGATAGTTTTAGAAAGTTTCCAACTCATGCAGAAGCAATAAAAATAATTCAATTCTTAATAATTCACAATTCATTTCAATATTAATATCCTTTTCTGAAGCCGAAAGAAGTGATACTTCTAACCCACTACATGAGGGTAGATATTAGTATTATATACTAGTATTAGGAGTCTTAGAGGCCATCCTATCCCAACTCCCTCATTTAAACAAAGAGAAAACTAACCTCTCAAGAACAGAACAGGTTTATCCAACACTACTCGAGGGTTAGTGGTAGAGCCAGGTCTGGAACGATGGTCTCTTTACCATTGTTCTTTGTACACACTTATAATGATCTATGCTACCAGATGATCTGCTATTTCTACAAATAAGCCCCTCCCCTTTCCATTTCTAGGAGATAGTGGCTGGGAAATCACCCCATCACCTTCTGGATGAGACCTACAGTAACTCTCGTGTCATTTTCCCTTCAGAGTTGCCAAGCTGCCCAAGGCAGTTCAATGTGTGTCCTACCCACAGAGCTCTCCTGCTAGCCTGTGCTGGTTACAGGACCAAGCACCCATTTTTCATTGTGTTCCTGCTTCCTGTGGCTAATGGAAGCTCAAAGTTCCTTTTGAAGTTAATGGAGGAGCTCCGCTTTCAGATAAAGCTTTGAGGGAAATGAAGCAAGAGAGTACAGAGAAACATACTCCAACCTGCCAAGGAGAGGGGCTATTTTTAAGTCAGGAAAGGAGACATTACTGTTGAGTGAAAGAATCCTTTGAGCCTTTATTACTGCCTCTTAGAAGAAAATCTTTTATGTTGAATGTATTGATACAAATTCAGTGCCCAAGAGTAGAACTTTTATTTTCAGAGAGAAAAAGCTCTTTCAGGGTTTTTATTTCCCCATTATTAGTTATATACCACCAGCCTCTCAGAAAAGTATTACTCTGTGTAGTGACAAAGATATATTTGACATGACATCAGAAGAACAGGGTTCAAGTCTTGGCTTTGCTACTTACTAGCTGTGTGCTCACTGGCGAGTCACTTCTCACATCCAGCTCAGTTTCCTAAGTCTAAAACGGCAGTGGCTGGGACCTGCATCTTGTGGTTCATTCATCCATTTCTTTTAATACATTCGTTTATTCACCTGTTATGTGGCAGGCACTGTGCTAAGTGCTCAGAATGCAAAGCGAGGCATGGCCCCTGCTGTCATGCAGTTTACATTCCAGCGAGAGAGACAATCAAGTCATCACATTAATGAATATGTGATTGCACTCCCTAAGGGCCAACAGTATGGGTCTATTAGAGAGTACAGCAGGGGAATTGGACTATATGAAAGGGTGGAGAGAAGCTGAAGTGGAGAAATGTTTAAGGAAGGGTTTCCCGAGGAAAAGAAATTTGAACTTGGGTCAGAAAGACGCCACAGGTAAGAGAAGAAAAAAATAGCATGTGCAAAGATCCTGGGGTGGTAGGGTGCACAGTACATTTCAGTAAAGGGGCTGAAAAAATGCCAACATGACTGGAGCTGAGATATTAAAGGGAGAATGGGAGGAGGGCAGGCTGGAAAAATAGGCAGGAGCCAGAGCAGGCAGGGATTTGCAGGCCATAATAAGGATTTGGTGTTTATCCTAATAGCAATGAGATGTTTAAACTCGGTGTAGGCATGCATGTGTGCACATGTGTATTCGTGTACATGCATGTGCATGTGTTTAGGTGTGTGCACTTATGAGTATGGGTGCTGGTATGTACATATGTGTATACATGTGCATGCATGTGTATGTGTTTAGGTGTGTGCATGTGTGTGTATAGGTGTGTATGCATGTGTGTGTAGAGGGGTGTGTGTGTGCAAGGCCTACAAATGAGTCAGAGTGGATGTGGAGAGACCAGTCAGAGGCATTGGATTAGTCACAGCAGAATATTGGGCTAGGTCAGTGGTAGTGGGGAGAAATACATGGGAGATTTCTTGCATGTCTCTTGCATGTCACTTAGGAGGTGAAACTGAGTGAAGTAGGAGGTTGATTCGATGGAGGGGTGATGGAGAGGACTGGAGCCTTCGTTCCTGATTAATGGAGGGTATGGATGATGGTGGCATTCTCTGAGATGGAGAACCATGGAGAGAGCCTAGGATTTTTAGGGGAGAAGAAGATCAGAAGTTCAGTCTTAGACATGTGGAATTTAAGGACTTTTGAGACATCCAAGAGGCAGTGTTCAGTAGCAGGTGGAAACATGGATCTGAAGATCTGAAGTACGGTCTCACCTGGAAATATAAATTTGAGAGTCAGGAGATGGTTACTGAATTCATGTTTGTGGGTGAGATTGCTTGGGAGAAAAGTGTGGATTGAAAGGAAGTGACCAGAGAGTTAGGAAGAAAGTCAGGACAGAGCTGTTTTATGTAAACCAGGGAATGAGAGTGTTTCAAAAAGGAGTTTGTGATTAACAGGGTCAAATGCTGCTGAAGTGAGTCAGGATGAGCACTAAATGTGTCCGGTAGATGTAATGGTGGTGACAGTTAACATTACTGAGAACTACTCTAACACCTTAATGTGTAACTCATTATCCCCATTTTTCAGGTAAGAAAACTGAGGCACAGAGAGCTTATGTAACTTGCCCAAAGTCACACAGTAAGTAATTTGAACTGAGGAAATATGGCGCCAGACCCCATTTCCTGAACCACTCCCCTATGCTGCTTTCTCCTAGTTATATAGAGGTCATTGCTAATGTTGAGAGCCATTTAGGTCACACCAATTGGGAAGAAGCTAGACAGGAGCTAGTACTATCTGAGGTGTTAGAAATCCCTCCTAGGCCTTTGATCTTCTGCTTTCTGCGGTAGCCTCCCTGCTCATGAGCTGGAGACCCTTCCAAGTCTGCTAGCTCACATAAAATGGCTTCAACGTTTTCCGCCATGTGGGAAAATATTTGGTGGTTTCCCGAGCCTTGTTAAGGCACAGAGGGTCTTTTAAAAGGCAGATTTAGGCATCCCATGGATATGGTGACCATATGCCAAATTTGCCTGTGACTATTTCAGTTGCCGCTTGTTCTGGCATAATTATGACTCTCTCTCCCTTTCACTTTCAAGAAAATCCCAGTTTGGATGGTAAATTTATGGTCTCCTGCAATGGTCAGTTTTATGTGTCAACTTTGCTAGGCGTTAGTCCCCAGTTATTCCATCAAACACCTCTCTAGGTGTAATCAGGGGTTTTGAAGGTGACATTAATGACAAAGTCCGTGAGTGACCACGGAGACCAGTGGTAGAGGTGAGTATGGAAGGCCACGGGGACTTAGGTCAAGGGTGACAGATGGATGATCCACACAAGTATTTTGATAGAGAGGAAGGCAAGTCCAAAGTTGTGAGGAGAAGATGAAATGATGGATTGGAAAATCATCTGTGAACTCTCCAAGGTGTTATTGTGATTACAGAGCCTTGAGCAGAAGGGGCCCTGTCTCTTGGCACTACATGGTATCCAGGGCTTCTGCTTGCCTGGGGGAAACTGAAGCAGCTTGTGCTGTCCTTCATTCACAGTGGAGGGGAAGTGTGCTGCTGGAGTGTGGCCTTTATCTTCACTATGGCCCCTCTCTCGGCACCCCAAAAGCACAACAGGTGTCACCTGACCTGACTGTAACTCATAGAGACGTGTGACATGATACAGGGATAACTTAGCTCATCCAAAGCAATAAAGGGAACTGAGAAACAGAGAACAGAAGTGGCACACCTTAGATTTTGCATCCAGGTGCTGTGTTGGATGAGAGTTAAGACTTTTGTAAAATCCCCGAGAACGTGATAGAAATTGATGGGCCATGTACATAGGAATACTGTGAGGTTGCTTTCCAGGTTGCTGCAGAGCAGTCGCACTGTTACTGTGTGTGCATCTCTTGTGGAATGCCACGGTTGTGCTGTGTGGTATTCTGACGTCACCCACAACGTCAGAGGGACTCCTTCTGGGTAGGCATGGTCTTCATCTGTAGTGGGGTAATTCCTGAGGTCTCTTAATTTTAAAAGAGATAGATTCTTAGTCAGGAACCCAACCATGAGGATAGAGAGCCTGACCTGACTGTAACCCATAGAGTTGTGTGACATGATGCAACTCTTCCTTTTTGTCTAAAATTCTGAAGAATGATGATGTCTAGGAATGCTTAGGAGCAGGCCCTTGTGTGGTGGATGTTGGGGATGATGCCTGTCATGATGTAGGAGAGACAGAAAGGAGGCGCGTGCTATGGTGCCCTGCTAAGTGAAAAGGAGTAAGCAGTATTTTGTAAGAGAGATGACCTAGATTTTTCGTATGCTTTGTGCTTTTCCATTTTGTTATCCCCATTCATTAGTGAAGCCTTTTGAATTGTTCCAGCCCAGAACCAACTATGCTGCCAGTATACAGAAAAGAGGTAACTTGTGAACGCTGGGTCAGTTACAGCGTGGGCGCTGAGGTGCCTCCTTGGAAAACACATTAGATTTGGCCAGAAAGTCCAGGGGAGAGATGCAATTCCTTAAATAGAGTCCCAAAGTTCCAATAAGCTCTTTCTTTAGAAGAGTCACCTTTAGAGTCACACCTGGAGGTCTGTCTTTCTGATGGTAGTGTCATTCATTTCTTCTTTGTCTAGCTAAATCCTGACCTCCCTCCCCCCACCTGATAAGTGGTTCTTTTGGGGGAGTGAGCTGCCCTGGAGCCATGAGGGCAGACTTTCCTGCTCTGAATTCTTCCATCATTGGCAAAATCCCATAGATGCTCGCCAAACACATGACTCTCCATCACTGTGGCCATCAGAGAGAGTTATTGCAGAGAGAGATTTTAAAAATATAATTGCTGTTCTTTATAATTTCATAACAACAGTAAAATATTGAAGTAGAAAACAATTTACCCACAATCTTGCTACCCCAACACATTAAACTATTTTCAGGTTTTTATTTATACTAAAAAAAGGGTAATATGCTAATTAGACCGGACATCGTCTGAACGTCCTTCCAGACATCCTTCTGGACAAAGCTGCAGCAGCTATAGAAGCCGGCAGTGGCAGCAGCAGCAGCAGCAGGGTGATGGGGGCGGCTCCTTCCCCTAATTAGCCCAGTCTCCTCCTGCAGAGGGAAGCCAGAGGCATCAGCAGTGGCTGGGGTGATGGGAGAGCACCTTCCTCTAATCGGCCCAGTCACCTCCCACAGAGGGAGGCCAGATTGCAGCTTAGGCATGGTCTTCATCTGTAGTGAGGTAATTCCTGATGTCTCTTAATTTTAAAAGAGATAGATAGACAGTAGGACATCCCCTGAGGGCTCCCGGACTGTGAAAGGGGCAGGCTGGGCTGAGGGACCCCCCCCTGCCCCAGGTCCCTGTGGCCAGTCAGAGGAGGGAAGCCTGGGTCCCAGGTGTGGGGGCTGAGGCAGAGGCGGTTAGGGATGATCAGGCAGGCAGGAGAGCAGTTAGGGGCAATCAGGCTGGCAGGGGAGCAGTTAGGGGTAATCAGGGATTCCGGGTGCCTGCGGCCAGCCAGAGGGAGGGAAGCCCGGGTCCTGGGTGCTGGGGCCAAGGCAGAGGTGATTAGGGGTGATCAGGCAGGGAGGGGAGCAGTTAGGGATTATTATGACAGTTTAGAGGCCTTCGTGTGTGTGTGTGTGTGTGTGTGTGTGTGTGTGTGTGTGTGTGAAGTTTTTGTTTTGTTTTTCTTTACTATAGCAATAAATTCATGCATTAGGGAGAAAGTCTTTGTTATACTGTTGCAATTTTATATACATTTAAAAATATTTTGACATAGCCTTCACACTTATAATGCAGTGACTCTCAGCTGGGGGTGATTTTGCCCTGCAGGAGATATTTGGCCAGGTCTGGAGACATTTTGGTTGTCACAACTAGGGGATGGCACTATTGGCATCTGGTGAGTAGAAGTCGGGGATGCTGTTAAACATCCCACAGTGCCCAGGACAGCCTCTGCCACAAAGAATTATCTGGCCCAAAATGTCAATAGAGCTGAGGCTGAGAAACCCTGAAACAATATAAAACGGTGACTTCATAGTTCTTAGAGCGGATGCCTGGTTTACTTAAGCATCCCTCCTCCCTTTACAGGACATTAATTGTCTGCTGGTTTTCAATATTGTGGTGAGCATCTTCAGGCATTGATCTCTGCCTTGCTTTGGGCCTGCAGTGGGTTATTCAAATGGTGTGTGTGTGTGTGTGTGTGTGTGTGTGTGTGTGTGTGTGTGTGTGAAGAGGCGGGGAGGGGAGACTCCAGCTACCACCTGGCTTCTCTGGGTTTGGGACTCATTCTCAGGACAGGTGGGATGGCAGGGCTTTTCTGCAAATAGTACAGGCTGTTTGTAATTACTGAACTTCATTAGTTACTGAACTTTGGAATATAGTGGAGCAGGCATGAAACTGGGAAGAAAGGCAAAATCTTGGGACCAGTGGGACTCAGGAATCTCAAAAGTGAAACGGGTTCACATTGATTCTGAGAGCTTAGAATTAGGTTAGTCAGTGCAGTCTTACCTGTACCTGGCCACAGCCAGCTAAAATTGCAACTTCCTCCACACTTTCTACCCACCTTCTCTGCTTAATGTTTTTCTTTAGTACCCATTGTGTCTTATGTGCTATCTAGTTTACCTATTTATCTTGTTTGTTTCTGTCTCCCCTCCATGAGGACAAGGATTTACACACTGCTGTTTCCCAGCACCCAGAACAGCTCTTGGCTCACTGTAGGTACTCGATGCCTAATTGCTGAAGGAATGAGTGGACAATCTACAAACACACAAGGCTGTTTTGCCATGCCATTGCTCCCAGATCTGGTTTCTCTTTTCACTCTCTCTTTATTTCACTTGGGCTTTTCACTGATGTTGGGGGAATGTGTTGTTGGAGGGGAAGAATGAGAGAGAGAGAGAGAGAGAGAGAGAGAGAGAGAGAGAGAGAGAGGAACCCTTGGTGGGGGTGTGTATGTGTCAAGAATAGAGGCTGCCAGAGGGCAGAGGGAGGTGTGGACAAGAACTGCTGTGGGTTCAGAGCCAGGAGCCACTGCCAGCATTTCTGTGACTCTCCTGGGAGCTGTGCCCTGGGTCACATGGTCTATACTGGGCTTCCTTGTCAGGTCATCCTGGATGCTGTAGGGCTTCCCATATAGCCCCTTCCAAAGAAGGCAATCCCTTTGGCCTGGTACCTCAGTGCCTGCCTTGGAGCTCCTTCCTGGGACTCATTATGCGCTGAATTCTAGGGCACCTCACGCCAGACCACTGTGGCCTCACATGATGGAGAGGCTCCTGGTCTGAGGGCTCATAGTCACATTCGATTTAATGTTTCTGAAATTATGTATATTCTTAATTCAAAAATAAAAAGACATCAAACAACCTCTGAGCCTGCATAGTCACATCTTTATTCAAATACCACCAGCTCCAGCTAAACAGGGGTGTGGGGTGTGGGGGTGGGGAGTGTGAGGGTGGGGAGTGTGGGGTGGGGGTGTTGGGGTAGGGAGTGTGGGAGTAGGGGGTGTGGAGGTGGGGGTGAGGTAGGGGGGTGGGGGTGGGGGGTGTGGGGGTGGGGGGTGTGAGGGTGGGGAGTATGGAGGTGGGAGTGTGGAGAGTGAGGGTGGGGA
Organism: Eptesicus fuscus; assembly: GCF_027574615.1. Classification (NCBI taxonomy): domain Eukaryota; kingdom Metazoa; phylum Chordata; class Mammalia; order Chiroptera; family Vespertilionidae; genus Eptesicus; species Eptesicus fuscus. The sequence continues at coordinate 22,572,234 of NC_072480.1, forward strand.
TGTGGGGTAGCGGGTGTGGGGGTGGGGAGGGTGGGAGTGGGGGGTGTGGGGGTGGGGGGTGTGAGGGTGGGGAGTATGGAGGTGGGAGTGTGGAGAGTGAGGGTGGGGAGTGTGGGGTAGGGGGTGTGGGGGTGGGGAGTGTGGGGATGGGGGTGTGGGGGTTGGGAGTGTGAGGGTGGGGAGTGTGGGGGTGGGGGGTGTTGGGGTGGGGAGTGTGGGGTGTTGGGGTGGGGAGCATGGAGGTGGGAGTGTAGGGGTGGGGAGAGGCCACCTGAAACCACCCAGGTGATTGCCGCTGCAGCTCTGCCTCAGGCTCCTGCAGCCTTGCAGTTGGCAGCTGTGGAGGCCAGCATTAAGTTTCATGTCACTCAAAGGCAGGTGAGCCGAAGCCACGTCTCGCTGGCTGCCTGTGCAGCTGCAACTCCAATCAGGGGGTTCTGCCCGCCTCAGCTTGGCAGCTTGGGTTCTTGAAAAGCAAGTGACAGGGGCAATAATCTACACTTGGCAAAGCAAACCCAAACACACTCTGAAAGGCACAGCTGGGCCAGGCTCAGCAACTTTATTCATTAGGCAGTTAATCTTGAGGCTGTCAGCCGAGGCCACGAGGGCAGGCCCAGGCAGGGAAGCTGTGCTTTCAGCAATTCAATCCAGTCCCACAAATACTGTTGAGCTTGTGCTAAGCCCGAGGCACTGTGAGTGGCTGCAGAGGCAAAGACAAGTAGGGGACGGTTCCTGCCACAAGGAGCTTACCTTCTAGCTTCTCTAAGAGCCACAAGAGCCCGGCAGCAGAGAACAGCTGGGGTTCAGAGTCGGAAGAGAGAATATCCCGTTGAATAATCAGGACAAATGTGATGGAGCAGGAGTCCTGAAGTCTGGATATAATCTCTTCCTGCCCTCTCACCTCCCTTCCCTGTAGACAGAATAATTACCCCTAACCCCCACCAATGCCCGTGTCTTAATCCCCAGAACCTAGGACTACTAGTATATTACCTCATCTAGCAAAAGAAACTTTGCAGATGTTATTAAGTTAAGGATCTTGAGATGGGGAGATTATCTTGGGTTATCGAGGTGAGCCCTAAATAGAATTCCTAGCAACTTTATAGGAGAGAGGCTAGAGGTCCGGGAGAGAGAGATTTGAAGATCCTCTGCGGCTGACTCTGCAGATGGCGGATGAGGCCACAGCCACGGCATACAGGCAGCCTCCAGAAGCTGGAAAGGCAAGGAAAGGGATTCTTCCCCTCACAGCCTTCAGGATGAATGCGGCCCTGATGACTCGGACTTCTGATCTCCAGAACTGTAATACATTTGCGTTATTTAAGCCACTAAATTTGTGGTAATTTGCTACAGCAGCGTGGGAAACACATATACTCCTTTTTCCTTCTCTTCCTCATCCCTTCTCTCCTTTATTCTTATCTCTCCTTCATCCCTCTCTTTCTTTCTTTTTTCCTTCTTTCCTTCCTTCCCTCTCTCCTTCTCCCTCTCTCCCTCCTTCCTACCTTCCTCCAATTACAAAAATAACACATGCTTCCCTTCCATGTTTATTTTTCGAATATAGAAGTACATAAAGTCAAAAAGGAAAGATCTCTCCCATGACCCAGCTGCCCTTCTTCCTGGTGAGAAGCACAGTGGTTGGGAGTTCAGGGCCCGGGTTCACATGCTGGCTCTTCCACGTATTCCCTGCACCATGTTTGGCAAGTTAGTGACCTTTGAGTTGGTTTACTCATTTTTAAAATGGGGAAAAGGTTGCTCATTTCAAAGGATCGTTAACTCAGTGCTTAGAAGAGTAAGCATTTGTTGCATGTCAGCTCTTATTATCTTTCTACATCTCATTCTATTCTATACAACACATGGATCTATTTATACCTATAAAGTAGGGGGAGCTGTTTTTACTGAAATGGCATATGATGTCACCCATATTATTCTGCAACACGAACAGGTTATTTTTGGCAGGGTTATGAGTTGAAGACAAATTCTAGGCCCACTGGTGTATAAGCAGAAACACATTGATGGGAGAGTATGGAGAGTGTTCAGGAGAGAATAAATAGAACAAACAGTTTGATGAATGAGAGAGAGAGAGAGAGAGAGAGAGAGAGAGAGAGAGAGAGAGAGGAATGAATGGTTAGGGCCACATTGTAGAGGGCCTTGATCGACAAGGAGTGAAAGGGATGCACTAAAGATTTCTGATGAAGGGTTAAAGAATAAAAGGGAACGAGAGTTGCTCAGGAAGGCTACTGAGGCAAGAGAGCAGGGTTAAGATGTTGTGGAGTGAAAGACAGGCAAAGACAATGGCAGCTTGAGTTAGGAGGATGGCAGTGAGAAAGGAAAATACAGATGGATTTAGAGACAACACGAACGAGCGTATAATTTTCTGAACTAGACTATTGGTTGAAAGGGATGGGAGTAAGAAGAAGTCAACATGGCTGTGAGATCTTTCTTTCTTTCTTTCCATTATTATTTTAAAATTTATCTTTATTATTGAAAGTATTACAGATGTTTTCTTTTACACCCCCCCCCCCCCCATTGACCCCTTCCTGCCCCCCAGGCCTTCACTGCACTATTGTCTGTGTTGATGGGTTATGCATATATGCATGTAAATTCTTCGGTTAATCTCTTCCTGCCAATTCCTACCCCTGAGATTCATCAGTCTCTCATGCTTCCATGTCTCTAAATCTATTTTGTTTGTCAGTTTATTTTGTTCATTAGATTCCACATATGAGTGAGATAATGTGATACTTGTCTTTCTCCGACTGGTTTATGTCACTTAGGATTTGAGCACTGTGTACCTGGGAGAATGGTGATGCTAAAATCTTGGGTGTCATGCTTGACTTCTCCTTTCTATCACTGCCAACATCCAATTAAACAATAAGATAATATCAATAACTCCTGCTACCTTAAGTTCTCAGAATTTCTCATACTAATTCTTTGTACTTCTTTTTCAGTACTCAGTTTAGGCATCCCATCTTTCCAAAAGGCTCCCGGTCTCCCTCCTCCCCAGTCTGGGTTGGGTTTTCCGTTTAAGTGCTTCTCTTCAATGCATAATCTTCTGTGCCCATCTTTCTGCATTTTCTCATTGTCTCACAATGACCTGATTATATGTCTCTCTCTTCCACTAGATTATGAAGGCCTTGAGGAAAAGGACTGAATCTTACTAATCTTTATATTTTCAATGCTTAGTGTGCTGCCTGCATGGATGTCTTTTTTTTTTTTTTTAGATTTTATTTCATTAAAAAATCTTTATCATTGAAAATATTACATATGTCCCCTTTTTCCCTCATTGACTCCTTCTAGCCTGCCCCCGTCCCTCCCCAGGCCTGCATCTGTGTCCATGGGTCATACATATATGTATACAAGTTCTTTGGTTGATCTCTTCCCACTCACCATGCATGCCACTTTGAGTATGTTTGGCTAGAATATCTTTCATTCTAGATATTATAGCCAAACAAAGGCAGCTAAAAATATAAATCTGGGGCTGTGGTCAGGGTTGCATAGTCAGATTATAGGTCTTCTGCAAGGAGGTGAAGTAATGAGCATCGGTAGAGAAGAGGATGGTGGGTGGACCTTGGGTGGGGAGCTCTCAGATTTAGGTAGTGAGGGAGAGAAACCAGTGAAAAGCAACCAAAAAGGAGCAGTCAGAGAGTGGCTGAATACCCAGGATGGTGAAATAGCAGAAAAACCAAGTAAGTTTGAAGATGGGGAGTGTGGTCAATGGGTCAAATGTTGCATGGAGTTCAGGAGCATGATGATGCAGGAAAGGTCTTGCCTATGGTATTTGGAATATCATTCCTGAACCTTGTGAGATGAGGAAGGTAACCAGGTAATAAGGGCTAAAAGAGAACTGGGTGATGGAGCCTCTTTCAATATGCTTGGAAGGGAAGGAAAGGGAGGAATAAAAGAAGAGGACCTGAGAGAGAAGCAGGGTGACCTAGCCTATTGGAGGCTGAGTGGGGGTGCTGCTAGAGACTGGGAAGTTGAAAATGTAAGCAAATGAGGAGGTAAGGGGATAGCCTCTGCAAGAAAGGGCACTTCCTCCCTGGGAGAGGCATGAGAAAGAAGAGGGATTTTGCAGCAGAAAGGCGTCAGATGGTCTCTTGATAACGTAGGAAGTGAGGCCATGTTCAGGGAGAAAGGGTGTTGGGAGTGGATTTGGGGACAAGAGAGAGGCAAGACATTTGGATCAGCCACTTCAGGGATTTTAAGAAGGAATAACAAACACAGCCTTTACCGGTTAGATTTTGCTTTTCCAGTCCTGTTCTGCAGCAGGGAAGCAGGAGCAGGGAAAGGACAGGCACTAGGACTGAGAAGACTGCAGCAGGTCAAGGCAGGGGGAGGTGGGTGTGGGGGCGGGGAAAACACGTTGTAAAAATGGCTGAGCATGGATTCCAGTTGGAATGAGGAGGCAAGTAGGCTGATCACGACAGCTGTTTAGAAGCCACGGGAAAAGAGCTCTGTGACATTGGACAAACCTCCCTGCCTGCAGGATCCAGCTATACTAATGCCAACTAATTCCTCCTGGTTAGTTTGGAAGGAAAAACAATGGTTTATAGAAAATATCTACGGGCCCTTTTTTCCCAAAAGAGCTTTACAACGCCCTACTCTCTGATGGCATCTGAGAGCTCTATGGGGTGACTCCACCCATCTTCATATGTTCTCGTCCACGTTTGAGTCTGGAGGATTCTGAGTATGTGGGTTTCTCTCTATGGCTTATATTTCTATGTCTATGGTTCCTCTCTCCTCCTTTCCTCTCCTGAACCGGGCAACTCAGGGAGCGTCCACACCTCTGGGGTTGCTAGTTTGGGAAGTCTGCATGGTGCAACATGATGCTCTAAGAAAAGATGGCCTCTGTCCATTGGTGATAGCCATCATGGGAAGTGGTTTTCTCTTTGGGGATTTTGTAGTGGGGCATTTGGGGGTTCTACAAATGTCTACTTCCCAAGATGGAAATCTGGTTGGCTGATTGACAATTAGGGGTCAACAAAACATATAAATGTGTATTTCCCCCATGGAGGGAGCTGGGTCATTGACCTCAGATCATGAAAGCTGTGCATGGTTATATCCTCTGGAATGACAAAGGCCATGAGGGCAAAGAGGCGGCCAGGCAGAAGCTCAGGGCACCTCACCACCCCAGTGCTCTCAGGTTTTGTGGCTTCTTCCCACTCTGATTTTTTTATATTTTTTCCTCTCCTGCTTTTAATTCCTTTTGGGCAGGGATGAAGCTGTAAGCACCAATGCCAGTCATGTAGAAGCTTTAGATTAGTAAGCCCCTTCTGGGAGGAAGCAGGAGGAGGAGGGTCTGTGTTCCCAGGACTTAGGGCCCTGCTGTCTGTCTGGGGCCCTCCTTTCTCTGTCCCACAGGCTGTCTCTGCCCCAACCCTGCTGCTCACCTGACTGATCCCTCACCTGAGGCGCAGACATGGAGGGATTGAAAGCAGAGCTCCAGTGTAAGTGTCCTGCATTCCCAGATACAGATGGTTCAGATACAGCCTCTACCTTTAACTTTACCTATTCTCTCCTTCCCATTGATTCCGTGCATTTCACCAAGTGGATTATTTGATTTGGAGGTAGATTCTGCAATTCCCTTACAGATTATCTGAGCAACACAATGCAGGCAAAAGTGGGTTTTTATTTACAAAGTCTGAATTATCCAGGTGATGCCATCCCTGTAGACCTAACCTTGGAGAAGACAGGGCTGGGAAGGCATGCAGGAGACCCCAGCCCCAGAGCACTGTGCACCGAGGACCCTGTCCTGGCAGAAGCTGGGAGATCGGAGCATGTGTTGCAGAACAAGAGCTTGTCTCTCCTCCAGCCTCGGCCTGATCCATTTGTCACTGTGGATTATTTCCCTCATACCTGCACAGGGAGGCAGCATCGTCAATTGCAAGGATTCCCAGCGTGCTCTGTTGTGGCATGAAACACAAATACCATTTCCTTTCAATTCTGGCTTTCGCAGGGTCTGCCCGAATGCATTTGCGTTGTCTCCAAACCTGGCACTTTAAAACAAATGAAAAAGCCCCTGAATGACAAACACAGCATACATAGTGGGAGGGCCATTTGCAGGGAAATGGTTGCAAGGAGAATCAGTACTTTATGAATATTCACTGAAGTGTAAACCTGCACATTGCTTATACGCTTTTCTGCATTCTAATTTTCCCATGAATGCAAATGAGTCCTGTTTAAAATAGGGAGAAGTAGAGCGGGCTCCTTGCAGAACACTTAATTGAATGATGTTTGTACATCATGTCTGATATTTAGTAAACAGAGAGACAAATCCAATTGTTTTCCAAATGAGACCTCCGAAACAATAAAAAATAATGATCACAAAAACCCAGAGAATAGGAATGTGCAGAACTAAGTACTTTCCTAAAAAGGGGGACATAATTACTCTGTCTCAGGGTGCAATTAGTGTCCTAATTACACGAAGGTGGATTTTGCTTATCTCTTCTGTAAACTGTCTGTCAAGATTAGCTGTCTTGAGGAGCGGGGCAGCAGAAGGGCTGGGTCCTGCGCTCGGCTGGCAATGGATGGCCCTGTGGGGAGAGCAGCCCAGATAGATGCTACTTTGGGAAGTACCTTCATCTTTCTTTTGGACTGACAGATGGTTCCAGCTCGGGTTGGACTGCCTGCTGCTGCTTTCAATGCAAGAGTGTTACCTTTTTGGATTCATGAAAGCCACTCAATCAAAGATAAAAAGGCAGGCCAGTGTGAGGAATCAATAAAATCTCTACTTTCAGCTGGAGTGTCTAATAGTAATTCTTCTCGTGTCACTGCCTGGTTAAACAGTCACAGTCCTGCTAAAAGCCCTATAAGACATAATAGATTCATGTGGCTTTGCTCTATTGTGTTGCACTTGGTCTGAAAAAAGGGAAAAGGGGCTCCTGCTTTTCTAAAACAAACCAGACAGCGAAGCGCTGCGCACCAAAACGTGTCCCCCACGGCGACGAGGCTTCCTCCGCCATCACGTGTATTGGCAGGTACCTGGCACATTCCCTGCCAGCCCTCCTTTGGAGATGTCTTAGTGCCGATCCCAAGCCACCCTGCTTACATTTAAATGTGCTCTTCGGTGGTGGTGGCTCTTGGAAAAATCATAAGAACAAGTGCTTTTTAATTTCGAACCCAGCCAGTTGTGTACATTGAGACCTGCTTCTGAGGCGCTGACAGCAGATTTCACACATCTTGGAGCTGAACTGGGGAGCACCAAGCGGCCTAGTCATGGCAGAGAGTCTCCGGCAGGGCCTCTGGCGATGGCTTCTCGGGAAACTAGTTTATATGGTTTGGGGGAGTAGAGTGTGCTTTAGCAGAGGTCTTGAGTGGCAGCATGGTTAAGATCTATCTGCAATGCTGTCACACCCCTGACCCCTTCCCCTCCCCCCGCCCCCCGGCCGTGCCCCAACACCCTCATGGGCCCTGAAATGGCCCCAAACACACAGCCTATATGGCAGTGAGTCAGAGAGGTGTCTGGGCCTTTGCTTTCCAGTATTTCCTCCTCCCGTCTTACAGAGAAAAAAATGAAGTATTTGTGTCTGAGTTGAGCAGCATTAAATGGAATTGGCTGGGTTACCACCCACACATTGATGTCCAGGGATTTTGAGTGAAAGAGAATCACAGAGCATGTTATTTCGCCATCTGGGGCGAGAAAGAAATGATGAGACAAGCGGCATTTTGTTGGCCAGTCCAAGCAAACTCTTTGATCAGGAGCAGCCTTTGTGAAGGCTTCTGCTGACCCCTCCTCTCGCACATGCCTCCAAACCCAGGCCACTTCCCGCCCTTTGCGCCCCTCGGAAGGTCTGTCTGCTGCTGCGGAGCCTTGCCCGAGCCTTCTTTGGCATATCGTGATGGATTGCAGAAAACAGAAAAATCTGAGTAGGTCCCCCTTGTTGCCCCCTCAGACCCCTCCCCGGGAAACGTCAGCAGATGTAGACAGGGCTTTCATAGCTACCTAAAGAGAAATGCATGACAATCTCATTAGGGGAGCCCTAATGGCCTGTCGGGGGATCTCAGAAAATGATGTATCAATGTCTGGTTTGTTACGGCCTCCCTCTGGGTGGCGGTTTGCCCCCACCCATAATCGCCCATTTGACCTGGCTCCCAGTAATACTTTGCTCTCTCTTGCATCAGTCTCCCTTTGAGGCCCACTACAATGCGGACACAGCTCTTTAATGTGGGTAAATCAGAGCCGGTAAGTGACAATCATAAAAAAAGCAGTTAGTGGGCCACTCCATGACTCGCCCTGCTATGGCGCATTAAGGTTCTTTCTTTTCTTTTCCCAGCGGTCCTCGGTCGGTCGCGCTCCATCCCGAGCCGAGCATCTGCAGGAGGTCAAGGCACTGGGAGTCCTGAGATTTCCAACCATCTGCTAAGGAAAAAGGAAAGCAGTGCCGGAGGAGGGAGAAGAACCTAAATGATATTCTGAAGACCTTCTTAAAGTTACTTATCGCGGGTGAGGACAGGAGAATCATTATTAATGCTATCAGCCCATTGTCTTCCTTCTGCGCCTCAGAAGGCGGGGGACATAATTAAAGTCGAAGCTGAGTTCATTTCTCCCCTTGGAGGCTTAAATAGCCTGGAATCATTTCCCATTCCTCCCTTCCCACTAGCGCCGGTCCTCCCTAGCTGCTGAAAAATTCAACATTCCTATAAACCACAGTACTTTGTAAAGGTCACGCGCCAGTTAATGTGAACCCGGGTCTGGCGCCCTGCTCACTGCAGCCGCAACCATGGCTGTCCTGCCCGGTGACAGGGGCCTGCCTGCCTGCGGACGGGAGGGGCACCAGGCAGGCGCACACGGCTCTTTAAATATTGCCGAGCGTTTCCTGGATCAGCATGATATTTAAAGATTTTTGTTCCACCTGCCTGCGAAATATAGAGTCCAGCCGAGAGGCAAGAAAATGAATATGGATTTCTTGCCCTTTCAGTGTATTCACTCCAGAAAATAGCCATTTCTTTTTTTTTTTTCCATTTTTCTTTTTTTGCCGAGCCAGGGACTGCAGGCTTCAGGCAGCGACGATTACAATCATGCATCATGAATGAAATGTGCCATTTGGAGAAAATCAGCCACTCATTCCATTTCAAAACCCCCTACAAATCAATAGCGCTAGCAGAGTTTTCAGGCTGAGCTGGATGTTGTGCTTGAACTAAAGCACTTTCTCAACATACTTCTGACACTCAGAGTTGCCAGGGGCAGGCTCTGTGCCTGGGGCTCCAACAAGAGAATTATCAGCCTCGGGAGGCTGGGTCTGGTTCAGCGGGAGATGGGGAAGCGAGACTTGTGCTGACGGGTAGAACAGAGAAGGGTCAGAAGATGTGCTTCCTAGCTTGAGTGCTGCCTGAACTAGCTTTTTATCAATCCTTTGTTCAAAGAACGTGTCTGGAGTACTTTCTGGGTGCCGGGGACTGTGCATAACTCTGGGATGGAAGAGCAAACATGTAGACCAGGCCCTGCCTTCGTGTGGCTTCAGAGAAGACAGAACAATTATAGGGCAAGTGCACAGTGTGATCCACCTTAGCACGTTGGGAAATTTTTCATATCTCTGGTTTCCTGTTTCTTGTTTGTTTGTTTGTTTTGTTTTTAGGCAAAATGCAGAAGTTTAAGAACATCAACTCTCAAGTCTCAAAACGTTCTCCCCTTTCAGGAAAGCAATTAGACAAACATTCGACCTTACCTTCTTTCCAGGGCTACCCAAGGCTTTTGCTCCTTTTGTTTTCAAGGTCACCACAACCTGGTGCAGACACAAGACTCATGCAGATGAAATGTTACCTCACAGTTGAGGTGCCAGAAAAATGTTACGGGCTTCGAGAAGTTTGAGGCAGTTCAGAGTTCCTTGGGTTTCGGAAGAGGGAGAGATCGCTAAGTGCCTTATCAGTGCCAGATACACTTTCCCCTGCACCTTCTCAACCACTCCCCTGGCTCCTATTACTTATATATGCAGAAGACTCCTAAATTCATGTCTCAGCCCAGATATTTCCCCTGAGCTTTTCCCTCTCCCTCGCCCTTCCCTTGGCTAATTCTGACTCATTTACCATCTCCTAACTTAAGCTGCATGGGCTCTATGATGCTTATTTATTCATTTGAGCCAAGTTAGGTCTCCTATCACGTGTTCCTGTGGCACCCTGGTCTTTACCATGGCACTTACCCAGTTTTTGGTAATTGCTTAGTCACTCTCTCCTCCACATGTCTGTGTGGTCCTCAGGGGCAGGGCCCTGCCTACCCAACTTACTGCCATTTCCCCAGGGCCGCTACAGAGCTTTGCATTTTATTGGTGTTTGGTAATTTGTTTTATAAATGAATGGCTAGCCAATTCCTCTAGAGCAGTGATTTTCAACCTTTTTCTTCTCATGACACACATAAACTAATTACTAAAATTCTGTGGCACACCAAAAATTATATTCTATTTTTTACCGATCTGACAAAAAGTAGGTATAATTTTGATTCATTCACACTGGACAGCTATTGTTGTGTTGGCTATTGTCATTTTTAAAAATTTGACAATCTAAGGGAAAAGAGGTCAGTGCCCCTGACTAAATAGTCAGGTATTGCATGTTTTAAAAATTCTTGCCGCACACCAGTTGAAAATCTCTGTTCTAGAGAATAAACATACCTTTCTTTAAGGCATGATTCCAGACCATTTCTCCCTATTTAGGTGGCCCATCCCAGAGTAAGATAAAACTAAACTGGCTTTGTGCCAATGTACTTCCAACAGAGTGTGGTGTCCTGGGCAGAGTTTCCGAAAATATCAGAGCTCGAGACAAGGCTTCAGTGCTAATGTGTTACTTGGGAGGTGCAATTCCAGGGTGATGAAAGTGCAGGAAAAGAGAAAGGAAACAGGGAAGGATAGGCAGCCACTCAGGGTGATGTGCTACTGTGCTGGCCCTGCTTCATGATGGCATATGTGTGCATGTGTGTACATACACACACAACAACAAAAACAAACAAATGAAATAATTGTAGCCACTTGCTCAGCAGATGCACCTGCTCAGCCATGCAGGATGTCTTTAGAGAGACCAGACAGAAAAGCTCATGCCTCAGAACAGTCCTTAGGAGGAGAAAGAGAATGGGATTTATCCTCCTACTCCTACTACCATTGGTCAAGGTTAAGCCCCATGGGAACTTCCCCGTATTTATGGTTTGTTTTATTTGACCCTCTTGAAAACCACTGAGGAAGTCAGAACTCAGGCTCTATGGTGTGATATTCCTTCCAAGTCACATATATGCAGTAAATGTAGCAGGCTTGAGGCTACTATTTTTAAAAAGGCCTGTTCACAAGGTTGGCCCTTGGTTGGCATCTAGAAATTTAGATTTTAGGAGGGTTCCCATCACTGTGCCTAAACATTTTTTTGCAAGTGATGCAGTTTATACTGATCAGCTGGGAATTTGGAGTTTTGGTATGTGCTGGCAGAGGATACCTACATGGCCAGTCCCTGTTAAAACTCTGGGCACCAAGTCTCTAATGAGCTTTATAATTGTGACCTGACCCATCCTCCATGGCCTGAGGTGGGGCAGGCACCCGGGTAGTTCTGGTGCCTCAGCAATTGAGCCAATGCTCTAGAGTGCGATTGTTGGTGAGGACCTCCTGGCTCCCCTTCTTGTCAAAGATTCAGATTCCCAGAGAAGGGCTGTGATTGGCCTCCTTGGAGCACTTGGCCACACTGGTAGTCAGGGGGAGGATTTCTGTGACTGACAGCTCAATCAAAATATACCAGGGGAGAAAGAATTCCCCAAACAAAGGAGGATGCCATTACCAGGAGCAGATGAGACATTGACATGGACCCATTTTTCTAAAGAACGTGGCCTCTACACCATGGAACTCAAGTCATCAGGTCACATGACTCTGCTCTGGGACATTGAAGCCTGGTGCTACCACGGTCACCTGGGGCTTTATCAGATTTGGTCACTCTCGAGGGTTTTTCCATGCCTCTTTGGTTTCTCCATGCCTTCCAAACATATTCAAAAAACATTTTAGCAGGCCCCCTATTTATGTTACTGATCTCTAGTTGCCACCTAAGGGTATACCTTTGTAGAGCCTCCATGATTTGGTCAGTCTGAGCGCTTTCACCTTTCATGTCTTTGAAAATGCCCTATTGTCTGCTTAGGTTGTGTTTTCCTTGGCTACAAATGCCTACTCACCTCCAAGCTCCAATGTCATCCTTTCTGTGGCCCCCATGCTCCCTGAAGTCATGCAGTCAGTGACGGAGGCTTATGTAGACTCCAGGTCCCTGGATTCCAGTTAGAGTCATTACTATAAAGTGGCTACTAATTAAGGCTTTGGGTCAAACAACCCTGAATTTGAGTCCCAGTTCTGCATTTACTGAATTAGATAACCTTGAGAATGTTACTTATCATATTGGAGACTTGTTTACCTCTTCTTTAAAGGGGATATTAGCAGTACTCTCCTCATAGATTTTTGTGAAAATGAAATAAGATAAGGCATGTAGAGTGGTTTTCACAATGCCTGGCTAAATGTAAGTGCTCAATAAATGTTAGCTATTATTTTATTGTGTTCCTGTCCCAGGAAGATTATGTCAATGAATTAAAGTATAGAGAGCTCTAAAATCCTCAGGGCCAAGAACAGTAACCATAATGTGCAAAGACTTAGAAAGCCCCAGGGAGGAGTCAGTATTGAAAAGTCTGTGAAAGTGTAAACAAATCTTAAAATACTAATTAGGCAAGAGCATAATCTACTCTTCTAAATAATGAATTATATATGCGGTTGTTTGTTGTTCATGGCTCAAAGTAATAAACTCTAAATTAGTCACTCAGAGCATTGTTAATAAAGACAGTCTGCAATGTAGCTAAAGTTGTATTTTTTGACCCTCATGAATTTGGTAATAAGAGAAAATGTCAAAATCAGACTCATTCGAGATTAACATGGATCACTAAGATGGATTGTTTGTGTGGGAAGATGATTGGATTTGGAATTGGAACACCTGAGTTTGAGTTCTGGCTTTCTTGATTGCATGGTCTGTGATCTTGGGGAAGACAGCCTGTCTGGGTATTTCCTCACCTATAAAGTGAGAAAACACTTTCACCGTGTTGTGGCTTTAGGTGATAGATAATCTACATTAAAAGTCCTTAAATGCATTCTAGACTATAAAGTGCAGTTTTATTCAAGATTGTACTTATAAAAACAAAGCACTCATTAATTCATTCCTTTGTCCTTTCACTAATTGATCAGCACCTGTTGTAAACCTAGCATGGCACACATTTCAATTGGGGATAAAAATGCAGTAGAAAAAGTGGTGTCCACTCTGAAGTAAACAGTAGGCTAGTTGAAAAGACAATATGCATAGCACATAAACAAAGGCATCTTTCTAAGCTGATTCTGCATTTAAATTCAGGGAAATACAAATTAAGAGGAAGATCAGGATTAACTCAAGAAAAGCCATCTTGAGGGAGGTCTTAGATTATGTCCTATGCTACCAGTTGGTGTGGGGAGGCCAATTTACATGACTGGAACAGAATGAGTGAGCCAGATGAGGAAACTAGAGGCATGTTAAGTAATGGTCAGTTTATAATCAGCTTTAGCATTTCGTAGGGGATGATTTCAGTATTGTCCTAGGTGCTGTGGGGGATCAGAAGAAGAAAAAGGCTTGACTTCCATCCCCTATAAATTACTAGGAGAGATGAGAAAAAGTACTGGGAAGCACCTGAAGAAGAGACAGGGCATGAGTTAAGCGCTGCATGTTTTTGAACTGAACTGTAGGATTTAGCCATCTCAAAAAAAAAAAAAAAAAAAAAAAAAAGAAAAATCTGGCTGATATTTTTTCTATATAGGAAGACTGTGCCTTTAAATCTACAGCTCAAAAAAAACATTTCAGTTTGCCAAGTTTTTGCTAAGCCATCCTGAAAAAATTCAACAGCTTTCACCAGCCAGAGGCCCCAATATCCAATCTCTGTCTCAAATGATAAATGACACTTGTCAGTTGGCAAAGCAAATGGCCTCGACCAGTTGAGGACATGGTCCTGCTGTGCACAGCACTCCTGTTGAACCAGCCAAGAGCACCTTGAGGTGAGAACAAGCCTCTTTGTGCACGAGCCCTCCGGAGAGAGAGCTGGGGAACAAGAAGCCTTTGCTCTGAGGGCAGTTCCTCATTAGGAGCTGCAGCCCTGGTAGAAACTATCTGTCCGGTCAGGAGGGGGTTTCTCAGGTCCGGAGGCTGGATTAGCTGGGGATGGCCTGAGACCTTGCTGATGGCCATGCACTCTGTCTATGTTTCTGCAGGGGTAGTTGCTTTTTTTTTTCTGATATCCTCGGAATCCTATTATCTTAGAGCAGGAGACAAAAATCAAGGGCTGCAGCTCACATGGACATCAGATGGTGGCGTGCATGGGTGTGTGTCGGGGGAGGAGGGTTAAGTCATTTTGGTGCTTTGGGTCATGGAACACTTTTTCTTTGTGTGGTTCTCTCTCTCAAATTTCAGGGTGTTTAACATCCCTGGTCTCATTTACTGAATGATAGTATCGTCCCCAGTCCTTGTGACTGTTAAGACTCTCCAACACATGTCCAAACTCCGCTTCCAGGGTTTGTGGAGAACTGAAAGGCACATGAGATGATGGATGCCTCCTGGGGGCCTTGCCCTCCATTGGGTGCCAGTCTGCTCTGCTGTTCTCAAGGCACCTGGGACAGGGCAGGGTCCTGTCTTTCTCAAAACAGGCCCTGGGGTGGAGGTGGGGGACTACAGATCCGATTTGGTGTGCTCTTCACTCCGCTTTAAGGGCTAGGTGTTTACTCCATGCTGAGCCCTCTGGAAGAATCAATTAACTTTCCAGAATGAGGTGACGACATAGCACTGGGTGCAGGGGACCTGGGAAAGTCAGGCAAAGAAAGTTAGCCAGTTAGATAAAGGGACATCGTGATAGTCTCCACACTGCAGACTGTTCCTTAGGAGAAGGGCTTTCCAATTTGATCCATTCAAGTTGAGGGCCCCAAGGTCAAGTGGCCTAATCAGCTGTTCCTGTATTTTCTAATGTGTGGCCCATTGGCCGTTTGTGTTAGAGTGACCTGGCGTGCTTGTGGAAAATGCAGATTCATGGCCCCAAGACCTACTTTGTCAGATTATCTGGATTTGGGACTGGGAATCTGAATTTTAAGAAAATATCCTCTGTGAGTCTTCTTCAAGCTAATGTTTGAAAGAATTAAGACTCTAGCGAAAGCTTGAGTTCCCTCTATAAGAATTCTGAACATCTCTAGTGGAGGGGGTCTCACTCCCTCTGGAGACAGCCCCTCACCCCCCGCACTTCCCATAACTCTGAGGCCCACAAACCTTCCCCAATGAGTAAAGTATGGTCTCAGTGATAATGGAAGAACCCCAAACTCAAACTGTGGTGTGTGTGTGTGTGTGTGTGTGTGTGTGTGTGTGTGTGTATTTCCAAAGGGCTTGACAGGGTGCATACTAAACTTAAATATGGCATCTCATGGGGGGGAGGGCAGTAAAATACAGGTTTGCAATATATCTGTATTGCTTGGATTTTTCTTTGAGAATGTACATGTGTTAGTCATGAAATTTAAATAAGAAAAGACAAAACAGCACCAACACTGACATGTTGAGCCAAATCTGCTTCACTCTATATTTCCCCTCTGGGTCTAGGGGAATCACTTGGGGCTGCACAGAATGTCTAATTTCTTCCCCTACCTGTCAAAAGTGTTTGAATGCTGCTAGCTTGTCCCTTCTTGGCACTGGCTCTTTAGGCCAAATGATCCTGGTTCCTTGACCCCTGCACTGTGATCTGTTGTGTGAACCTTCCTGGAAATTGCCCCTCCTTACCCGCCCGGCAATGCTGTTCAGCTTGACCATATTCTGTAAAAATTATGTTCCGTGCTCTGTACCGAGAGCAGCATTTGGGTGTGCTATGATCAGAACAGAGAGAGTCTGGCAGTCATCTCTGTCTAACTTGGTCCTATCTTTCCATTAATGCTGCTAAGCTCCTGGGCAGCCACATCCCACTGATGACTCCTATTGAGCAGAGAGTCAACTTAAACCTCCAATCTTTGTCACACTGGCTGTTGCCGGCTCATCCCCGTCACCTTGCATTGCTATCAGCTGGCTTTCTGGACCCAAGTGGAGAACCTTAGAGTAATTCCTATTACACTTCATCTTGTTAGGTTTGGCTCATTGATCCAGGAGGCTGAAGCCTCTTTTCTTTCTGGACCTTGATTTTGTTCCCAGCAGAAACCTTTTCTGCAAAGTTTGATTTTATTTGACTGCAGAAGAAAAAACCCTACAAAACCCTCTTTATTTTGAACAGGAGACTCTCCTTGAAAATCAACTCAAGCCTGGCATTTTCTAATACCCTGAACAAATGCAGAACTTGCTGTCAGCTTGATTGGACAAGGCTTCACTTCAGGGTCTGCTACCTGCAGGCTCTGAAGGCAGGTCCCACGACATATGCCACTGCGCTGGGAGGGAGCTCTACAGACAGCAGGCCCCTTTCCAGACAGATGGGTGTCTCTCCTCTTCTGAAAGATCCCCTGGGAAGGCTCGACTGGGAGCATTTTCCCGAAATAGGATGACTGTGTATTGTGAATGGCTTTATTGCTCAGAGCATCTGGATGTGTTGTGATAAACAGCATGATAGATGGTTTTAATGCCTCTAGAATGGGTTGCCCAGAGAGACAGAACAGAACGGAGAACATTTACTTCCCTGTTGCTTGGAACAGAGCAGGGTTGCTCACTCCACCTGAGTGGTTCTTCCTACTCATCTTGATGGTAATTTCAGCACCATGGACCTGAGGGGGGACTTAGGGGAGATTGGCTAGAAGTTGTTAGCTGGATGGACAGAGTGTTCACTTATATGTGCAGCAAGTGTTCTTTGGGGGTTGATGTGGGTCACTGTGCTAGGCATTGGGGATACATGGCAAGAAAACTAGACCTGAGGCTTAGTCAACAGGGCATATGTTAATAAAGTAGTCACTTAAAGACAAGTATAAATCACGGGAGTGGTAAATGTAACAGAGAACATGTGATGATGGGAAGTCTAATTCTAGTCCAGAAGGCTTCTCTGAAGAGGTGACACTTCAGCTGAAATCTGCAAGTTAAGTGAGAAGTAACTTGGTAATGAGGTAGAAGGTCTGACAGGTATAAATATGTGCTAAGGGCAGGTGGCAGGTGGAGACATAGCATTGTCAAGGACAGTAAAGAAGGCCCGCATGTCTGGGTGAGGAGAGTAAGCAGGAAGGCAGTGTAAGAGAAATATTGGTAATAATAATAATATTGATAATATCAAATGATTTTTTTTTCTTGTGGTTTACTATGTTCCAGGCACCACACTAAGGACTACATATGTATGAATTCATTGACTGTTTCATCAGGTATGTCTCATAAGGTATGTGCTCTTTCATTTTACAGAAGAGGAAACTGAGATAGAGAGATGTTAAGTCATTTCCCCAAATTGATAAGGGGCAGTGCTCTTCAGAGTCTTAAAGTTCTTTTTAGGGATTTTTAAAAAATATATTTTATTGGTTTTTTACAGAGAGGAAGGGAGAGGGATAGAGAGCCAGAAACATCGATCAGCTGCCTCCTGCACACCCCCTACTGGGGATGTACCCGCAACCAAGGTACATGCCCTTGACCGGAATCGAATCCGGTACCCTTGAGTCCGCAGGCTGACGCTCTATCCACTGAGCCAAATCGGTTAGGGCGGGGATTTTGTTCTTTATATGAGTCACTGGGAGACAATATTGAAGATGTGAAGTAGGGCAGAAGTATGATAAAACTTATGTTTTGAGACTGCTATGGCTGCTGAATGGAGAATGGCTACAGAGGAGCAAAAGGAGACAGGTGAGAGCCCAAGGAGGCAGCCATCACAGTGGTCCAGGTACAAGATGCCCAGAACTCAGACTAGCATGGTGGCCGTGGTGATGCAAGAAATGGCTTAATTGCAAAGGAGGATATTTTTTAAATAAATCAGGACCTGGTAAGAGATTGGACAGAGGGTGAGAAAGATGTTAAGTATAACTCCTAGGTATCTGTCATCTTTCCTCCCAGTTGGATGAACGGGGAGATAAGGAGTCCCACTTTTGGCACATTAAGTTTGATGAGCCTTTGAGAGAAAAAGATAAGCAGTTGGAAGAGAACTTGTGGTGCTCAAAGGGGAGGGCTGGACTCTGCTTCCTGGAGTCATTGGTAAATAGGTAGTGAATGAAGTGGTAGCCTGGATGCAATTGCCTAGTGAGAGAGTAGAGAATAAGAAACTAAAAGGATCTAGGACTGACCCATCCATGATGAATGCCAGCGAGTAATGGCCAGATAGAGGAAGGAGGCCTATAAACGTGACTGAGAAGGAGTGGCCAGAGAATGGAAACCAGGAGACTGTGAGGGCACAGTATCCAGAAGAGAATCTGCTTGTAGGAGGCGCAGAGTTACTAACACTGGGTGCTTCTGGGATGTCTAGTAATATGAGGAATGGAAACTGTCCATGGTATTCACCAATGTGGATATTGTATTAATTTTCTAGGCCTACCATAACAAATTGCCACAAATGGGGTGACTTAAAACAAAAGAAGTTCATTGTTTCGCAGTTCTGGAGGCCAGGAGTCTGAAATCAAGGTGTCAGCTGGGCTATGCTCTCTCAGAAGGTTCTGGGGGAGGAACCTTCCTTTTCAATCCTTAGTTTCTCATAGTTGACAGCAATCCTTAGTGTTCCTTGGCTTGTAGATACATCACTCTAATATCTGCCTTAATCTCCACCATCTCCACCTGGCCTTCAACCCTGTGTGCCTTCACACTAGTCATATTAGGTAGGCCTACCCTAATTTAGTATGACCTCATAGTAACTTGATTGCATCTGCAAGGACTCTATTTCCAAATAAGTTCACATTCACAAAGGCTGGGGGTTAGAACTTGAACACATCTTTAGGAGGAACACAATTCAGCCTACAACAGAGGTCATTGGTAACAGAGCTGTTTTTGTGGCAAGATAAGGGAAGGTGACTGGAATGTGTTGAGAAGGGAGTGAGAGGTGGGAAATTAGAGCTAGCATAAGAAAAGACAATTCTTTCAAGAAATATATCTGACTGGGGCTCTAGAGCACTAGACCAGGGTCAGGTAACCTTCATCTGAGCACCAGCTCCACCATGATCCGTGTGACCTTGGGTAAACCACTTCCTTCCCTGAGACTGGTTTTCCATTTGGAGAATGATCATGCCCACGTAATCCACCTTTAGAGTGACTTGAAGCTCTTGTGAGGCTCCAAGAAGAGAAGACCCAGGAAGACTTTGCTGAGTCAAAAAGCCATCAGACTGGTAGACAATTATGATTTTGTGTTTTCAGGGAAGACTCCTCCCCATGTTTGGATGTATATGTCTGTGGGCCAGCTGGAACATCAGGACTGTGGAGCTTCCTTCCCTGAGCCTGTTGACCCAACCAGACAACATGGAGACCCACCCGTTGAACATTCTGAACACTTTGCCTGGAGGAACTATGTGGGCATGATTTTGTGGCATGGTGTTCCTCTGTCTTTGCCCACGTCAGTGAGAGGCCTTACACACTTCCTCCGGGAACCTCTGATGCTGGCAGAGAAGTTGGAGCCTAGAGTCCTTGATTTTTGGGTGCCAGTTAGGGGCCTGAGGACTTTACCAGCTGAGGTTTCTGGTCCTGCATCTGTCACTGGGTCAGGCCTCTGGCAGCCGAGCTCCAAGACTTCTGTGGGTTGACAAGGATGGGGACACTTTGCCAGAGAGGATACTTTCCCAGAAACTGGCCTGGGTCTGGGCACAAAAGCTGGTTCTAGAGGTGGCAGCTGAGCAAGCCAAGGGCAGGTGAGATCCATAGTCCGAGTTGTAATGGGAGATTCCCCTGCAGCGTGGAGCTCGGTGATGGGACGCAGCAGCACAGGGAGTCAGACGAGCAGACAGTTGTGGCAGGCTCTGTGAGGAGGGCCAGACTGTCTTCCCAAGAGAAGCAGCTGGTTGGCTGCAAGGGCTCAGTTGCTAGCAATGATTAATTTACTTGTTGCTGGATTTGTCAGGTGTCAGGGCCCAGGCACTGGGCTACATGGCTGATGTGGTGCCAGGGCTGCGAGGCTGTAGTAGGAAAGCCGGAGCAGGGACTCTGGGTGAGGCCCCTGGCCTGGTTAGGATATGGGGGCAACACACAGGGTGTCTAAACGGAAAGAAAACCTCCTCATGTGCACAGGAATCACCGATGATCTTTTTAATGCAGATTCAGATGCAGTAGATCTGGGGGAGGGCAAGAGATTCTGCATTTCCAACACCTTCCCAGGCGATGCTGGGCTGCTGCCCACAGGCCACACTTTGGGTAGCAAATTAGGGACAGGGGATTAGCTGTCAGCCTTCATGGGAATCTCATGGCATTTGAGAGCAGGACTGCGGCTGAATCTCCAAGTCTTTGGAACTGGGATCCTGCAAGCTGTCAGCAGTGACAGCCTCTCTCTCTGGAGCCACATGGTCTCTTGTCTGCACATCTGCTCTCTCCTCACTAGCCTGGCTTCCTCTATGAGCCTTTGTAACCTGGCTCACCCTGGGCTGCCATCACACTGCAAGGATTCTGACCCCAGCCTTATGGTTCCAGCTCCTAACTGTGTCAGCCTCTAGTTTTTTAAGTCTTTTCTCTCTCAAGATTCTGATCGGCTCAGCTGGTCAGGTGTCCACACTTGATCCAAGCCGCTGTGCTAAGGGGCCCACAAGCTGAACTGCTCAGACATGCTTTCAAATGAGGATATGGGACACCACCCAACCGGCGGCGTCAGTGAGCTGGACGAGCGATGCAGCCCTTTTTTTTAATTATGATTTTTTTATTTGGTGTGGTGGTGGTGGGTGGTGGTGAGAGATGCAGCCTTGATGAACTGCTTTAAACAAGTGGCACCAGAAGCTCTTAAAAAAAAAAAGATTAGAATTTTAGCATATATTTCTGTCACTTTCCAAAATGCAAAATTTTGAACTATTTATAGAACTAAATAGGTAGGCACCAAAATCTTTTTCTTGCTTAAGGCACTGGAAGGAGCAAGGGCTTAGCACGAGTGCCAAACATGTCTCAAAGAGAAAGGACCAGGTGGAGGGTAGAGATAAAGGGCCTGCCGCTTGGGACAAACAAGGAGGTGAGGAAGGAGAGGGCTGAGATGAGGCTATTCATTGGTCTCTCTGTCCCCAGGTCAGCCCAGGAACAATGACCTCGCCACGAGAGCCCAGATGCAGGAGGATGGCGGGTTTCAGTGACAGTAGTCAGGACAGGAATGGGGAAGGGTCACAGCTCATAATATCTCGGATTGGTCAACCTAGAAATGGACAGATAAGGAAGCCAGACACAGAGGAAACCTGATCTGCTCAGGTTAACCTCCCAGTTGGTGGCCCAGCCAGCCAAGAAGGCCCGTGTCCTGCCACCCAGCCCTGAGCTCTTCAGAAAGTGAGAGGACTCTTAAGAATACACAATACTTGTAAGTTTTTTGTTCCCACAGAAGCAAGTTTGCAAAGCAGTGGTGGAGGACTCTCTGAAAAAGGGCGAACAGTCAGTCCCCCGAGGGGAGGAGCTGGTTGCTGCAGGAGCTCTGTTGCCAGCAATTATTAATTCACTTCTGCTTGAGCTGTCTTGGGGGCCTCCGCGCACAATAACATAAGGAGTGTTGGCAGCCGCGGAGGGAGAAGCCCTGCTCCCTCTAGGCGGGAGGAAGGCGTGACTCCTCACAAGGTTGTTCTCCTTCCAGCTCTGGCTCTGGGGAGAAACCATCAGGGCTCATGGGCCTGGGAGCAGACTGCTGAGGACACAGTGTTCCCGAGATGGTGGCAGATCTTGGAGAAGGGACAGAAGCTGGGCCAAGAGACGGGAACTTATGCAAAGCAGGCCTGAGGATGGTTCAAGGATGTCTATGCCTCCCCCCTCAGAGGGAGATTAGAGATCATATTCCTGCAGAGTACTTCTGTCTTACTGAGCTGACTGGCCTGGGTATACTAGGAATATGATCTCTTACCTTCCACGCTGAGCTTGTTCAGGAGGGTGTGTGTGTGTGTGTGTGTGTGTGTGTGTGTGTGTGTGTGTAAGGAAGTGAGCCCTCCTTTTCTCTTGAACCTTTTCTTGCTAGAGTGGCCCACGTGTCAAAATGCCTGCGAGGCAGAGAGGTTTAGCGGAAAGAAAACGTGGTGGTTCAGGAAGCAGGAAAACTGGGTTAATGGTTGCATTCATTCCGGGAGCAGCTGAGCATTTCTTCTGGGGTTTGAAGGTCTGGGCACTTTTTGTGAAGGGCCAGGTCCCTGGGGGCTGCGGCACACTGTTGTGCAGGCTGTGCGCTGCGCAATTCCGGGGGCTTCGTTCTCTTTGTAGAGGTGACGTTCCTTCAGTGACCCTAGTTTGTATAGGTTATCTGGTTAGGGATGACCTGGGCAAAACTGACATTTAGCGATGGTGTCTTTGCTGCCCCCCCGGTGCCCTCCTCTTGTTCTGCTATTCAGGTTCCTACCACTGCCCAGCCAAGACTCCTTCCTCAGTCTAAAACTTTCCTCTTTCTCCCTGTCAAGTCTCCCCATTCACTTAATTCCGTGAGCAAAACTGCCTGTCACAGAGGAAAGCAATCTGACAAAAAATGTGCTCGGGAAAACATAGAATAACAGAATCAGAGAGCTGGATGGGACCTGATGGGTCATTGAGGTTGGATTACAAACCTTTATCACAGGATTTGGGTTTATTTCTTAAGTTCAAAAGTGAAGACCTTTAACAGAAACGTGTGTTTTTCATTTCTCCCCAGCCCCACCCCTGTGTATTGTTTCACAACTGCCTCTTAAATCAGTCATGTTACCTATCTACTATGAGGCAGGTACACCTGAGTTTAGGAGCCCCCCAGTGGGTCCCCTCACTTTAATGGCCAGGAAACTGAGGATCAAAGAGGCACCTGATTTGCTGTATTTTTAAATTTGTTCACCCGCTGAGGAATATTGGCTTTCTCAAGGGTGGGAGCTGGAGAGGAAACTCTGAGGAACGAATTTCAAATGCAGAAGAATTGCCCAGCATCACAGTTTGTTTGCTGGCTGGACTCCTAAAGCCATTTGTCCTCGTTTTCCCCAGCTGTAAAAGGAGAGTGTTGGACTACTTATCCTCACGTATTCCTTCCAACTCCCTTTTCCTCTGATTTCCTCCCTTGAGAAGTTGGGAAGAGTCCATAAGCAAAGATTAATGGTAAGAATCTCTCAGGTTTACAATGCAGCAATGTGTACACCACAGGTAACTGGATTAAAGCACATTAGAATCTGAGAAACTGATTGGATTGGTGTATGTTCCTTCTAAGATGGCTTAAAGAATTGGATTGACTCTTTGGTAGTTATCAAATTGAATCAATGTGGATTCTCATTTTGGCTCTATTATCAGCATGATCACATGATTTATGGAGAGGTATCTTTTGCACACCCATCTGCATTATAGGTGTGTAATAAAGAATTTGGCTGGTCTCTATCCCTGGTTTCTTGGAGGTGGTTTCTAAACCACTGGAATTTTCCAAGTGGTAGGAGTGTTTTCATTGCTTATGGTAGGCCCCTTGGACCACACCTGATAGTTTTTAGTGATGAGATAATGCAGGTTGTGGGTTGCCATGCCAGAGAGACCAACCACATGATGAGAAGGTTGGAGCTTTGAGCCAGTGATAACAGCCCAACCTCTGTGAAAAAGAGGGGAGCTGGAGATTGAGTTCAATCATGTGGCCAATAATTCAATTAATCAGTGCCTCCATAACAAAGCCCCAGTAAAATCTCTGAATACTGAAGATTGGATTGCTTGGTTCTGACTTGTATCTTCTTGCTAATAAAACTGTAATAAAACTATAACAAGAACAACACTTACCTGAGTTCAAATCATCAAACCTGAGGGAGTAGTGGGAATCCCAAAATTTGTAGCCAGCTGATGAGAAGTGAGGACCCTGGAGCTTGTGACTGGTATCTGATGGAAGGGTGGAAGACTGAACCTTTAACCTGTGAAATTTGGCCCAACTCCAGGGAGTAGGAAAAAGAAAAGGTAAGAAGCAAGAGGTTATGTGGAGAAGAGCTGGTAGGTGGAGAGACGAAATTCCAAGAAGGTTCCAAGACCATTCCTTTATGTCTAGGAGTGCTTTCTCACATCTGTGTGTACCTCTCTCTCCTCTCTCCACCTCTCTCCTGGGTCCTAATTCTCAATTCTGGATGAAGCTACTGGATTCTTCTGATTAGTAGCCTTCAGGGCAAGCAAAAGATTGTCCTGGAGTGTGGGCCCTGGAGCAGACTGTGTGGGTTCAAATTCTGGCATCACCATTAACCAGCTGTGGGACTCTGGGCAAGGGAAATCACATGAGCTTTCTGCTTTTATTCTCATCTGTAGGATGGAGATATAACTACCTCATTAATTAAATGATTAATTACACATAAAACACTTAAAAGTTGCACAAATGTGGGAAGGCCTCCATTAATTATTATTATTCGCCATTGAGTTCTGATAGAGAAAGCATAATGTGCTGTAAAGCACAGGGGCTTTGGAGACAGACAGACCTGGCCTTCAAGTCCTGCCTCTGCCACCACCCTGCTGCGTAACTTTGAGCAAGACGCTTAGCTTTTTAATGCCCAGTTTTCTCATCAACACAATGGAGTCACTGACATTCACAACATTATCCCAAGGCATGGAAATGGCGTATCTTAAGCCCCTGACCCATGGCAAGTGCTCAGCGATTGGTTGCTGTGATCACTAGCTTGGCTGGTAGGTGTTGTCAACTGAGAAGCTGTCTGCCAGTGGTGCATGGAGTCCTAGGGGTGAGGATGTCTTAAATTCAGTGGTGAGTGTGTTCTTGGAGCCCCTGAACCTGAAAGAAGTCAGGCTGGAGGGATAAATAAAGTCCGTGAAAATGAAGACCATGACCTAAAAGTTAGGTTAGGTTGTGAAAAATTGGAGGGGGGAGGGGAGAGGCCTGGTATCTCTCAGGAGATGCTTCCACCGAGCAACACGGGGGACAAGCACTGAGCACCAGCAGCTCGGGCTGTCGCCAGGAAGGTGAAATACATTGCTATTCTCCACAATGGGCTTAGTTATTTATGTGTCACATTGTTTGTTTATTGAATAGGTATTTGACAGAAGTATACTCAGCAGAGCACATCAGCAGGGATGGTGTTTACCAGCAAATAAATTAGAATCATGGCGTTAGCTAAGGCATAACTAAGTACATGGCATAAATATGTCGTTTGGCCATTATGAATTCATTCATGTATAGGGATCCTTAATGCATATCTATCAAAACTTTAAATGCAGTGTTCTTTTTATAGCAGGCCTGTATTTTAATTGCAGGCTGCAATAATATTAGTGCCTCCTCCTGGAGCTGTGGCCAGCCAGATGGTGCCCAGGTCATGGCTCTCTGTGAAGGTCCCTGCAGGCCATCAGAGCACCTCCAGGCCTGCCTGGCCCATGGCGAAGTGTCTGACCTCTCCTGGTCCTTCCTCCTTTGTGACCCTGCCTATTTCTCCTTCTGTTGGAGTGGAGGGTTGGAAGGAGCAGGCAGCCAGTGCAAGGCAGGGGAGGAGAGCCAGATAGACCTTGGGGCTTGGCCAAGGCATGAGAGGGGAGTGAAGTGCTGGGATCAGTGGACCCCCGGAGGCCAAGGCAAACATTTCCAAAGTGCTCTTGACTGACACTTCAATCCCCCACTCCCTGCTGAGAAAGCTTTCTTTCTGAGGCTTGGATTTGAAAGAACAGTCACCCCCTCCCATTGCCCTTTGCCGATTTTTCTCCCTTGTGGGGAAGAAAGGAAGAAAAAGAGCCTAAAAAAGCAAAGAAAGAGACTGTCAGAGCACTCATTCCTCAGATATCAATCATTTGGGGGCATGAGGAGGTGGGTCAGGGAGAAACCCAGAGGGTAGAGAAAGGTCCCAAGCTGCTTGTTGAAGGGCTGAGAAGTTTCCATTTCTATTCAAATATCATTAATGCAACGAGAAAGTCATTTCACAAGCTTTCTTATAAGTAATTTGCACTCCAAATGCAGCTTTGTGAACTGCGTTCCTCTTCTCTTTCTCTCTAACCCGCACTTGTACCACACACATCTCTGATTGTGTATCTTGTCACTGGCAACCTCGGGAGCCTAGGATTATTATGTTTTTCTTTACCTTACCAGTTTCAAGTGACATGTGGGAGGTTCACAAGATATGCCAGGGATTCCAGAAATTCCTGCAATAAATGCCCCATCGCTGATGTAGATCTTCAAAGAATTCATCTTAAAGGTTCCAGGGTGGAAGAGTCGACTTTGCTATTTTCATTAGATGTTCATGGGATTTGTTCCTCCCCGTCTTTTTTTTCACTTCCAGAAAATGTAAGAGAATTTGAAGTTTCCCAAGGAAAGAAATCAATCAATTTCAATTGCCCCAATTCATGTGTGTGTGTGTGTGTGTGTGTGTGTGTGTGTGTGTGTTTAACAGAAAGAAAGCCAAGTGTCTTTTAGTAATTGTCATGGTTTGCCTGGAAACCAGGGCTTGCTGAGTGAGGGACAGCAGAGGACTGGGGCAAAGGAACCTTGATCTTGATGTCATCAAATCTATTCATTATCACATCCGTCCCCATCACACAAAAGAGTGAGTTCTTTACTCAGTGGAATGATTGCACTTATTTTACTTTTGATGTTGGATGTTGCCGATATATTCTTTTTCATATCTTATATTTACAAGAACATATGCTATTTGTATGATATTTAAGAGTACTTTTGGATCATTGAGTAGGAAAGTTTTAGAATGAAATTTGACCTTAAAAATCCTGTTCACTTCTTCAATTTTTAGAAGAGGAAACTGAATGTGGAAGAAGTCCCTTATCTAAGAACAGGAACTGAGTTAGTGGGAGAAAAAGGATTAAACTCAACAAAGAACGGACACATGCCAATAGACTGCTGTAAACACGGGGCAAGTGGTACTTACTGATTATCTCTCCATCTTCCGTTATTTTAATTCATCAGTAAATGCACTGTTACGTAGCAGGCCCTTGGGATATAGAGAACTGTCACTTGTGGGTGACAGGATGTGTGTGCTCAGAAGAAAAATGACAGGTGTGAGCATGTCATTTCTAGAAGAGAAAAAGAAAAATGAAAAAATATGGTGATTTTTATCATTCTTACTTTTGGGTAGAAAAATCAAGGGTTGAATTCCCTTGTTCAGACATTCTATGAAATGTAATATGGACTGTGGGCTTCCTATTAGGACCCAGTGACTCCAGGTCAGCCTGGTGTGCGAATGAAGTCTTAGCAACGCACTGTGGTCTCCATCAGCCTCATACATCCAGGAGAGTTAGAAGCTAGGGCTCATCTGAGTGTCACAGTCCGATGAGGGTGGGGAACAGGCAGTCTGGCACGAGGGAAAAGACTTTATTGAGAAGAGAAGGAAGTGGCAGAGAAGGGAGGAGTGTATTGCACAGGGTACCTGTGGTCATGGAGTCCTGTAGTGGGTTCAGGCCAAGAGGTGGGTAGGGACTGAAACCCTGTTTGTGCAGTTTGCCAAGCCATGTACCTTGGTATGCAGTGAGATTGGGCAGGCTGGGCTTGGGGAAAGATACTCTTTGTAATTTTCATGTAAGTCCTATGTAGGCAAGAGATGGCCCTGCTACTTACTGGACCTCCTGACTAAGTGGTGAAGGATGGGGCTGAGAGGGAGGGCAATGGTGGGTATCTGGTGGAGGAAGAGATTTCTGAGTGAGCTTCAGAGTGATCCCAGCACTTCAATTGCCCAAGCCTGCATCTCCCCTAGGACTCTCTCAGAACTCTACAGTTTCACACTCTGGACCTCTAAGGAGAGGGCAGAGGCATTCAGAACATTGCAACAGGGACTGCTGTATTGAGTGTGTGTGCATGTGTAGTGTGTATGCGTGGTGTGTGTGTGTGTATGTGTGTGTGTGTGTGTGTGTGTGTGTGAATGTTGAGTGACGGCTGCTGGCTTGAAGAGTTAAAGTTGGTTTTCAATTTGAAGTCCTGCCTGGGGTTATGGGGAGTTTCATTTTGAGTGGCAGATGTGACCATGCCACCAACTATGTTGCCATGAGTCCAATTATAGTGTAAAGCATTGAGCCCTGGGTGTGTGTGTGTGGGCGGGGGGGGGGGGGGGCAGCTCTCTTGCCACCAGATTGACCCAGTGACCTCAGAGAGCATCGTGAGCCATGAGCGAGACTAGGACAAAAGTGGCCGATGGAGGTCCTGCTGATGGGGGACAGTGTATGTGTATGCATCTCAGTGGAGGAACAGGAGACGAGACCAGAGTGGAGCTGAAATCATTTACAACTCGCAGGCACAAAACCTCTTAAATCATCATTGAAAAGTCATTAGAAATCTGGCAGAAGAGCAGGGTGCAGATTGCCAAGAGAGGACACAAAACCCCATTTTCTCTCCACAATGCCTGTAATGAACTGGAAGGGCCGGGGTGGAGCTAAAAAACAGATTTCCTGCTGTAACTCAAGTCTCTTTGTAGCCTGGTTTGCCACAGTTTTACAATGTGTTAGAATTTACATTCACGCGTTTGTTAACCATTCTTTGGCTCAATGAAATGTTTTTATCCGTCTGACCTTGACCTTTGCCATATGGTACCACAAACTGTTGAGCTGAAGTCAGATGCTGGGAGAGGGGCGGGGGTCAGCAGGGGTGGGCAGCTCATTCAGACCAGGCCTCAATGGGACTCAGTGATGGGAGTCCAGTCCTGACTCTAGGGAGGCCTTTCCCACAAATTCATTTAAAAGGGAAAATGCCCTTGTGTGAACCTGTGTCCTTTGCAATTGCTAAGTCCCATGTCATGATTGGTGCTAATTTTCAAATTTCCATTGGAAAAGTTAAAGGAATTTGTGGGTCACTTGCAGCAGATGTTAGGCCTATAACTTGACCTTATGGGGCCAGAGGGCTTGGTGTGTGAGTTCCCTGAGGAGCAGGACTGCTGCTAACTTAGAGTTTGGGAGGGCACCTTCCACTCTCTGGGGTTTAGTACATATTAACTTTCTAAAACAATAAAAACAAGTGTTCCAAAGCGGGAGCCAGCTCTGCCTTTTTGAGAAAGAGGAGAGAAACTGGGGGTCAGGCTCTTAAAAGTTAACCCAGTTTTATCATTCTTGATACAGGAGAAATGCAGATATTGAATCTATCTATAATAATAAAAGTGTAATATGCTAATTAGACTGGATATCCTTCCAGACGTCCTTCTGTACTTCCAGACAAAGCCAGGGCTGCAATGGAAGCCTGGGTCCCAGGTGCCAGAGGGAAGCCAGTTCCGACAGCCGGGGGAAGCAAGGCCTATTCTTGTACAAATTTCATGCATCGGGCCTCTAGTCCTATCTAATAAAAGAGAAACATGCAAATTGACTGTACCTCTGCTACGCCACCAGCCATGCCCACCAGCTAATCAGGAGTGAGTATGCAAATTAACTCAACAAATATGGTGGCAGCCTCAGAGCTGGAGAGAGCAGGAGGCTTGGGTTGCCCCCGGTGATGGAGGAAGCCAAGCTTTCCACCCTCCCTGGCCTGCCCAGGCCTCTGCTCAAGGCTACCAAGTTTCAATTATAGAAGATAAATAAATCCCAGATACCAGGGGGTCACCAGGGGGCGTGGCTGGCCTGCAAACCACCACAGGCCCCTCACCCAGGCCGCCCCATGCCCCAAGGGAACCCCCACCCTGATCCAGGACACCCTTCAGGGCAAACCAGCCGGCCCCCACCTGTGCACCAGGCCTCTATCCTATCTAATGAAAGAGTAATATGCAAATTGACCATCATTCCAACACACAAGATGGCTGCCCCCATGTGGACACAATATGGCCGCCACAAGATGGCCAGCAGGGGAGGGCAGTAAGGAGGAACCAGTCCTGCAAGGAAGACCAGTTGTGGGCGATCAGGCCAGTAGGGGAGGGCAGTTGGGAGGGACCAAGCCTGCAAGGGAGGGCAGTTTGGGGTGATCAAGCCTGCAGGGGAGGGCTGTTAGGGGTGACCAGGCCAGCAGAAGAGGGAAGTTGGGGGTGACAAGACCTGCAGGGGAGGGGAGTTGGGGGGCACCCAGGCCTGCAGGAGAGGGCAGTTAGGGGTGACCAGGCTGGCATGGGAGGGCAGTTAGGGGTGACCAGGCCAGCAGGGGAGGGCAGTTAGAGGCAATCAGGCTGGCAGGGGAGTGGTTAGGGGGTGATCAGGCTGGCAGGCAGAAGCAGTTAGGGGCAATCAGGAAGGCAGGCAGGGGAGCAGTTGGGAGCCAGCAGTCCTGGATTGTGAGAGTGATGTCCAACTGCCCATTTAGGCGCGATCCTACCTGGACCAGGCCTAAACGGGCAGTCGGACATCCCTCAAGGGGTCCCAGATTGGAGAGAGTACAGTCTGGGCTGAGGGACACCCCCCCTCCCCCCGTGCATGAATTTCATGCACCGGGCCTCTAATATTAAATATTTCCTTGAGTGTGAACCACCCATGACAAAAGAGATAATTAATGATTTGACTATTTGAGGTCAGGGCTGGAGTGGTTTTCAATGAGCTCTAAGTCATTATTACAAGGCCAAAGGAACAACTGGGAGAGAAATTTTGTGGACTATCGTGTCAACGTGTGCATCTTTCCCTCTGTTCTTAAGGAACTGTTCATTAGTCTACATTGTGTACCAATGGGCACATGGCCTAGTGATTTCTGAAGCATCCAGCTCTGTGATGTGCTCTGCTGGGCCCATACAGACCAGATAACACAGCCATCATCTCTTGTCCTCTGAGGACTGACATTTTTACATGGACAGCAGGGCTCAGGGCCCACTGTGAGCTCATTCATCAGTTCCATAAACTAGTTTAAAAAACCGTACTTGTTCAATTTTTCCCCAACACGGTCTCTCACTCTGGCTTGACTGAAGTGAGCTCAGCCCTCCTGGCTTCCAGTTTGGAATCTAGCTTCTTCTGTGGAACTTTCATTAGCTCCCAGCAGGAGCATCGCCGGCAGCTTTTTTCTTTTTCTTTTCGGTACTTGGCTCTGCAAACCTCCTTTTCTCTTAATTGATCAATTTTCCTGTTCAGAAATAGACATAATCAGATATATTGCTTAGTAGCTGCTCTGAGAAAGCATTAGCTCTCAGTCTACTTAGAGAGGCATTAGCTTCGACACCCCCAGGGTTGCTTTTCTTTTTCAAGAAAAATTAAATGACTAAGTAAGAGGGTGTTAAAACAAAGTTATATTACTGCTTGGCATTTAATTGGGAAACTTACTAATGTGTCCTTTGAACTCTTGGTTTCCTGCTCCCTGAGGAATTGCTGATACTTTGCTTTAATGGAAGCATAAAAATCTCAGTTTGACTTCTGGCAGCATTATTTGGGCTTTAAGACTGCAAGTTGTTGTTTTTACAGCATTCATTGGTCTAGTGATTCTGACAGCCACCATATCCACGTAGCTGATTGTTGAGAGAATGTTTCTGATTTGGAAGGCTTCTTAGCCCTTGGGATCTCTCACCCTCCTGGTGGAGAGCATTGACAACTCCCAGCATTTCCTGAGTCTAATCTGTAATGAAGTAAATACTTTGAAGAAAAAAAAAAAAAGAGATGACAGAAGGTAAAAACTGTTCTCCCTGAGTAATGAATCATGGTGGTGGGAAGCAGGTAGGCTTGGGAGCAAGATGGACCTGGGTGATTTTGGAAGCAACCACTCCTCTCCTTACTCAACTTTGTGGAACTGCTCAGTAACTCCTCAGCCTGAGTGTTTACATTTACAAAATGTGAGCAGCAGATTTAAACCTCAGTCCACAACTCAGTTGTGCAAAAAGATAACTTTCAAAATATTTAAAAAACAATTTATATCTATTATAAGACCCCATTCTGTTGTGATGACAGTAAGTTCATCACAGCCAAATTAGGGACCCTCTTCACTTTTCCCTTTTTCTTGGAAGATGGGGAGAGTCCATTTGCCCTTGTTATCATCTGTCCACAAAAATCTAACACAGTGCCCTTTGGCCCATCTGGGTCTTGGTCATCCATCAACCTCAGCTTGCCCCTGAGGTGGCCTTTTTTCTCCCTAGACACCTATCAGGTCCTGGGGTTCTCTTTTACTTTTATGGTATGCATGGACCCTTGCAATAATTTTGCTGCTTCCAGGCAACAATGGGTTATAAAAACCTCTGTTGTGCGGCTAAGGCTCCCTTGTCTCAACTCATTATGCACTCTGTCTGGAGGCCTCACCATTTCTTGGGGGCTCTGCTGGTCAATGGGTGCAGGGCTCCCTCTCTGGGGCCCAGCAAAATCCACGGTCACTCTCTCTTTGTCTTCCCTCTCCCTGGCCAGAAAGAAGCTTTTCTAGTCTCCAGGGAAAGCTCTGCTCTTAAACTTCACTCCACTCCACTCAAGCTTTTAACCTATGCCTAAGGTCCTTTTGAGTCTTGTGAGAACATTGAGTTTTTAGAAAGGAATGCCAGAATAATCTTTTTTGTTTGTTTGTTTTCTACACTGTATTATCTGCCCCCTAACATGAAGAATATTGACTGGTCTAGCTGCTTGAATTGGGAGCAGTGAAAATGTGAAAAAATTGAACTATCCAGTAAAAAACAGAAAACCAATTAATAATTTCAAATATTATACTGCCGCACAAGGATAATAACATCCTATAGCACTGTTATAGAGTTCAGATGTGAATGTGAAAGGCTCAGTATTGAGAATCTCAAAGAATAGGTAGATACCACAAGCCACACCATCTCTACTTCTCACTGTTTTAGTGGAGGGCAGGGAGGAAGGCTGGTGTAATGTCCCCTTTGCTAAACCTGTTACTCCATTTGTTTTCTTTAACTCAGTGTTCTTCCTTTACTTATTTGTATCAGAAATTAGGCAATTATCTTGAACATCTATCATTTGTCTCTCTTTTCCTAATTACTTCCCCAAATCCAATTAGTAGGAATTCTGATTATTTTATCTTCAGTTCTCTCTCTCTCTCTCTCTCTCTCTCTCTCTCTCTCTCTCCTCCCACCACCTTCCGGTTCCTTCTCTTCTCTCTTCTTCCCTTCTCCCTTCCCTTCTCCCTTCCCTTCCCTTCCCTTCCCTTCCCTTCCCTTCCCTTCCCTTCCTTTCCCTTCCCTTCCCTTCCCTTCCCTTCCCTTCCCTTCCCTTCCCTTCCCTTCCCTTCCCTTCCCTTCCCTTCCCTTCCCTTCCCTTCCCTTCCCTTCCCTTCCCTTCCCTTCCCTTCCCTTCCCTTCCCTTCCCTTCCCTTCTCTCTCTCCAGGTTTCTCCCATCTCTTTCCTGAACTATTATTCTAGTCTCCTTAGTGATATCTCACCATCCATTCTTGTTCAGCTTTAATTTTCCCCCACAGAGGGTGCCTAAATAACCACAAAACCTCTCCCGGCTCTGGCTTTCCATGATTGAAATGTAAACTCAGTGAGGTGGCCTTTAATGTCCTGCGTGATCTGGCTTTGGCTCCCCCTTGAGCCCCATATTATTTTACTCTGTCTGGCACAGACCGATGATTTCCAAAGCCACGGTGCCCTTAGTGCTTCTTGGAGGCCCTCTCTCTGGCTGGCTCACCCTTCTATTCTGTGCAGTTGGTGACCCCAGCTTTTACGTGCCACCATCAGGTCCCCATGTTATCCTCTGACTTCCCACTTTCTTGCAGATGACCCAACCTCCATCTTTGGGGACACTGCGGGCACGATTTCTGAGCTCCTTAAATTTACTTCCTGTCCTCCTCCGAAATAATGTTCTCTTCACTGGTTCTTCTCTTCTCCCATGTCAAAGCAGACATGGCCTGCATCCTTTCCCAGCCTGTCCTTCTTCCGAGGTGCCTGGTCCTTTCCTCAACATAGTTACCTAAGATACCGGGCACCCAGTTAAGTTAGAATTTTAGATAAACAGTGAACCAATTTTTTAGTACAAGTATGTCCGTAATATTACAATGGGGCATACCTATGCTAAAAAATTATTCACTGTTTATCTGAAATTTAAGTTTAACTGGGTATTTGCAATTTTATTAGCTAAATCTGGCAACTCTACCCCTGCCTCCTTAAAACTGTTCTCCACTGTTCTCAGTGTTCCCTCCACTAGTTGCTCCCACTCAGCTTTAAAACCTTCTTAAGGTACTTCCATCAGAAAACTCTTGGTAATAAACAAATAATTCCCTTGGTTTTATTCTCCTTCAGGCTAGTACCCCAATCCTATGTACTATTTTCTATTTCAACTTCCTTACTTGCCTTTCATTCTTTAGTCTTTGCAATATTATTTTCAGTTTCACCGCTCAACACTCTTCTTATATATCACGAATGCTTTCCAAATCTCTTTCCTACAATCTTTATATCCAATTAGGTTTTCATCTGGGTGTCCCACAGATATTTCCCCTTACACACTCTGTGCTCCCAAATGTTCAACAGTTAACTTTTAATTGCCTCTTGAAATGTATCCCTCTTTCTGTCCTAATTGTTGTAATTTGAAGTGTCTACGTAGATCTAGTTGCCTAAGCAGGAACCCATGGAGTCATACTTCTCCTTATTTATCATTCCCAGTATAATTGGTTACTAAGTTTTATGGCTTCTGACTCTGGAATAAACCTTTCTCAGTTTCTATTCTTTCCTTCACTACCTCCCCATCCCTACTTTGGATTGTTAGGCTTCTTTCATTTCTCATTTAGATTAGTAGCATGCTCAGGTCAAAGGGGATGCATTTTGTGTGTTTTATATATATGGGAAATTAACCTCAAGAATTGTGCCAAATTTAACTCCCGCCCAAACTGTTGAAAAAAGAACAATCCAAAAGAGAAAGAACTAATTGACAAGAAAACAGTGGGGTGATTGTGGGACGGGTGGTGGGTGGAGGTGGAAGAAGGTATAGGGGGGATAAATGGTGATGGAAAAAAAATAAAAGAAAACAACAATAATCCAATAGGTTAAAATGCCATATCAGTGTTTTAATTGCATTACTAAGAAAGTTTAACATCTTTTTTGCCTCCAAATCTTTTGAAAGCTCAATGCTAGATCCAAGTCTCCTGCTTAAAATCCTTCATTTCTGTGCATTGTCAGTGGGATGAAATCTAAGATTCTTGGCATGAGATTTAATACTTTTCACTATCTGGTCCCCAAATATTTTCCCAAATTATACTTAGCATTATGTCTCCCCTACAAACTGAATGAAAGGGGGTATAGGAGGAGGGTTAGATGGTGATTTCCTTGAGGTCAGGAACTGTGGTTTTTCTTTCTCCCACCACTGTAATCTAAGCTCCAGCACATAGTAAGTGCTTAATGAGTGGAAGGGTGATGGGTGAGACTGAGGTAAACACGAATGAGGGCTTTGTTGGAGAGAAGGACAAGGAAGAATTAGAGCCAAGCAAGAAATAGCAATTGGTTGGTAGATGGTGTGGTCGAGATATCCTAGGATTTAAGGAGGCAGGGGTAGAGTTGCCAGATTTAGCAAAATGCCTGCTCTCCATAATAGATAATCTAGGGTAATTCACAAAAATGCACACATAGTTGTACATGTTGATATTTTTACCAACATACCAGGAAAAGTAAGAAAATCATTGTTTTGAGGCAACAATAGCAATCTCTTCACCAGCAATCTTAGGCCTGTTGTTGTTATTATTATTATTATTATTTAAACTGGCTACAGCCCCCATCTCTACTTTCTGAGCTTCCATGCTGACTTTCCTCCACCTCCCCCCGTCAGTACTCAGGCACCACAGCTCTGCAGAGCCCCAGTTGCTGGGTCTCTCCTTGAGCCTCTCCCCTGGTTTCTGGAGGGCTCTCTTCCTATCTCAGCACCACCAGGAGAGGGCAACTCCCAGATAGTCTCTGCTGCACCCTCTAGTGGCCATTAGGATGTTGCACAACTGTCAAGGAGCAGCTTTCCAGAGTTGAAATAGGGCAACAACCTGTGCGATCCTATTTCACAAAACATTAACTTTGTTTCATCTAGGCATACCTGGTGCAAGGATTTTATGCCCTGTGTGGCTCAGGCAGGGTTTGAATCCATTGTGGAGGGCATTTGGCAACAACTTGGGCATCAGACTAACAGTTTGAGCATGGGCTGTGCTACATGCACTGAGGCTGGGCGTTTAGGGAAATATTCTCTCAGTATCTAAGGTCTGCTTTCCCCCTCTCTTGTCTTAGGGTGCAGAGTCCCTTACATATCCCATAGCTATGTGAATTCAATTCTAATATAATGACCCTGAGTTCTGTGGGTGATTCATAATCTATGTGAGAAGTCTACCAATTGGTTTTAATGTGTTACATATCGGCATTAATTACAACATGAGGGAACACATAGTTCAAAGTGGTGGATTGCAGCGGACAGTCCTGATTTATAAAAATAAAGATCAGCATGGAGATATCAATTAGCCAATAACCTTTCTATTCTGAGGCTGCTCCCATTTTTAGGCTGACTGACTCACACAGTTCATGCTCATTTTTACTCAGGGCGAAAAAAGCAACCCTGAGATACCGAGAGAATCGTTCCCTAAACTCCCAGCCTCGCTGCAGCACAGCCCATGCTCGAACTGTCAGTCTGATGCCCAGGTTGTCATTTTCCTCCTGCTGCCTCTCTCCCCAGAGCCGGTGGAGTCTCCTTGAGGCAGCTGAAGGAGTGACAGATAGACATATTGTATACTGGGGCCATTTGAGGCAGCCACGTGAGGTGTGGAAAATGTGATTTATAGGTATTTTTTTTTCCCCAGGGGAAAATGGATTTCATTATTTTCCACCTCAGGTAAGGGGTAAACCTCTGGGCTTGACCTTGGAAGGTTGTGCAGCTATAATAGTGCTGGCTGAAATGCTGATATGGAGTAAAACCTCATTAAATCAATATTGGTTATTCAAAATCATGCTTGATTGGAAGCAACTGTTTTCCCTCAGCTGCCCGACGCCCCACTGTTCCTTGAACAAAAATATTAGCTGCTCTAAAGTGGGTTAAGCTGGTGACGTTTTTCCTGGTCCTTGGCATTTCAAATTAATGAGGGTTTTATTATTTTTCGAATAGAAGACAGTTCTGAAACACCAAGTCCAATATTGATTATAATCTACTACTGTCACATGTAAGTTTATTAACAGGAAAATCCTGTCTGCTTCAGTAAAAACATCATGCATTTTTCTCTTTCCATTTACACAGGTGTACAGTGTCTGCTTATTGGAATAAATAAGCTTATGGGTCCCTAGGCAAATGGAAGTTATGTAAATAAACAGCCATGGCTCATTATCCATGGCAACTGGCAACAAGAACGCAGACAGATGAACTCAATCTGAAGGTTCTTTTAGCCAGAGTGAGACTCGGCTGAAGGGACCCGGGGAAGATGTGAGATTGCAGGTGACCTTGGACAACTTTACCTTCCATTCACACCCCATCAGACCAAACCAGTGCAGCAGATGGTAGCACTGTCATTTGGGTTTTTAATAAAGGGTATCTAGCCAGTGCCTCAGATGACAATAGGCAGGTAGTCAGAGGTCTGGATAATTTACAGATTTATAAGCAGTAGCTGTATGTTTAGCTTCATGATCACCCCGGAAAGTTCCAGATTTATAATGCAGCCTGTAGATCACCAGAAATCCGGGCCCTCCCAGGCCTTCGGAGGCAGTGCCATATATTTGTATGTTTTCCATCTATTGACTAAAGAGTTTTGGGGGTTGGAATGAGGCAGGCCATTGGGTTAAATGCTTCCTATCACCCCTTCCTTCTTTCCTTTGGTTCTTTCCCGGGTTGAAGCCAGGGAAGTGCCTCTTGTTTATGTCTTTACTATGACTTTCTCCTCCCAAATCTCTCCAGATTCCCAGATCTCCACTGTGGGGAGTGGTGCTTCTGAGAGGCTAGAAATTAGAACTGGAGTTAGAGAAGGCTGAGGAGTGGGCGTTTAGCTGGGCTGAGGTCCACTTTGGGAAGGTTGCTGACTTGCTCATGTGGATATGGCTTTAGAGGTGACCAGTTTAAGCCTATTTTGAGAAAACCTGGTGCATGTGAAGTAGAATTTATAAAGCCCAGAAATGAGGATATGGCCACTTGCCTAAAGAAGGGATTCCTTCCAGAGTCCTGTAAATCATGAACTTTCCTAGAGTATTTCAGTGTTCCTCAATTTGCTCACAACATTTTTTAGGTGTCTCTCAATAGAGTGAGTAGGGAAACTCTCAAGGTAGCAGAGGGGACACTTAGACAGGAAAAGTCTGGGGTCATTAACATGGCCAGGGAGCCTGCAGTCCAGGTGGCTGGGTTGGAAGAGTAGCTGAGGACATTCAGCAAATTGAAGATATTTCTCTTTTATCTATCCCTTGCCCTCATTAATTTTCCCCAATGCATTGTTTTCTCAGGACTGCAGTGAAATGAATCTTGCTCGTGATTTGTCTAGTCATAATTAGAGTCTTCCTTTCTCTTGTTAGACAGTGATGCCAATAATGACTGCAAACATTTTGTCTCCTTTTAGAAAGGCAAAGAGCCAAAATCATTATATCTGTGAGCTGATGTCAGATTTGTAATGCTGAGATGCAAGCTTCACATGCCATAGGAGTGCCAAATTTTCATTAAGCCTTTAGAAGATTTAAACCGTGCATTAAGCAGAGATCCTGTATTTTTTCCTGATGAATTTTTCTTCCTATTTATTTGTACTGAAAGGCAGAGCTCTCTGTTTATCATGACTCAATTTCCGGAAGGGTGAATGGGAGGAAAGAGAGAAAATGAGGGAGAAGTGGTCATATGAGAATTGACTAGGGAAAGGGTGTTAGGGACCAGTCTGAGGGGGATTGGAAGAGGAGGGGAGGGAGAGACTAAAGAGAAAGGAGTAGAGACTGAGAAACAAGGACAAGAGGTGGTATATGTGTGTGTGTGTAAATATATTGCCTAGAAAGAAGCCTACAAAAAAGAGGGGGGGAGGGATTAATTTGATTGACTTAGTTTGGCTAGTTCTCTTCACCTGGGCTCACACCCAGACACACCAGAGAGGACAGTTTAAAAATAGAAGGAATTTATCACATGTGGTTGATCGGATTGCTCCCGAGGGGTGTTTTCTAGGCCCAAACTGTAGGATCCCAACCATTTTGCACTGCAGAAGAGGTAATTTACTTCACACAAATGAACACTTGGCTCCCGGGGAGAGGATTTCTTCCTTTCTGCTCACAACAGAATGAGGCCCAATATTCCCAGTCTTGTTAGTGGGAATTACATACCCGTAAACCAAGGAAATGAGATAATTAATGGGTTTTGATATTATTTGGAGGAAAGAAAGGCAGCAAATCTTTCCAAGCCTTTTGACTTTGGCTCTCTACCCCCTGTGGCAACACAAGGATGTTTTAGGAATTTGTGCTGAACAACTAGACACCGGGCACACGTTTCTTTCTTTCTTTTCTCCCCCCACTCTCCCAGTGTTGGTGATGATGATTATTTAAGTGTTTAATCTCCCGATGTTCACCCAAAAGTGCAAATTTCTCAATTCACTCCTGAGGCATTGGGAAAATAGGTTTGGAGTTTGATGAGCAGCCTGCTGCTGGCTCCTCTGTTTTCTGGTGTCAAGGTTTCTCAACAGTGGACTCAACAGTTGCATTTTTCACCTACGAAAGAATTGCTATCAGAAAACCAGACAGCGGATAATTGTATTTTGTGAATTGACGGTAAAGTGACTCAGTTTCAGCCAAGGTCCAAAGGCTGATAATGTTCAACTAGGAGAAATGGTTTGTGTGAGCGAATTCATTTTGGGGTGCTCATTTTTACTGCAGGAAAGTCTTGCTTGGATTAAAAAAAAAAAAAATTCTTCTCCAGTGTGCAGCCGGAAGGTTCAGAATCCTTACTAGCCCTGGTGATCCCTGCTGTATTATTGTGAATGCAAGACTCCCAGCAAGGCGGGGGGCTCCAGCTTCAACCAGAGCCTTTATCTGTCTCCTCCAACCTACAAGAAAGAAAATAAGAATACGTGCCCATAATTATCCTCCTCGATGGGCCGCAAATGTGTTGGCCCCTTGCCATCTGGCTGGAGTGGACAGCTTGAAGCTGCTGAGTGTCTCCCTCCAGGCACACCTAGGGCTGCCCTGCCCCTGTCGGGAGCAGAATCAAGATGCTTCCCCAGAGGTGTGCCCGCTGCCCACTGCCCGTGTGGCCAGGCTGTCCGCCCAAGGCTGCTTGTTCTTCTTTCCCTTCTCTATCTGGGCCCACCTATGACTCTGCAGTTTTCTGGGACTTCTGTTATGAACGTTTTCCCCCCATTGGAACTTGAGCAAGATAGGAAGAGACAGCTCTAGTCTCCTCCTTGCCTAGAAGAAATGCACCAAGGAGAGTGAGAACGAAGGCAAAGCCTGTGAATCCGTTCCTTGCACACATTGGACTCATTCCTGTCTCTGTGCGTGCTGTTCAACCCACTTGGAATACCCTTCTCTCTCCCTTCAGCACCCATTTACCCACATTTTATTCATTCTTCAAGGCTCATTAAATCCCATCTGCTTCATGAAGATTTTTCCATCTCTGTTTTCACTCCCTCCCCTGGTCTCCTACTGCACCTACAATCTGCCCTGGAATTTAATGTGAATACAGATCATGTTTGTTTCTGCTCTCTTCCCTCTTGTGCCCACATAGCGCTGGTCCATAATAAGCTTTGAGAAATGTTTGTTGGTAGACACACTGAGGAGATGAGTTGAACTTCATCGTCCATTCTGCAGTAGGAAACAGGGGCTGACAAAGTCACAGTGTGTGTCTCATATGTAAGACAACCCCAATCAATTTCTAGGTCTGGGCCCTCCCCACAAGGTAATGTTAAAGACAAGAGAATTCTCCCTCCTTATTCTCTCCGCTATAGTCAGGCATCCCTTAATGATGGGGGTACATTCTGAGAAATGCATTGTTAGGTGATTCTGTTGTTGTGTGAACATCATAGAGTGCAGTTACACAAACCTAGATGGCATAGCCTACCTACACATCTAGGCTATATGGTATACCTTATTGCTCTTAGGCTGCAAGCTTGTATATAATTTTTTTTTTTACTGAATACTGTAGGCAACTATAGCACAATGGTCATTATTTTTGTATCTAAACATAAAAAAGGTACAGTAAAAATATTGTATATACTGCCAGTGAAATAGGTTTGTTTACAGCAGCATCACCACAAACACATTACATTACTATGTTACAACAGCTAGGACATCACTAGGTAATTGGAATTTTTCAGCTCTATTATAATCATATATGTGGCCCATCCTTGACTGAAACATTGTTAAATGCTGCCTGACTGTATTACTTTTATGTAGACCAGGCCAAGATGTGACAGGGGAGGGCAGACTTCCGGCGGGGGAAAGGCATCAAACGTGAAGCTTTGCACAAGCATGTAGGGTCCCACCTGTGTGCTTCCTGATGGTGGAGAGTGTGGCTGTTTCTTGGGATCAGGCTTTTCAGAGGTCAGTCTCCAGCCCCTCACAGTGTGATTACAGCAAGAAGCTAGCCTGAATTCTAGGAGGGCGAAAAACAGGGAGTAAGCAATTCTGCTGCTACGGGGGTAATGGGGGTGGGGGTAGGTGGTCATGGAAGGTTTCACAGGGTGGAGACCTTTGAATTGAGTCAGGGTCATGGTCCTTTGGCCTGGCCACAGCAAGGAAGGGGCCCCAGAAGTCGTTTGGACAAATGCCCTGGTTATGGCTTCCTGGATAGTGGCACCCATGGATGGCTCCATTGGCACTGGCAGTGCAAGTGCTTTGTCCTGGGCTGTCACAGACCCAGCAGCCCAGGGCGAGGTGGGGGAGTGTTCCGGTGATTCTGCCATCCCGTTCCCCGACGCACAGAGCTGCTTAGATCAGGGTGTTCCAGCTGCTGGGCGGCTGGGAGCCCAGGGACAAGGATGGTGAAGCAGCTTTCCAAGGCTGGCTGGTGGTGAGGTGGACAGCCTCGCAGTACTCTCTGATGGAGGGGAAGAGGAAATCTGCTCTTAAGATCGAATCCAGTGTACAAGTGATAGGGACAGAAGGCTCAACCCCAAAGCATTCTGTTGTCGGGGACATCTGTCAGAGAGATGATCCAAGTGGGCCACTCCTCTCTGGGAGTCATCATCTCACTGCATGTCACGTTTCTGAGTGGGGACAACCTGGTGGCCAGTAGCAATGGCAGCTTGATAAGCCCTGTGTGCATCACCCATTAGTTAAAAAACAAAAATAAAAGCAATGACTCCTCCTCCCCCAAACCTGAAAGTGGCTCTTCCTTCTGATGCATGCC
Source organism: Eptesicus fuscus (assembly GCF_027574615.1). Lineage (NCBI taxonomy): Eukaryota > Metazoa > Chordata > Mammalia > Chiroptera > Vespertilionidae > Eptesicus > Eptesicus fuscus. Next base: position 22,614,271 of record NC_072480.1, read on the forward strand.
AGTCCTGGTGATTTTTAATGCCACCTGCAGGATTTCCTGAGAGCCTTTTGGGTTTGGCTGCACTGGGTAGCGGTTAAAATGAAATGATCTGAAGTGAAACCGAAGAAGTGGTGATTTGCTGCAATGCGGTCACAGGCTGCTTTCAGTCTTGGCACATTGTTTTGTGAAAGGCTGGAAAAGGAGGAGTCTCCCAGCCCTGTGCTCTGGAGAGGCAAAGTATGAGCTGCAGCACGATGGAGAGCCCGAGAGGGGGCGAGTGCAGCGTGAGGTGCTGGGGAGGATCACTGCAGGGCGGGTCTCTGTGGCAAGCGGTTCCGACCCGTGTGGAGGCTGATTATTCTTTATCCACCCATCCAGTTATTCGAAAATATTTACTAAGCATTTCTGATGTGCAAGGCACGTGCTAGGTGTAGGCGTGAGACACTTCCCTGTAGTCTGTGCGCTCCTTGGGCTCACAGTCCAGTCATAGCAACTGATGGCTGCACAATGAATTGCATGACTAGAGTGGATCTCATTTGGTCCAAGAGAATGACCAAAATAATTAGTCTAACAATTTGGTCATTTATTCAGTCATTCTTTCAGTGGTTTAATTCAATCAGCATTCATTAGTTCCTAGGTGCCAGGAACTGTGCTAACTTTTGTTGAGGAGCTCAGCACTTTGTGGAGGTGGCAATGACAATGGAAAGACACACAGAATGTGAGAGGACACAGAGCAACCAACCCGGCTGTCAGGGGTGGGGGTGGGGCTGGGTGGAGGGGGTTCCACAGGGCAGGAGACATTTAAATTGGAGGACTGTGAGGAAAAGAAGAGGAAGGAGAGTGACGCTAGAGGGAAGGTGATGTAGGCAGAGGAGCCTGCATGGACAGAGGCTTGGAGATGTGAGGAAGTGGGCATGTTGGATGGCCCGAGTAGATGTGGGCAGGTGGAAGGATAGAGGCTAGCCTTTTTTCTTTTTTCCCTTTCCCTTCCTTTTCCTTTCCCTTCCCTTCCCTTCCCTTCCCTTGTTTTTGCTTGGGGCTCTGTCTGTAAAGGTTGAATTCATATGCTGTTGAGATGAAATCTTAGAAGACTGAAAATTCTACAATCTGACTTTGAATAGGAGCAGAAAAATATGGGCATGACTCAGCTAAGCCTTCAAAATGAAAACCTGCCTTCATACTTCAAACTAGAGGCCTAAGTTAATGTTGTTTGTTTTGCTAAATTCTCTACTTGTTATTGAGAAAGTCTTCAAATTTCCTGGAGAGGTGATCACAGTAAGAATGCCACGGATATACTTACTTTAAAACATCTTCTTCAGTCATCTGTTAGTTCTGATGATTAAAGCAGTTTGCCTATAGGCCAGATTCAGGGACAAAGGCAGTGTTTGTACTGGCTGGGTCCCTAGGGCTCTGAATTCCGGCCCCACCCTCCCCCCCCCCCCCCCCCCCCCCCCCTGGGAAGAGTTTTCATGAGAGCTATTCTACTCCAGATTTCTACAAAGTAACATTTAGAGGGAAATCTGTATGTTTTAACAAATTATGCTATTATGGACATCGCTGAAATTAATTCTAATCATTTCACAAGGGAGATTTTAAAACTTGCAGACAATTTTGCTATTTTATCAGTCTGGGAAGGACCCATTTAAACTTTACAGCTATATTAATTTTTAACTTAAATTTAATGAAATTAATTCAAATTAAGAAGGTGACCATTATCAATTTCCTTTCCTATTAGTTCCTTAATGCTTTGGCAAATTGCATTCTAAACTTCTCCTTCAACAAGCTGGATACATATTCATGGGTTTCCTAAGAAAAGATGAATTTGATCTTGATATGCTAATCCATAGCCATGGCAGCAATCAAGGAGCAGCTAGGGAGAGAAGTGCATCTGGAATTAATTATGAATCAGGCATTAAGAACTGGTAAATAATTAAAGCTTCATGTGTCACAACACAAGTTAAGGATCAGTGTGTTTTTCCATTTCCAAATGCATTTTGGGGGCTATTTCTAGTCCTATTTTGATACTGCCTGGGGTGCAGATGAATAACTGCCATTCATAGTAAACTCAGCGCACGTAATTTTGATCTTATTGACCTGCTGATGTAGGAATATATTTAATTTCAGGAGCTAAGACCCTGCTTTTCTAGGAGCTTTTGGGTCATCATCCCTCTTCCTCCAGAGATTTTTCACTGTTTGGGGGTCTGTGCAGAGAAATCACGCACTGGGCAGGAAGCTGGAGGTGATGTCCTCACGGGTCTGGATACTCAAAGTGTGTGTGGTCCATAGGTCAGCAGCAGTTGCATCACCCAAGAGCTGGTTAAAAATGCAGTGTCTCAGGCCCACCCTAGACCTACCAAATCATGTCAACCTTTTAACAAGATCCCTAGATGATTTGTTCATACAATGAAGTGCTGCTGAGATACTTCTACCTTGAGGAATCTGCGATTCCCCCATTTCCATGGCTTACTCCTCTGCCATGGAAGGAAGACCAGGCTCCACTTTGTCCATCCTAGTGTTCTACATTGCCTTCTCCCCTTCCACCCCGTCATACTCTGAGCAGGTGCCTACTGCTGAGGTCCATGTGAAGGCCTTTAGGGTGCTGGAAGCAGTGGTCTTGGGTTTGAAGCCTGACTCTGCTCCTTCTTAGCTGTGATCTTAAACAAGTTTCTAACTTTACAGAGCTGTTGTGAGGACTGAATGAGGCAATGTCTGTAGGAAATAATGCCTCCTGGCCCAGCACTCTGCACATGGTAGTTGTGATAATGGTGATGATGATGATGGCATTGAGCAAAAAGCAACTTATAGAGGAAGGAGGTAATTAACTCAGTGGACAATGAAAGAAAGAATGCTTAGAGATTCTTTAAAGAATAATCATGCATTTTAATGGTCTCTGCCTGCCTGTCTAAAATGGAAGTTTAGAGGAGAGGTTTCCTTGGCAAGGTTTTGGGAGAACAGGAATAGAATTCTCAGAGGGTGAAACTTACCCTGAAAAAGAGAGGAGAGGAGACTGTTTAAGGTGAAGTCCCAGTGCTGTTTCCCTGTATCAAAATGCTGCTGTAATTCCACCAAGTACATGCTTGTTGCTTCATGAGGATATCACCTTTTCTCTGGAGGAGAAAATAAGTACCCTCTTCTCTTTTCTGAAGTTCAAATTAATGAGGAAAGAAAAGCAAATGTTTGAAATCCTGAAGTCTAAAACCTCAATTTAAAAATTTCTACTTTGTAAAGGTGCTAAAAGTAATTGTTTTCAGAGACCCCTGTTATGCACCTCAAACATAGTGACTGCTCCTAATGGAATTCAGCCTCTTTCCTTTTCTACTCTATACAATTCCCTTTCATCAGCTCCTTTAGACACTCCTGCTCCAAAGTATGAAAATGATCTCTATTACAATAATAAATCTTGACCTCTTCAAAGATAGAGTGAGCTGTTGGTAGGATGGGGTTCAGGACACCAGATGCCCAGAAATGTTTTCATTGTCCTTTTAAAATGCTGGGGGACCCCACTGAACTAGAGGAGAATGGTTTGGCATTTCCCATTAGCAGTTGCAGGTCACAGAGGTCATGAGCTCTGGCCCCACAGGAACATATGAATACAGAATACTAAGGGCTCCCTCTTCCTTATTCTCTAGCAGGCATAGTGTGGAATTACCCATTACGGCCATGAATTGCCACTTTATTTTCAAAGCGATGAAAGACAAGAAAAGCCAAACATTAAAAAACCCTCATCTTAAAGCTTTTCAAATTTTAAACCCATAAATATAGGGGTCAGGACAAGAGGCCTTTCTTTTAAAAATATTTTATGTCAAGTTATGCCATATATAATATTTAGCAAGCTAATTTTCTCTCATTTGGGAGGTACAAGATTTTTTTCCAGCTTCACTCACAAAGCAATTTATAGTCAAGTGCTGAAATATATTAGAATTAGAACCTCAAGTTCCCATTTCAATTTTGGGCACTGTGTTTGATTGGGTGTTGATTGGTTCTGAAACTTTGAACTTGGTTCCAAAATTGGGGTGGTGGTGATGGAGATAGGGCAGTGAGGGGGAGGAGTACTGAGGTCTGATCTCAGAAATTTCCTTAACTGGATGGTTTTCTCCCTCAGGTTTCCCTGATCACTGTGTACCTTACTTTAGGCCCATGATGGGTATACTGTCCTCATTTGGGTACCTGAGAGGCAGCATACTACAGTGTTTAAGGAATTGGACTCAGGAGACAACTGCCTGGGCTTTTATCTTGTATCTGCCATCTACCAGCTATAGGAGCTTAAGCTAGATACTCTGTGCCTCAGTTCCGTTATCTGCAAAAGGCAGATAATGGTAGTATCTCCCCTGTTGGGGCATATGAGATTTAAATGAGTTAATATATGGGATGTACTTAAAACAGTGCCTAGCATATAGTGATCTGTATATATTTGCTTGCTATGTCTCATTCTAGCTGCCTGATCCCAAGCTCAGAGAATCTGTCTTTATATATTTTTACCAGAGGCCCAGTGCATGAATTTGTGCATGGCTGAGGCCTGGCCAGGCTGGACCCAGTTGGGGTGGATCGGGACCCGGCCTGTCAGGAAGAGGAGACAGTGGGAGATTGGCTGGCTGGCCTGCCCTGATCAGGCCCGATCAGGGCCAGGCTGGCTGTGGGGAGGGGCTGCGGGCGATTGGCCACCGGGCCCTGCCCCTGATTGGGGTCAGTGTGCTGATTGGGGGCAGGGCTAGCCATGGGGAGGGGCTGTGGGCAGTGGGCTACTGGCCCTGCCTTTGAATGGGGTGGAGGGGGGGTTGATCAGGGGTCAGCAGCTTGAGGAGGGGCTGTGGGAGGGTGGCCGGCCAGCCTCATCCCTGATTGGTGTGTGGGGGGTGATCAGGGGTGGAGCTGGCTGGGGGGAGGGGCCATGGGAGGTTGGCCAGCTGGCCACACCCCCTGATGGGACTGGTTCACTGGCCACAGTGGGCGTCATAGTGACTGGTCGTTCTGGTTGTTATGGCATTCCAGTCGCTGGCTTTTTATATATATACTAGAGGCCTGGTGCACAAAATTTGTGCATGGAGGGGGGGTCCCCTCAGCCCAGCCTGCATCCTCTCCAATCCGGGACCCCTTGGGAGATGTCCAACTGCCGGTTGAGGCCCGATCCTCAGGATCGGGCCTCAATCGGCAGTCAGACATCCCTCTCACAATCCGGGACCACTGGCTCCTAACTGCTCACCTGCCTGCCTGCCTGATTGCCCCTAACTGGCCCCCCTGCTGGCCTAGTCACCCCCAACTGCCCCCCCCCGGCCTGGTTGCCTCTTACTGGCCCCCCCCCCGCCAGCCTGTTCACCCCTCACTGCCCCCCTCTGCCGGCCTGGTTGCCCCTCACTGTCCCCACTGCTGGCCTGGTCACCTCCAACTGTCCCCACTGCGGGCCTGGTTGCCCCACACAGCCTGCTGCTCAGTTGTTTGTTCGGCCCTCATTAACCACCCTGCCGGCCTAGTCACCCCATGCAACCTGTTCAGTCATCCGTTTGGTTGCGATGGTCGCTTAGGCTTTTGTTATTATAGACTAGTGGCCCAATGCACGAAATTCATGCGTGGGGGGGGGGGTGGTTCCCTCAGCCTAGCCTGCACCCTCTCCAATCAGACATCCCTCTCGAAATCTGGGACTGCTGGATCCTAACAGCTCACCTGCCTGCCTGCCTGATCACCCCTAACTGCCTCTGCCTGCCTGCCTGATTGCCCCTAACCTCTCTGCCTGCCTGCCTGATCACCCTGAACTGCTCTCCCCTGCCGGTCTGGTTGCCCCCAACTGCCCTCCCCTGCCAGCCTGATCTCGCCCCCAACTGCCCTCCCCTGCTGGCCTGGTCTACCCCTAACTGCCCTCCCCTGCTGGCCTGATCTCACCCCCCAACTGTCCTCCCCTGCTGGCCTGGTTACCCTCAACTGCCCTCCCCTGCTGGCCTGATCTCGCCCCCAACTTCCCTCCCCTGCTGGCCTGATCGTCCCTAACTGCCTCTGCCTCAGCCCCCACCACCATAGCTTTGTCTGGAAGGAAGTTGGATGTCCAGAAGATGGCTGGTTGACCTGGTCTAATTAGCATATTACCCTTTTTTAGTATAGATAGATAGTGCCAGGTATAGCACCATTCAGCAGTACAAAGTCATTCATGCCATTGGTGTTCATTTTGTGCCTACAATGGACCAGGACCTGACTAAGAAGCATGATCACTTCCCTTCTGGTACATATGGTCTCTCTGGAGAGATCACCAAGTATTGCAATACTTCTAGTTGGGGAAGTTTGGGATGCTACGGTGTATGAATCAGAGGTGCTTACCTCTAACCTGTGGTAAAGTCTTCTGGAGGGAAGTGATGCTTCATTTGTGTGTTTTGTTTGTTTGTTTGTTTGTTTTTTTGTTAATCCTCACCTGAGGATGTTTTTCCATTTATTTTTAGAGAAATTGGAAGGGAGGGGGAGAGACAGAGAGAGAGAAACATCGATGTGAGAGCGACATATACCCTTCTGCACATACCCCAACCAGGGCCAGGGATTGAGTCTGCAATCGAGGTTTGTGCTCTTGACCAGAATCAAACCTGGGACCCTTCAGTCCATAGGCTGACCTCTATCCACTGAGCCAAACCGGCCAGGGTGGAAGTGATGCTTTAATAGAGTCTGCAGGACAAGCAGGAGAAGAACAATAAGCAGGGAAGCATCTGTGAGAAGGCATCCCATGAATAACTGTTGAGTGAAAATATATTTTGGCCAGTTTTTAAGAAGGTGAGGAATTATCACCATCCTCGGACTTAAATAGTATTAGTTGAAACAGGAATACCTAGACACTTTTGCTGGTCATAACTCAATTCCCTGACTAAGAGTTACCCATAGAAGAAGGCGTCCTGAGAAGAGTCTCCTCCCCCACAGAAGGCCTCCCAGAGCTCAGGGCTCTGTGTGAAGCTATGACTTGGGTGCATCCATGTGCTTTATGTAGCATTTCGCTCCCTTCATTTCTTTTCTTTTTAATCCTCACCCAAGGACATGCATTGATGTGTGTGTGTGTGTGTGTGTGTGTGTGTGTGTGTGTGTATGTGTGTGTGTGTGTGTGAGAGAGAGAGAGAGAGAGAGAGAGAGAGAGAGAGAGAGAGAGAAACATTAATGTGAGAAAGAACCATAGATCAGCTGCCTCCTGTACATGCCCCAACTGAGATTGAACCCACCTTTCGGTGTACAGAATTATGCTCCAACCAACTGAGCATCAGTGGCCAGAACTTTGTTTCTTCTTTATACACATATTTTATTGCCCTCTTCCTCTAAATCCTGTGACGTCTCTAGCAACTTACTTTAATAATATGGGTAGGCGTTTTGAAAAGAGATGAACAAAGAAAACATAGATCAAGCATCCTTCCTTGCCCTTTCCAACCTGGAATGTTAAAACTCTGCCATCTTTGAAGGAGTTTTATCCCCATCTGGATGGCTTTGGCCATCTTCCCTCCCCTCCCCAAAAGATTTACACTTACCCCCTCTTCTGTTTTCCTCACAAGATGTCCATTAGATAAAGTCAACTTTTGAACTGGAAGACAGTGGGGTTAAATGTAAAAAAATGATTGGCTAACCTTTTAAAAGCTACAGAGAGCAAGAGGTAAATGTTTTCAAATGCTCATTAGGTCCCCTCACAGGGGAGTTTCGGCACTGGACAGAGGTGAGCCAGTCACCACCCTTCTTTCCCTCGAGAGCAGTGGAAGCAGCCCTTCCTCTGATGATAAGCCCTTGATTGAATTGGAAGGCTGGCTACTTTTCCTGCCCCTTGATATCAGGGTCCCTTTGACTCTCAGTAACCTTTTCAGCCTTTCACTCAACATGATCAATAGCTTTCCATGAACGCTTCTGGGCCTGGAGGAAACAGAACAGACTAGAGAAGGTGAATGGGGTGATAGATACTTCAGAGTCACCCAAAGGTAAATGGTTACTTCTTATATAGAATCCGGGAGAGAGATTCACGCTAACTGTACACGTTTCCCCAAGACAAGTGAGTGACTGCATTGCTCTCTGGAGGGGCCTGAGGTGGCCATCAGCATTATGAGAATTAGCTTATTTTTGCCTTTCTTTCCATGAAGAAGAAAATGCCCTTTGAACAAATCTCTCCCAAGAGAACTTTGGAGCAACTGAACATGTGCAGTGACTTTCCCAAAAAAGCCTACATTCTTCTTTTTATGGTGCATTTATCATTCTACAAAATGTGGGAGAACTGCAATATATAGTGATTTCTCGTGAGGAAACAGGCAGCAAGATTAGAAGTGGCAGGTTTCACACGTTAGCCCCTCTGCCCTGGCTGCTCATGTGTTTCACATTTGAAAAAATGCCCTCAGAGTTGTTTAGGAAATGTGCAGAGTGGGCACACAATTATAACAATGCAGTAGAGCAGCCATGCCAAGAGCCTTGGGCCTGTAAACCCCGCGGGACAGGAAAGAAGTGGGACAATGGAATAACATGGCCCTCACTAAAAATGGAAATGATCACAGCACGTTTCTCTCATTAGGGACCCACTGGGGTGGGTTTATAACAGCATGTTATGGACCCATGCTTCCTTCCTTCTAGTCCCCATTGTATATCCCTCATGAAGCTATGCCCACCTTTTATTGTTTATTTATTGATTTATATGTTGCACTATATAAGATTATATAGAATTTGTTTTGTAATAGTCTCTTTTAAAAATAGAATTCATTTAAAAATGATCAAAGTAATATATGGACATGATGAATCAAAGTGTGCAAAGGGGCGTATAATGAGAGGCAGTAGTAGTTGTCCCACTCACAACCGTCTGTCAGCCTACCCCACAGAGGCATCCACTTTGAACTTTTTTAGCTTTCTTTGCATAATTATTGTTATTTATTGGTTTATCAACTTTAGACATTATTTATTGGTTTTCTATTATGATCATTTACTTCTCACACTTTACTTCTATTACTCCCTTCCATCCTTCAAATCAAGTTTTGTTTTTAGTTAGAGAAATAGAATTTACATTGTTATGATTATTTGAATATATTACTTTTCAGAGCCAGAGTATCATGATTACAGTAAAATAATTTTTTTGAGTTAATAGCTGTTGGTTTTTCCCCATGTTTCCAACTGGCTTTCTTTCTCCTGTGTAATGTTTACTCTTACATCCTTCACTATCCAAACTATAAGAATATATCCAACCCTAACAATACCTGAGTAACTTCCCCTGTCCTCAGTTTTCCAGGTCACTCTCCCTTTAGTGTCTAATTCATCATGAAAAAGCAAGCTCCTCAAGGGGGCGCCATATCTTTACATCTGTATATACCTCGGACCTTTGCCATTGTCTGGCATATATTGGGCAGTCATTAAATATCTGATGAATGAATAATTGACTATATTTCCACAAAGTATTGAACAAGTGATGTTAGGTATTATATGCTTGAGTGAAATTACTTTCAGATGTTTAAGTGTGATCTTATAATATTTTTGAATGCACCAATTTCCTTTTGTCTTTACATTTTACTTTTGTGTTCACCTTGTAAACAGTCACATGTTCCAAAGCATAACCTGAATTGAAACTAGAAAATGGGTATTGCAGGTATTGTCAATCATACAAAAAGATTAGTTATGATTACTGAAGTTTAGATAAGGAACAGATGCTATTTCTTCAACAATTTAATGTATTGTTTACTCACCTGAGCAAACTACAGTTTTATTATCCGATCTAATAATCGAGTAACATGTAAATTACCATCACTCCGCTACGCCCACGATTGGGCTGCGGGAGGCTGGGGGGCGGGACTCGGGGTGGCCTATCTGGCCATTGAGAGACACGGATCCGCTGCCACTGAGGGGGGCTACCCTGCTGTTGAGAGGCGCAGGGGGCGGGACTCCCGCCCCCTGCGCCTCTCAACGGCCAGATCCGCGGCCGCTGATTGGGCCTGCCGCAGACACCCAGCTGCGCCTCTCAATGGCAGGGTAGACCCCTCAGCAGCCGTGGACCATCAAAAGCGTGGGAGCTGGGTGCCTGTCTGCTCAGGCACCAGGCACCCAGCTCCACCGCGCGAAATCGTGTAGAGGACCCTACACATGCATGATTCAATCATGCACTGGGCATCTAGTTATAAATAATGTGGGTAGGCGTTTTGAAAAGAGATGAACAAAGAAAACATAGGTCAAGCATCCTTCCTTGCCCTTTCCAACCTGGAATGTTAAAACTCTGCCATCTTTGAAGGAGTTTTATCCCCATCCCCTGGCCACTGTTGCTCAGTTGGTTGGAGCATAAATTTATTATTACAGGAATGCCTCATTTTATTGAGCTTTGCTTTATTGCATTTTGCACATATTTTGTCTTTTACAAATTGACGTTTTGTGGCAATTCTGCATTGAGGAAGACAGTTGACGCCATTTTATTAATGGAATTTGCTCATTTTGTGTCTCTGTCACATTCTGGTAATTCTCACAATATTTCAAACTATTTCATTATTATTATATTTGTTATGGTGATCTGTGGTCAGTAATCTTTGATATTACTATTATAGTTGTTTTGGGGTACCATGAGTCATTCCCATATAAGATGGCAAACTTGATAAATGTTGTGTGTGTTCTACCTGCTCCACTGATAGGTTGTTGCCCTGTCTCTCTCCCTCTTTTCAGGCCTTCCTATTCCTTGAGACATAACAATATTGAAACTAGGCCAATTAATAACCCTACAATGGTCTTTAAGTATTCAAGTGAAAGAAAGAGACACATTTTCTTTACTTTAAATTAAAAGCTAGTCATGATAAAGCTTAAATGAGAAAGGGAAGCCAAAATAGGCTGAAAGATAGGCCTCTTGCTCCAAAGAGTTAGCCAAGTTGTGAATGCAAAGGAAAAGTTCTTGAAAGAAATTAAAAGTGGTACTTCAGGAGACACATGAATGATAAATAAGTAAAAACACCTTATGGGTGACATGGAGAATGTTTTCTTGGCCTGTATAGAAGATCAAAGCAGTCACAACATTCCCTTAAGTCAAATCCTAATTCAGAGCAAGGCTGAGAGAGGTGAGAAAAGTTTGAAGCGAATAGAGGTTGATTCATGAAGTTTAAAAAAAAGCCATCTCCATAACATAAAAGTGCAAGGTGAAGCATTGAGGGCTGATGTAGAAGCAGCAGCAAGTTATCCAAGAGATCTGGCTAAGATAATTAATGAAAGGTGGCTACATTAAACAACAGACTTTCAATGTAGATGAAGCAGACTTTTGTTAGAAAAAGTTGTCATCTAGGACTTTCATAGTTATGGAGGAGAAAAGTAAATGCCTGGCTTAAAAGCTTCAAAGGATAGGCTGACTCTCTTGTTAAAAGCTAATGCAATTGATAACTTTAAAGTGAAGCCAATGCTCATTTACCATTCTGAAATTATGTTAATTCTATTCTGCCTGTGCTCTATAAATGGAATAACCAAAACCTGGATGACAGCACATCTGTTTACAACATGGTTCCCTAAATATTTTAATTCCACTGTTGAGAGCTACTGCTCAGAAAAAAAAAAAAAAATTCCTTTCAAAATATTACTGCTCATTGACAATGCACCTGGTCACTCACTAGCTCTGATGGAGATGTACAATGAGATTAATGTTGTTTTTATGCCTGCTAACACAGCATCCATTCTGCAGCAAATGGATCAAAGAGTAATTTCAATTTTTAAGTCTTATCCATATAATAAAGAGCCAGGTTTGTAACAACCGTTAGGACCGAAGGCTCCACCAGATCAGAAGTCAGTGCTGGGTTGCCATGGTGACCCAGCACTGACTGGGGCCACTGCCAGCGCCCTGACCCAGCACTAACTGCCTAGGGGGCTGTGGGTCAGGCCTGGAGAGAGGCCTGCAGAGAGAGAGGCAGAGTCTAATCCGTAGCCTCTGTGGCAGCCATTGATCAGAACTTGCCTCTCTTTCTCTCTTAGCCTGGCCAATAGCCACCCCTCCATTTCTCTCCAGGCCTCCACCAGGGCTGCTAATTAGCCCTGCCTTTCTGATCAGGCCCTGTTGATAGGCTGAGAGACACTGACTGGCATAGAAACTGACCAATCAGAACCAAATCTGGGTGAATATAATGAGCCAAAAGCTCCAGAGGTGGAGCTTTTGATGCTGACTGGCATAGAAACTGACCAATCAGAACCAAATTGGCTGGCAGAGGAGGGCAGTTGGGGGCAAGATCAGGCCGGCAGGGGAGGGCAGTTAGGGCTGATCAGGCAGGCAGAGGCAGTTGGGGGCTTGATCAGGTCAGCAGGGGAGGACAGTTAGGGGTGAGATCAGGCTGGAAGGGGAGGGCAGTTGGGGCAACCAGGCTGGCAGGGGAGGGCAGTTGGGGGCGAGATCAGGCCAGCAAGGGAGGGCAGTTAGGGGTGATCAGGCAGGCAGGCAGAGGCAGTTAGGGGTGATCAGGAAGGCAGGCAGAGAGGTTAGGGATGATCAGGCAGGCAGGCAGAGGGGTTAGGAGCAATCAGGCAGGCAGGCAGGTGAGTGGTTAGGAGCCAGTGGTCCCAGATTGTGAAAGGGGTGTCCGACTGCCGGTTGGATGGGGCCTAAACCGGTGGTTGTACATTCCCTGAGGGGTCCCCGATTGGAGTGGGTGTAGGCTGGGCTGAGGGAACCCCCCCTTTGTGCACAAATTTTGTGCACCAGGCCTCTAGTCTATATAATAAAGAGGTAATATGCAAATTTTCTGTTACCGTGTCACAGTAACGACCAATTTGCGTATTGACAGACCAGCAGGTGCACGCGCAGCAGGGGGACTTGCGTGAGGCTTGCTTCCCTGCCCCTGGCGCCGGAGTCCTCTTTTTCTCCCGGGTGCACGCACCTGACAAACACCCCTGTGACACTGTGCCCCATCCGAGAGAACTCTGCGGGGGGACGCCACCAAACACCCCTCTCCCCCCGCTCCCTGAGGTGGGGGGAGCTGAGGGGCAACATCCACACGGCAGAAGGCCAGTTCTTGGGGTGCAGTCAGCAGATGCCAACTGGCGGGTGTGTGCATCAGCGGTGACCCCCAGGAGGGGTCATGCATGCAAATCGAGAGGGTGTGGACCCAACACCACGAAGGAAGGGCCTGGGCGCGACAACAGAGAGTGCGTAGGCGACCCTCACACCACAGGGAAGCCGCCATGGCTTTCTCCAGCCGTCCATTCATTCATCTGCCCAGTCTGACCTGGACGGGGGCTCGCATCCTGGGCAGAATGCCCCCTGAGGACAAGCCGGGCCCGACTGTGCCTGCACAAGCATGCCCATCGCCTGCAAATTCTGGAGGGAAGCGGATGGAGAGCCACTTGAGGCATGGGAGTGAGCATGCCAGGGGGCGGGAATTAATTAGGCAGGTAAATAGATAGATATTAAAACAGTGGAAGTAAGTAGAGAAGAGTGTATGGGAAAGGTTAGATGAGAGAGAAAGAGGGAGGGAAGAAAAGTTTTAAAGGGGAGCCAGTAGAGCTTAAAAGGAGAATGGGAAGAAGGAAGAAATGGGGCAGGGAGCAAAGCAGGTCCGAGGGAGGAAGTGAATAAAAAAATTAAGGTGGGAAGGAAGGAAGAGGGGAGGGAGGTCAGGGGTAAAGATAAAGGAAAGAAGAAATGTGGGGAGGGAGGGTAAGAGAAAGATGGGAAGAAGGATGGTGGAACAGAAGTAGGAAATAAGGAGGAAAGAAAAGTTTATAAATGATGAGTCAGTAGGAAAAAGTGTTACATAAAGAAGAGAGAAAAATTGTGTGAGAGGGAGAAGCCAATAAGGAAGTCAAATACAATTGTGTGTGAAGGGGATAAGATTAAAAAAAAAAAGTTAATAGGGGTGACCAGGCTGGTAGGGGAAGGCAGTTAGGGGTGACCAGGCTGGCAAGGGAGGGCAGTTAGGGAGATCAGGCCAGCAGGGGAGAGCAGTTAAGGGAATTAGGCCTGCAGGCAGAGTGGTTAGGGTAGGCAGTCAGGTGAGCGGTTAGGAACCAGAGGTCCCAGATTGCAAGAGGGATGTCCAACTGCCAGTTTAGGCCCGATCCCCCAAGGGCTCCCACATTGGAGAGGGTACAGGTCAGGCTGAGGACCCCCTTCCCCCCGTACACAAATTTTGTGCACTTGGTCTCTAATTATTTAATAAATACAGTTTGTGAGGCTATAACTGCCATAGATAGTGATTCCTCTGATGATCCTGGGCAAAGTATATTGAAAACTTTTGGGAAAGATTCACCATTATAGATGTTATTAAGAACAAATGACAGGTCAATGACTTCCAGTCAAGATGGTGGTGTAGGTAAATGCAGTACTCACATCCTCCCACAACCACATCAAAATTATAACTAAACTACAGAACAAACATCATTCAGAACTGCCTGTGGACAAAAACTAAAACCATTTCTCCTAAGAACAGGAACAAGACACGGATGCCCACTCTCACCACTCCTGTTCGACATAGTACTGGAAGTACTAGCCATTGCAATCAGACAAGAAGAAGAAATAAAAGGCATCCAAATTGGAAAAGAAGAAGTAAAACTGTCCTTATTCATAGATGACATGATACTGTACATAGAAAACCCTAAAGACTCCATCAGAAAATTATCCTACCTTATAATAGAGAAACATGCAAATTGACTGCACCTCTGCTACGCCCACGATTGGGCTGGTGGGAGGCTGGGGGGTGGGACTCTGGGTGGCCTATCCGGCCGTTGAGAAGATCAAGATGGCGGCACCCAGTCCTCTTAGTTCTGGGGGTCGCTGGGAAGATCGCTGCCCCGGGGAGGCGAGACCGGGCTGCCCAGCCGCTCCCGGGGGTCCCTGGGGAGATCGCTGCCCCAGGGAGGTGAGACCTGGCTGCCCAGCCACTCCAGGGGGTCCCTGGGGAGATAGGCAACCTGGGGGGGGCATGGCCGGGCCCACCCAGCCTCTCCCAGGGGTCCTTGGGGTGATTGGCAACCCGGGGGGGGTGTGGCCGGGCCCATCCAGCCTCTCCCGGGTGTCCCTGGGGAGATCGGCAACCCAGGGGGGCGTGGCCGCCCCACCCAGCCGCTCCTGGAGGTCCCTGGGGAGATAAGCACCCCGGGGAGGTGAGGCGGGACTTGCCCAGCCGCTCCCGGGGTCACTGGGAACATTGCAGGCATGTTGTTGCTGAGACCCAGACCTGGCCTCTGGCCACAGATTCATAGCTTTGCCGAGACCTAGGGCAGGGATCTGCCTCATCTGCAGAGAGACAGAGGTTCTGCAGTGGCCCCAAGACGCGGATGGACCTAGCCAGGGATCAAGGGGCATGGAAGGACTCCTGGCAGAGGGGCAAGGACCCTCACCCCTGAGGCGAGGGTTGAGGGGTGGTGCCACCTCAGTGGAAGGGTGCTGCACTGCAGGGTACTGGACTTACTGATGTGATTCAGAGAAGCTCCCAGTGCTAACCGGCCACGCTCAGGCGGCCTTCACACTTCAGAGGCAGTGACTCCTGCTCCTGCCTTGACCCAAAAGCAAGCTCGCGACACCCTGCCCCATGGCAGAGCATGCCTAGGCAGTGAGTGGGAAGCCTTCCACCTGCTTCAGAGAAGGGGGGGGGCAGTAAAGAATGGAGGGAGAGGAAAGAATGTGGAGCATCTGCAATGAAGAGGTGCTTGAGAAAAGCTCAGAAGCCTGACTGGAAGGTTTGTTCTGTTTGCTGGGCAGCTGCCCCTTAGGAAGCGCAAAGAGCATGGCTCTGAGGGCTTCCTGTGTGCTGAGTCAAGTTCCACAGCCAACTTGAATTGGCCTCAGTTTCCTGGTCTGTAAAATGGATGAAGCGTGTCCCAGTGCCTTCACTGAGCTTTGATGGCCAATTGAGATACTATATAAAGAAAATGAGGGAAGAAGTGAGAAAGAAAAGGAAGGACGAGCAACACAAAAGAAAGACTGAAAGGAACCTGTAAACCCATTGTCACTTAAATAGGGATATAGTCAATAGTGTTGTAAAGATGGTATGATGCCAGGTGGGTACTAGAAATATCGGGGAACACTTTGTAAAGTATATGATTGTCTAACCACTATTCTGTAACTAATATAAAACCTGAAACCAATACAAAATAATGTTGAATGTAAAGAAATGAAAATTGGAGTGAAATTTTTATAAATTTCAAAGTTTAAATAAAAGCTGTAAAGGAAGGAAGGGGAGAATAAAAAGTGTTTTTCATTTTACCACTTCATTAAAAAGACAGTTGTCTTTATATGGTGCTTTTATACTTTTCTAAGTCATTATCTCATTTTAATTTCTGGGCAACTTAAAGACAAGATAAGTATTCCCTCCACTATTCAAAGAAAGGAAATCTTGGTGTCTGGTCCTAATGATTCAATCGTCAAGCCCTTATTGTAAAGCAGGGTTAGTAAAATTTTCTGTGCAGGGTCATATCTATACTAATAAAAGCCTTGGGGGCAATCAGGCCAGCAGAGGAGCAGTTAGGGGGCAATCAGGCCAGCAAGGGAGCAGTTAGGGAGCAATCAGGCAGGTAGGTGAGCGGTTAGGAGCCAGCGGTCCCGGATTGTGAGAGGGATGTCCAACTGCAGGTTTAGGCCCGATTCCACAGGGATCGGGCCTAAACCTGCAGTTAGACATCCCCCGAGGGGTCCCATATTAGAGAGAGTGTAAGCTGGGCTGAGGGACACCCTCCCCAGTGCACAAATTTGGTGCACCGGGCCTCTAGTTAGACTTAATAAATGAATTTAGCAATGTAGCAGGATACAAAATTAATGCCAAGAAATCTATGGCATTTCTGTACACCAATAGTGAACTTACAGAAAGAGAGACCAAAAAAGCAATCCCATTTACCATTGCACCAAAAAAATTAAGATACCTAGGAATAAACTTAACAAGGAGGTAAAAGACCTATATGCGAAAAACTACAGGACACTGAAAAAAGAGATAGAGGAAGACATAAACAGATGGAAGAACATACCATGCTCATGGATTGGTAGAAGCAACATCATCAAAATGTCCATACTACCCAAAGCAATCTATAGATTCAATGCAATCCCCATTAAAATACCAATGGCATATTTCACAGACCTAGAACGAACATTACAAAAATTCATCTGGAATAATAAAAAAAAGACCCTGAATAGCTGCAGCAATCCTGAGAAAGAAGAACAAAGTAGGTGGGATCTCAATACCAGATATCAAGCTGTATTACAAAGCCACTGTTCTCAAAACGGCCTGGTACTGCCCTGGCCGGTTTTGCTCAGTGGATAGAGTGTTGGCTTGTGAACTCAAGGGTCCCAGGTTTGATGCCAGTCAAGGGCATGTAGGTTGCAGGCACATCCCCAGTAGGGGGTGTGCAGGAGGCAGCTGATTGAGGTTTCTCTCTCATCGATGTTTCTGGCTCTCTATTCCTCTCCCTTCCTCTCTGTTAAAAAAAAAATCAATAAAATATATTAAAAAAAAAACAAAAACAAATAAACAAAAAGCCAGGTACTGGCACAAGAACAGATATATAGATCAATGGAATAGAATAGAGAACCCAGAAATCGACCCAAATCACTATACCCAATTAATATTTGACAAAGGAGGCAAGAGCATACAATGGAGTCAAGACAGTCTCTTCAATAAATGGTGTTAGGAAAATTGGACAGACACATGCAAAAAGATGAAACTAGACCACCAACTTACACCATACACAAAAGTAAACTCAAAATAGATAAAGGACTTAAACATAAGACGGGAAACCATAAAAATACTAGAGGAATCCACAGGCAGCAAAAGCTCAGACACATGCCGAAGCAATTTCTTCACTGATACTGCTCCTAGGGCAATGGAAACTAAAGAGAAAATAAACAAATGGTACTACATCAAAATAAAAAGCTTTTGCACAGCAAAAGAAACCATTAACAAAACAAGAAGAAAGCCCACTGCATGGGAGAGCATATTTACCAATGTTATCGCCAATAAGGGTTTAATCTCCAACATTTACAGGGAACTCATACAACTTAACAAAAGGAAGATAAACAACCCAATCAAAAAATGGGCAATGGACCTAAATAGATACTTTTCAAAAGAAGACATAAGGAAGGCCAAGAGACCTATGAAAACACTAGAGGCCCGGTGCATGAAATTTGTGCATGAGTGTGGGGGGGTGTCTCTCAGCCCAGCCTGCACCCTCTCCAATCTGGGACACCTGAAGGGATGTTTGACTGCCCTTTAGGCCCGATCCTGGTGGGATTGGGCCTAAATGGGCAGTCAGACATCCCTCTCACAATCCAGGACTGCTGGCTCCCAACCACTCACCTGACTGCTTGCCTGATTGCCCCTAACTGCTTCTGCCTGCCAGCCTGATCACCCCCTAACTACTCCCCTGCCAGGCTGATCAATGCCTAACTGCTCCCCTGCTAGCCCGATTGCCCCTAACTGTTCTCCCCTGCTGACCTGGTTGCCCCCAGCTGCCCTCCCCTGCAGGCCTGGCCACCCCCAACTGCCCTCCCCTGCTGTCCTGGTCACCCCTAACTGCCCTCCCTTGCTGGCCTTGTCGCCCCCAACTGACCTCCCCTGCAGGCCTGGTCCACCCTAACTGCCCTCCCCTGCTGGCCTGGTTGCCCTCAACTACCCACCCCTGCTGGCCCGGTCAACTCTAACTGCCCTCCCCTGCAGGTCTGGTTGCCCCCAACTGCCCTCTCCTGCCGGCCTGGTCCCCCTAACTGCCCTTCCCTGCAGCCTGGTCCCCCCAAACTGCCCTTCCCTGCCGGTCTGGTCCCCCTCAACTTCCCTGTCCTGCTGGCCTGGGTCTCCCCAACTGTCTTCCCCTGCAGGCCTGGTCACCCCCTACTGCTCTCCCCTGCTGGCCATCTTGTGGTGGCCATCTTGTCTCCACATGGAGGCAGCCATCTTTGACCACATGGGGGTGGCCATCTTGTGTATTGGAGTGATGGTCAATTTGCATATTACTCTTTTATTAGATAGGATGCTCAAAGTCACTAATTATACGAGAGATGAAAATCAAAATGACAATGTGGTATCATCTCACACCTGTCAGAATGGCTATCATCAACAAACAAGTGTTGGCGAGGATGTGGAGAAAAAGGAACCCTTTTGCACTGCTGGTGGGAATGCAGACTGGTACAGCCACTGTGGAGAACAGTATGGAGTTTCCTCAAAAAGTATAAATGGAACTCCCATTTGACCCTGTGATCCCATTTCTAGGAATATATCCCAAGAAATCAGAAACACCAATCAGAAAGGATATATGCACCCCTATGTTCATAGCAGCACAATTCACCATAGCTAAAATTTGAAAACAGCCTAAGTGCCCATCAGCAGATGAGTGGATTAAAAACTGGTACATCTACATAATGGAATACTATGCTGCGGTAAAAAAGAAGGAACTCTTACCATTTGCAACAGTATGGATGGAACTGGAGAGCATTATGCTAAGTGAAATAAGCCAGTCAGAGAAAGATAAATACCACATTATCTCACTCACTTATGGAATATAATGAACAACATAAACTGATGAACAAAAACAGATCCAGAGACAGAGAAGCAGCAATCAGACTATCAAACCTCAGCGGGAAGGTAGGGGAGGGTGGGGGTAAGGGGGAGAGATCAACTAAAGGACTTATATGCATGCATATAAGCTTAACCAATGGACACAGACAACAGGGGGGTGAGGGCATGAGTGTGTGTGGGGGGGGTTGGGGGGTTAATGGGGGGTGAGGACACATATGTAATACCTTAATTAATAAAGAAATTAAAGATAAAAAAAAAAGAACTGCCTGAAATCTGACTGAATTGAAGTCCTACAATTATGGAATTAAATAAGAAGTCACACCTAGACTGGTAGAAGAGATGGAGACTCGGAACAGGTTGGTCCCACACCCATGTGTGGTGCTTAAAAATAGGGAGTGAAATCTCAGCTGCAGTGGTCCCTCCTGAGGAGCAAGTGGTTCCAGTCCCACACCAGGCCCCCCAGCCAAGGTTCCAGTGCCAGAAAGAGAAGTCCTCATAACTTCTGGGCATTAAAACCAACAAGGATTGAGGCTCAGGAAGATGAAGGGCTTCTGGAGTCCCAGGCAGTTTCTCTTAAAGGGCCCATACATGGACTTACTTGAATTCACTCCCCCTGAGTTCCAGCACTGGGCAACAGTGCTTGAAAAGCACCAGAGACATATGGCAAGGAAATGAATTGTTTAGCATCAGGGCAAGAATTGGGGGGTGGGGAGCAGCTTTCTTACAGATAGAAGTGCTGGCAGAGGCTATTGTTTCTTTGATGAACCATCAGAGATAGCAGGCAGGCACCATATCTGAGATACATCAACCTTGCTGACAGTGTTTGCCCCACCCTGGTGAATCCCTGAGGACCCACTCCACCGAACTTTCAGGTTCCCCCAAGCTGTTTCCAGTGGCTTTATCATGCACTGTCTTGGTTCATGCTTAATATTTTTCCAAAAACCTCACAGACAAGCAGCATATGGCCTCAGAGTTTCTCATACCTCTTGCTAAGTGGTCTCAGGCCTGGTACTAATGGCAGCTGGCCTTGGTTTGCAGCTAGGCCTCACCAAGGCACTTCCAAGCCTAGCACAAGTAGCAGCCACCTGCAGTTCACTTTGTAGCTCATGCTGCGTGGCCCCCGGGCAGAGTACAATTGGTGGCTGACCTTGGCCTGCACCACCTGGGAGACCCCATAGCCAGAGAACCTGGTGGACAGCTTCAGACCACACCAAAGCACTACCATCTAACTACCTCCACAAGTGACACAATCAAAAGGTGAACTCACCAGACACCAGGGCCATGATGAACTAAGTCCTTTACTGTGGGGTGAGCCCCTGCACAGTTGACCCTCTATACTGCATTGGTGGTCTCAGTCAGTACTAATAGCCAATCAGCCTGGGAGTAAATTCCCATTGATGTGCCAACAGCAATCAAGGCTCAATTAAAACAGGAGGGTGTATACAGCCCACATTGGGGATGCACCTGGAGTGCCCAACTTTGGTGAATGGGGGAGGCTGTGCCACTGGACCTTATAGGATAACTACTACATTAGTCCACTCTACCAAGCTCAGGAGACATAGCAGCTCTACCTAATACATATAAACAAACACAAGGAGTCAGCCAAAATGAGGGGACAAAGAAACATGTCTCAAATGAAAAACCATAACAAAACTCCAGAAAAAGAACTAAACAAAATGGAGACAAAAATTTTACCAGATGCAGAGTTCAAAACACTGGTTATCATAATGATCATTGAAATTAGGGGAAGAGTAGCTGAACTTAATGAGAATTTCAGCAAAGAGATAGGAAACAAAAAAGAACTAGTCAGAAATGAAGAATACATTAACTTAAATGAAGAATATATTACAGACAATCAACAGTACAGTAGATGAAACTGAGAATTGAATCAGTGATTAGGAGTATGAGGAAGAAAAAAAAAAACGCCCAAAAAACAAAAACAAAATCCCACCCAATCAGAACAGCAAAAAGAAAAAAAATTAAAAAAAAAAAATGAGGATAGCCCTAACCAGTTTGGCTCAGTGGATAGAGCGTCAGCCTGTGGACTGAAGGGTCCCTGGTTCGATTCTGGTTAAGGGCATTTACCTTGGTTGTGGGCACATCCCCAGTTGGGGGTGTGCAGGAGGCAGCTGATCCATGTTTCTCTTTCATCGATGTTTCTAACTCTCTATCCTTCTCCCTTCCTCTCTGTAAAAAAAAAAAAAAAAAAAAAAATCAATACAATATATTTTAAAAAATGAGGATGATGTAAGGAACCTCTGGAACAACTTTAGGCATACCAACATTCACTTCATGAGGGTGCTGGAAGGAGAAGAGAGAGAGCAAGAAATTAAAAACTATTTGAAAAAAATAATGACAGAAAACTTCCCTAACTTGGTGAAAGAAATAGACATATAAGTCCAGGAAGGGCAGAGTGTTTCAAACAAGATGAACCCAAAGAGATCCACACCAAGATACATCATAATTAAAATGCCAAAGGTTAAAGACAAAGAAAGAATCTTAAAAGCAATAAGGGAAAATCAGTTAGTTACCTACAGGGAGGTCCCATAAGACTGTCAGCTGATTTCTCAAAAACTTTGCCCACCAGAAGGGATTAGCAAGAAATATTAAAAGTGGCTCAGCCAGCATGGCTCAGTGGTTGAATATTGACCTATGAACCAGGAGGTCACAGTTCAATTCCTGGTCAGGGCATATGCCCAGGTTGTGGGCTAGATCCCTAGAGTGGTATATGCAGGAGGCAGCTGATCAATGGTTCTCTCTCATCATTGATGTTCCTATTTTTCTCTCCCTCTCTTTTCCTCTCTGAAATCAATAAAATTGTATTTAAAAAAGGAAATATTCAAGGTGATGAAAAGCAAGTTTCTACAACCAAGATTACTCTATCCATATCAGTTAGAATGAAAAGACAGATAAAGAGCTTCCCAGACAAGAAAAAAACTAAAGGAGTTCACCACCACCAAACCAGTATTATATGAAATGTTAAAGGGTCTTTTTTAAGAAGAAAAAAAAAGATAAAAATGTGAATAATAAAATATCAATAAATATATATCTATCAATAATTGAATCTAAAAAACAAAATAAGCCCTGCAGACAGAAATAAATTCATAGACACAGAGACCATTTTGACTGTTGCCAGATGGGAGGGGGGATTGGTGAAAAAAAGTGAAAGGATTAAGAAGTACAAATTGGTACTTACAGAATAGTCATGGGGATATAAGGTGCAGCATAGGGAATACAGTCTATAATATTCTAAAAACTATGTGTGGTGTCAAATGGGTGTGGCATTTAGTAAGTGATGCAATGTCTGGGATTTACACCTAAAACTAATATAATAATGTATGTCTACTGTAACTGAAAAGTTAAAAAATGATTAAAAACTGTACATCAAAAATAAAAAAGAACAAATGACAGATCAAAATATCAGCATTAATAAGAGTTTGAAAGAAATTGATTCCAACTTCATGAGTTAGTTTGGGGAGCTCAAGATTTCAGTGGAGGAAGTAAGTGCAAATTTGGTGGAAATAGTGAGAACTAGAATTAGAAGTAGAGCCTGAAAATATGATTGGATTGCTGCAATCTCATGTTAAAACTTGAACGATGAAGAGTTGCTACTTCTGGATGAGCAAAGAAAGTGGCTTCTTGAGATTGGATATACTCCTGATGAAAATGCTGTGAAGATTGTTGAAATGGCAACAAAGGATTTAGACTATTACATAAACTTATTTACTAAAGCAACAGCAAAGAAGGTCTATCTATATATATAAAAAGGCAGTGACCGTGACGACTGAAACAAACGTTCGACCGGTCACCATGTGGTGCTAGCATAGATGCATAGACACAGGTAAAGTCTATGACTGAACTAAGATGAACAAGACAAATGCTTGCCTTCACGGAGCTTGCACTGTATGAAGGTTAGGTCAGGGATGAGAATTCAAAACTGCACCCAGCACAGACCTGAGGTGCCACTTCTCAGAGCCGCCAGAGATACACCTGGTAGTGGACTGGGGGTGTAACTGAAGGGCTGGTTCCAACATGAAGGCGGGGCCATTCTGGATTTCCCAGAGGAGCCACTGGCTGCCTAGGAGGTGGAGCTTTTCACGCTGACTGGCATAGAAACCAACCAATCAGAACCAAATCTGGGTGAACTGCGAAGGCAGAACCTAAGGTGGGGGCTGAGGAGGGGTTTTAAGGGCAACAGCTGTTTGGTGTAAGGTGTAAGAAAGTGGTTCAATTTTTTAATGACCCGTTTGGCAGTATAGTGCATATGGCTGGCTATCAGTCCAGATATAGGGGTTATATATTTTTGTCTGCCAAGAGCATCTCCTCCTGAGGAAAAAGGCTCCCCCCCCCCACCCCATTTAAGCAATTCTATCCTATATAATCTATCTATACTACTAAAAGAGTAATATGTTAATTAGACCAGGTCAATTGGCCATCTTCCGGATGTTTGACTTCCTTCCAGACAAAGCTATGGTAGTGGGAGCTGAGGCAGAGGCAGTTAGGGGCAATCAGGCCAGCAGGGGAGAGCAGTTAGGGGTGAGATCAGTCTGGCAGGGGAAGACAGTTGGGGGCAAGATAAGGCTGGCAGGGGAGGGCAATTGGGGGCGAACTGGCCCACAGGGGAGGGCTGTTCGGGGCGACCAAGCCAGCAGGGGAGGACCTTTGGGGGTGACCAGGCCAGCAGGGGAGGGAAGTTGGGGGTGACCAGGCTGGCAGAAAAGGGCAGTTAGGGGCATTAGGCAGACAGGCAGGTGAGTGGTTAGGAGCCAGTGGTCCTGGATTGGGAGAGGGATGTCTGACTGCCAGTTTAGGCCTGATCCCTGTCAATTTGTGATTCAACCCCTGGGTGGCAATGTTTCTGTATTGCCATCTGGGGCTACAAGTCCTCTCTACCCAGTATTTAGTTTTTGTTTTCCCTGCCGCACTTAATACTGGGTTGGGGGAATAGACTGCCCCAGGGCTGGTTTTCTGATCGTTTCTCCCCATTCTGACCCCCAGGTTCTACAAAAACAACTTTCCCCTGCAGTCTCTGAGAGTGTTTTTTATTGGGAGATCCTGTGTACTGGGCTTAGTAATCAAAAGCAAGGATTTAAAGAGAAAGAAAAGCCAGAGTAAGCAAGCGAACTTGTGACTTTTTCCCCCAATACTGCGCACGTCTCTGCCCACGTCTTTTTCCCTTGGCACTGCGCAGCCGGTATACTGGTAGAACTTCCGGCTGCCTTTCTGTGCCCAGCCAAGCTATGGGTTGATTTCTAGAGTTCCCTTCTTCCAGCAGCCCTGTGAACCCCCTTCCACATTCACGGGTTATGCTGACCCCAAAGGCCACAGATTTTTGTGGGATGCAGACTTCCTTTGAAACTCTAGATCCCACTGCACGCATTTCTCCCTCCAGCCTGGATCGCAGAACTCACCTTTCTCTAAGCAATATTTAACCTTTCCATGAGAAGGTGCAGGGCTTGTCCATGTCCACGTATTTGAGTTGCTTGAGACCCGGTGTTCGTGGGTTCGCAGCTGGTCCCTGGGTGTTGTGGTTGTAGGGTCACGGGAGGTATCCGAGTTCTTCCCAGTTGAAGGTAAGGCTAGCCTTCTGATCATAGCCACTCTTTCCTTCAAGATGGCGCGGTCTCTGCAGCAGAGCCGGCCACTCGGGAGGGATTTCAGCAGCAGTACGGGCTGCCCAGTCAGGGGAGCCCGGTCCGGCAGTCCCCAACAGTCCCTTGGAATGTAGCTGTCCCTCACTCACAAATAGACACTCCCCGCATGTCCACACTCTCTCCTTTTGTTCTCTCACTCACACACTATCTTGAATCCTGCCTTCCCATCAGCAGCCATCTTCCCATACTCCTCCCAGTATTTGTTTTTATCTGCTGACTTATTTAACTTAGCATAATGCCCTGAAGGTCCATTGTGTAGGAACCCTATAGGAATCCATGGCAGGATATCCTTAATATATTCATTGAGTTCTTTTAAATTAGATGTAATAATTCTGCTTCAGATCATATATATATATATAGTCCAGTTTGTTGGATTTCTTTTGAGGTAGTTGTACTCTTTGAGGGCCCAGAAGTGCATATTAAAAGGGGGCCAAGCTCCAATCTGTCAGTTCTGTTTGAATTTAAAAAGAGGAGAGGGGCCAGCCTGTGAGGAAAGTTGGAGCTTTACAGGCCACTCTGGTTTGCTGACATTTTACCAGGCAACACCTTGAGTCACTGTTTCACCTTTAAATCCTTAGGGGAAAGCTACATGGGGAAGAGGGTTAGGGCAGCCCTCACAGGTTGTTATCCCTCAGCTCAAGGGCTTTGGAAGGAAGTTGTGGAAGAGTTAAAACTTGAGGGTAGATGGCCAGTTAGCCCCTTTATTCCTCAAATACTGACATTAGCAGGGTACACGCACCTCCCTGATTTTACCCCTTGGGGAAATTAATTTGTGTGAGCTGTTTCCACTGATTTTTACAGTGAAGAGTCAAGCAAAGTGTATCTCAAGAGGTTGCGGGGAGAAGTCAAGAGTAAAACTTAAATCTTTCCACAAATCTATACTTTACTTCTATCTCTGGCTGATCCCAGCCCCAGGCTACGACCATTTACTTTCCTATCTAATGTCTGAGACCAATTTAGGTCATACTTCCATTTCCCCCCCCAGAATTTTCTCTCTTTTTTGTTGTTGTTGTTAGTTTTTGAAACTCACTCTCCACACTTGCTTCTATAGTTTCTCTGTGATTGTTTTTTGTGGCAGGAGCCAGCAGCACATTTTAGTTTGCCATCTGGCCACCCATTTATATTAATTATAATGGCTATTATTTTGATTTATTCCCACAATATTCTTTTAGTCTCTCAATGATGATTATTTTTCTCTATACTTTTCCTTCTTTCTTTCCTTCCTTCTTTCATTTTTTTCTCTATTTGGATTGAGTAATTTTATATATATATTTCATTTTCCTCCTTTATAATCAGGAAATTAGACACTTTACCTATATTCCCTTATTAATGTAGTAGTTAGAGTTAGTTTTAACTGGAAAAACCTTAAATGAATATAAATAGCTTTTTAAAAGTCCAGGTAGAATGTTAATGGATTGGATAACTAATATTAAGATATCCATTCTCCCCATATTGACCTATCTATATAATAAAAGCCTATGCAACCGTTAAGGCGAAATGACAGGAACAACTGGTTGCTATGATGCACACTGACCACCAGGGGCAGATGCTCAATGCAGGAGCTGCCCCCTGGTAGTCAGTGTGCTCCCACAGGGGGAGCAGCCACTCAGCCAGAAGCCTCACAGCTAGCGAGTGCAGCCGTGGTGGCGGAAGCCTCTCCTGCATCCTTGGCAGCATTAAGGAGCAACGAGCCAAGTGGTAAGGAGCAAGCAGGTGGGCAGTAAGGAGCGAGGGATCCCAGATTGCGAGACGGACATCCCCCCAGGGGTCCTGGACTGTGAGAGGGCACAGGCTGGGCTGAGGGACCCTTCCACTCCCCGCCCCCCAAGTGCACAAATTTTGTGCACCGGGCCTCTAGTTAATTCAATAAAATCTCAATCCAAATCCCAGCAGATGTTTTTGAAGAAATTGCCAAGATGAATCAATAATGTTTATGGAAATGCAAAAGATCTACAAGGACCAAAACAATCTTGAAAAAGAAAAACAAGTTGGAGGATTTACACATATGATTTTAAGACATTATAAAACTACAATAATCAAGACAGTTTAATATTAATGTAAGGATAGTATCATATTGGTATAAGGATATACAAATAGATCATGAGATAGGATGATATTCAGAAATAAACCCACATGTATATGTGTAATTGAATTTTGAGAAATGCATTGATGCAGCTCAGTGGAGGAAATGAAAGTGTTTTCGAGTAATGGCATTTGAATGACTGGATATTAATATGGGAAAAAAACACACACGTTACATCCTTTCTCACATCATTCAATTTGTGATAGGTCAGATACTTAAAATATAGAAAAGAACCATAAAATGCCCTGGCTGGTGTGGCTCAGTTGGTTGGGCATCTTTCTGAGCACTGAAAAGTTGCTTGTTCGATTCCTGACCAGGGCACATGCCTGGGTTGCAGGCTTGATCCCTAGCAGGGGATATACAGGAGACAGCCAATTGATGTTTCTCCCTCATATCAATGTCTCTCTCTCTCTCTCTCTCTCTCTCTCTCTCTCTCTCTCTCTCTCCCTCTCTCTCCCAAATCAGTAAAAACATATTTACAAAAAAGAATCATAAAGCTTCTAGAAGAAAACAGGAAAGTATCTTTGTGATACTTGGTGTAGGCAATGATTTCTTGACTTTATCACAATTAAAAAATTATATTCATCAGACTTCCTATATATGACAAATACTCCTATTTTAGAACATAGAGAGAATTATTTCCAATCAGCAATAAAAAGAGAAACATCCCAATAAAGTGAACAAAATACTTGAACATGCATTATTTTTTTAAAATATGGAACACTTCACAAATTTGCATGCCATCCTTGGGCAGGGGCCATGCTAATCTTCTCTGTATTGTTCCAATTTTAGTATATGTGCTGCCAAAGTGAGCACTGAACATGCATTCTTAAAGAAGATATATTAATTGCTCATAAGCACATGAAAGTGTTCTTTATAACATTAGTCAACAGAGAAATGAAAATGAAAACCACCTGCTAGAATTGCTAAAATAATAATAAGAAAAAACTAACAGTATCAAGTGTTGGAGCATCTGAAATTCTCATTCATTGCTGATAGGAGTGTAATGGCTTAATTACTTTGGAAAATTGTTTGGCAGTTATATATTCACAAACTTACCATATGACCCAAGGAGTTCCATTTCTATGTATTTACCCAAGAGAAAATGTATGTCTCAAAAATCCTATATAATAAAGAGGTAATATGCAAATTGACCCTCATGCCCTCACAAGATGGCTGCCTATGACCAGGCTGGCAGGGGGTTAGTGAGGGACGACCAAATGACTGAATAGCAGGCTGCATGGGGCAACCAGGCCAGCAGGGTGGTTAGTGAGGGATGACCAAATGACTGAATAGCAGGCTGCATGGGGCAACCAGGCCGGCAGGGGGGAGGTTGGGGGTGACCAGGCCAGCAGGGGGGGCAGTTGGGGGTATGCAGAGGCAGTGAGGGGTGATCAGGTCAGCGGGGCCGGGGGGGGGGGGGCAATAAGGGGTAACCAAGCTGGCAGGAGGGGCAGTTAGGGGTGATCAGGATGGCATGCAGAGGCAGTGAGGGGTGATCAGGCTGGCATTGGGGGGGCAGTTAGGGGTGACCAGGCAGGCAGGAGCCAGTGATCCAGGATTGTGAGAGGGATGTCCAACTGCTGGGATCGAGCCTAAACTGGCAGTCGGACATCCCCCAAGGGGTCTTGGATTGGAGGGGGTGCAGGCTGGGCTGAGGGACCCCACTACCCCCGTGCATGAATTTTGTGCACCAGGTCTTATATAAGAACTAGAGGCCCGGTGCACGAAATTTGTGCACGGAGGGGGGTGGTGTCCCTCAGCCCAGCCTGTACCCTCTCCAATCTGGGACTCCTCGAGGGATGTCCGACTGCCCATTTAGGCCCAATCCCAGTGGGATCGGGCCTAAATGGGCAGTTGGTTATCCCTCTCACAATCCAAGACTGCTGGCTCCCAACTGCTTGCCTGCCTGCCTTCCTGATTGCCCCTAACCGCTTCTGCCTGCCAGCCTGATTACCCCCTAACCACTCTGCTGCCAGCCTGATTGATGCCTAATTGCTCCCCTGCCAGACTGTTTGCCCCCAACTTCCCTCCTCTGCTGGCCCGGTCACCCCTAACTGCCATCTCCTGCAGGGTTGATCACCTCCAACTTCCCTCCCTTGCAGGCCAGGTGCCTCCCAATTGCCCTCCCCTGCTGGCCATCTTGTGGTGGCCATCTTGTGTCCACATGGGGGCAGACATATTGTGTGTTGGAGTGGTGGTCAATCTGCATATTACTCTTTTATTAGATAGGTCTGCATATTACTCTTTTATTAGATAGGATAGAGGCCTGGTGCAGGAGTGGGGGCGAGCTGGTTTTCCCTGAAGGGCGTCCTGGATCAGGGTGGGTGTTCCCTTGGGGCATGGGGTGGCCTGAGCGAGGGGCCTGTGGTGGTTTGCAGGCTGGCCATGCCCCCTGGTGACCCAAGCGGAGGCACTGGTATCTGGAATTTATTTACCTTCTACAATTGAAACTTTGTAGCCTGGAGCGGAGCCAAGCCTCCTGCATGCTCCACCGGCAGCCATTTTTGTTTGAGTTAATTCACCTTCTATAATTGAAACTTTGTAGCCTTAAGCAGAGGCCTGAGCCCGGCCAGGGTGTGCGGAAAGCTTTGCTTTCTCCATTACCACGGGCAACCCTGGCCTGGTCTCTCCAGCTCCGTGGCTGCCGCAAATATGTTTGAATTTGTTTACCTTCTATAATTGAAACTTTGTAGCTTGAGTGGAGGCTTAGGCCTGTCAAGGGCAGGCGGAAAGCTTGTTTCCCTCTGTTGCCTGGGAAACCTTGCTCTCGGTGGCTGTAGCCAACTTGGTTTGGTTTATTTGCATACTCGCCCTGATTGGCTGGTGGGCGTGGCTTGGGTGTAGCAGAGGTATGGTCAATTTGCATATTTGTCTATTATTAGGTAGGATGTTTATAGCAGCCTTACTTATAATATTAATCCCAAACTGGAAATAACCCAGATGTTCACCAATAGGAAAATAGATAAACAAGTTGTTTTTATATTCAAGTATGTGATACTACTCAGCAATACACAACATGGATGAATTTCAAAAACATTATGTTGAGCAAAAGAAACTAAACATAAAAGAATAATTTATATAATTCCATTTATTTGAAGTTCAGGAACAAGCAATACTTTAGGATTATAGAAATCAGAATGGGGTTACTTCTGGAAGGAGGGGAACTGATTGAGAAGGCACATGAAGGAACTTTTTGAATTGAGGGAGATATTTTATATCTTGTTTGTGTGTATACATCTGCTTATATACAATTGTCAAAGTTCATTACACTGGACATTAAAAATATGTGAATTTTATTGTACATAAATTATACCTTAATTCCCCCTTTCTTTATCATTTTTCATTCACAATACTTTCGGAAAAAAGAAAAACAAACCAAGTAAGTGATCAAAGATTAAATTGTTTCAAGATACCCAAAACCTAGGCACTATCTTTTTGTTTCACCATTCAGCAAGGTAGTTTAATATTTTTTTTCTGACTGAAGTACCTTTAGGGTTTATTTTAATGAGAGTCTGCTGTGGAACTCTTTTTTTTCTTCTGATTTCACCTTTATCTTGATAAATATTTTTTCTGGATATACAATTTTAGGTTTCTTTTTATTTCCCTTTAGTGCATTGTGATATCTTCTCGTCTTCTGTTGAGAAGTCAGCTTATATGTCTAATACTTGTTCCTTTGTAGGCAGCATATCTATCCTCTCATCTCTATTTTTTTGGTATTCTGCAAGTTCACTATAATGTATCTAGGTGTGATTAAAAAAAATTATCCTGATGCTTGAGATTCCTTAAATATCCTGAATTTCAGGCTGATTTTTTTTTTTTAACAACTCTGGGATATCCTAATATATAAAAAGCCAGGGGCTGTCACAACCTAAACAATCGAATGGATGACCGAACAGCAGGCTGTGTGGGGTGACCAGGCCGGCAGGAGGGTTAGTGAGGGACAACCAAATGACTGAACAGCAGTCTGTGTGGGGCAACCAGGCCAGTGGGGGAGCAGTTAGGGGTGACCAGGCTGGCAGGGGTCAGTAGGGGGCAACCAGGCTGGTAGAGGTGACAGTTGGGGGTGACCAGGCCAGCAGGGGGGCAGTAAGGGATGACCAGGCTGGCAGGGGGGGCAGTTAGGGGTGACTAGTCTGGCAGGAGGGGCAGTTGGGGGTGACCTGGCTGGCAGGGGGGAAATTGGGGGCAACCAGGCCAGCAGGGGGGGGGGGGAAGTTAGGGGCAATTAGGCCGTAGGCAGGTGAGCAGTTAGGAGCCAGTGATTCTGGATTGTGAGAGGGATGTCCGACTGCTGGTTTAGGCCTGATCCCTGGGATAGGGCCTAAACCGGCAGTCGGACATCCCCCGAGGGGTCCCAGATTGGAGAGGGTGCAGGCTGGGCTGAGGGGACACCCTCGTGCACGAATTTTGTGCACTGGGCCTCTAGCCATAATAATAAAAGGCCAAGAGGGGTCACGACCAAAACGACCAAGCGACCGGTCACCAGGAGGTGCATGGAGCACCTCTTGGCCTGGTGCCCAGTGGGGCGCCTCCTTGTGCTATTTTGCACACTGGGCCCCTAGTTTTTAGCTATTTTGTCTTGATTATTTTCTCCTCCTCAGTCACTTTCTCTTTCTTCTGAAACTCTGATTGAACATATGGAAGACCCCTACATTCTATCTTCTCTGGCTTTTAATGTCTCATGCATTTTTCAACATTTTGTCTCTCTGGGCTGAAATTCAAATAATTTTTAAAGATTTCCTAATTATTATGTTACTAGAGGCCTGGTCATGAAATTCATGCTGGCTTTTATTATTATGGCTAGAGGCCCAGTGCACAAAATTCGTGCACGAGGGTGTCCCCTCAGCCCAGCCTGCACTCTTTCCAATCTGGGACCCCTTGGGGGATGTCCAACTGCCGGACATCCCTTTCACAATCTGGGACTGCTGGCTTTTTACCGCTCACCTGCCTGCCATCCTGATCACCCCCTATCCACTCCCCTGCCAGCCCGATCACCCCCAACTGCCCTCCCCTGCTGGCCCGGTCACCTCCAACTACCCTCCCCTGCAGGCCTGGTCTCCCCCAACTGCCCTCCCCTGCAGGCCTGGTTTCCCCCAACTGCCCCCTGCAGGCCTGGTTGCCCCCAGTTGCCCTCCCCTGCTGGCCTCTTGTGGTGGCCATCTTGTGTGAGGGTCAATTTGCATATTACCTCTTTATTATATAGGACTAGGGGCCCGGTGCACGAAATTCGTGCACAGGAGGGGGTCCCTCAGCCCAATCTGCACCCTCTTCAATCTGGGACCCCTCAGGGGATGTCCAACTTCCAGCAGTCGGACATCCTCTCACAATCTGGAACCGCTGGCTCCTAACCACTCACCTGCCTGCCTGCCTGATTGTCCCTAACCCCACTGCCTGCCTGCCTGCTCGCCCCTACCTTGATCTCCTGCCAGCCTGATTGCCCCTACCTTGCCCTCCCCTATCAGCCTGATCACCCCAAACTGCCTGTGCCTTGGCCCCCCGTCTGGCCTCCCTCTGGAGGCACCACCCCCATAACCCCAATGCTGCTGCCACTGCAGCTGGTTATGGCTGCCTGAGCCTTGGCCTTTGTAGCCACTGCGGCTTTGTCTGGAAAGATGTCCAGAAGACAACCACTCTAATTAGCATATTACCCTTTTATTAGTATACATTTGGGGACCATTACAACCACGCAGAACTTGAAGAAAACACATGGCCCTGGTCAGTTTGGCTTAATGGAGAGAGCATCGGCCTGTGGACTGAAGAGTCCAGGTTTGATTCTGATCAGGGGCACACATGCCTGGGTTTCGGGCTCAATCCCCAGTAAGGGGCCTGTGGGCGGCAGCTGATCAGTGATTCTTTTTTTTTTTTTTTTAAATATATTTTATTGATTTTTCACAGAGAGGAAGGGAGAGGGATAGAGACCTAGAAACATCGATGAGAGAGAAACATCGACCAGCTGCTTCCTGCACACCCCCCACCGGGGTATGTGCCCTCAACCAATGTACATGCCCTTAACCGGAATCAAACCTGGGACCTTCCAGTCCACAGACCGACGCTTTATCCACTGAGCCAAACCAGTTTCGGCTGATCAGTGATTCTTATCATTGATGTTTCTATCTCTCTCTCCCTCTCCCTTTCTGAAATTTTAAAAATATATATATATTTTAAAGAAAACACATGATCTTCACTTTGGGCTTTGTCATCTTACAATATCCTTTGTGCAGTGTTTTAACTTCCCTCAACTTTCCTTTACCCACCTTTAAAGTGCAATCTATTTTGGGGAAGATGATCAGGAAAGTGATTCCAATGGGTAGAAGTTTTTTTTGGAGGGGATGGGTCATGAAGATATTTAAAAATTGGGCATGGTGATGGTTGTACCACTCTGAATTTACTTTAAAAAACCAGTTCATTGTACACTTTAGGTGACATGTACAGTATATGGGTTATATCTCAACAAAGCTGTTCTTTTATTTCTTTTTAAATAAAGACCAGTCTTATAATCAGTTGCAGATGTTTTCAGAGGCCCCTCAAGATTTGCTTACCATGTCCCAAATCACGGCTGTGATTCCCAGTTGCCTCCAGTCCTGGTGGATCTGGATGGTGTGGTTTGCAAAGGAGAAGGTGGCAAGAGGCTTATGGAATTTTGGCAACCCCATTCCCCCGGTCTCCTCATAGGGCACCAGGGCCATTCCCACTGTGCCAGCTCTGCTCCCTTTAACCTGTTGGGCAAAAGAATCCTGCGTGCTCTGGCCAGAAAGTGCATTCTTTCTTAGGTGGCCCAGATGCTTTTTTTAAGGTCGTTTTATGGATTCAAAAGAATAAACAGAGATGTGGAAAGCTTTTGTCAACGCGGACACCCGCGGAGCGCCGGGCTCGGCCCAAACACGCCCCCCCGGGTGGCGATCGCCATGCGGACACCCAGGGAGCGCCGGGCTCTGCCCGGACACACCCCCCGGGGTGGCGATCGCCATGCGGACACCCAGGGAGTGCCGGGCTCGGCCCGGACACGCCCCCCCGGGTGGCGATCGCCATGCGGACACCCAGGGAGCGCCGGGCTCGGCCCGGACACGCCCCCCCGGGTGGCGATCGCCCCCGGGACCCCTGCGGAGCGCCGGGCTCGGCCCGGATACGCCCCCCCGGGTGGCGATCGCCCCCGGGACACCCGCGGAGCACCGGGCTCGGCCCGGACACGCCCCCCCGGGTGGCGATCGCCCTGCGGACACCCGGGGAGCGCCGGGCTCGGCCCGGACACGCCCCCCCGGGTGGCGATCGCCCCCGGGACACCCGCAGAGCACCGGGCTCGGCCCGGACACGCCCCCCCTGGGTGGCGATCGCCATGCGGACACCCAGGGAGCGCCGGGCTCGGCCCTGACACGCCCCCCCGGGTGGCGATCGCCATGTGGAGACCCAGGGAGCCCCGGGCTTGGCCCGGACACGCCCCTCCGGGTGGCGATGGCCATGCGGACACCCAGGGAGCGCTGGGCTTGGCCCGGACACGCCCCCCCGTGGCGATCGCCCCCGGGACACCTGCGGAGCACCGGGCTCGGCCCGGACACGCCCCCCCGGGTGGTGATCGCCCCCGGGACACCCGGGGAGCACCGGGCTTGGCCCGGACACGCCCCCCCGGGTGGCGATCGCCATGCGGACACCCGGGGAGCGCCGGGCTCGGCCCGGACACGCCCCCCCGGGTGGCGATTGCCCCCGGGACACCCGCGGAGCGCCGGGCTGGCCCGGACACGCCCCCCCAGGTGGCGATCGCCATGCGGACTCCCAGGGAGCTCCGGGCTCGGCCTGGACACGCCCCCCCGGGTGGCGATCGCCATGCGGACACCCAGGGAGCTCCGGGCTCTGCCCGCACACGCCCCCCCGGGTGGCGATCGCCATGCGGACACCTGGGGAGCGCCGGGCTCGGCCCGAACACGCCCCCCGGGTGGCGATCACCCTGCAGCCCCCCGGAACTTACAGGATTGCGCAGCCATCTTGGTCTTCCCAATGGCCGGATGGGCCACCCGGAGTCCCGCCCCCAGCCTCTGGCAGGCCCAATCATGGGCATAGCGGAGGTGCGGTCAATTTGCATCTAACTGCTGTTGAAGCTGTCCACCAAGTTTTAATATCAAATAAAATTTTCACTTCTCCATTTAAATTTTCCAAATAATTTTGGTCACTTAGTTTCCTGTCATTTACACATATTTTATTTTTTATGTTTTGTATTGATTTTTTAGAGATAGAGGAAGGAAGAGGGATAAAGAAATAGAAACACTGATGAGAGGGAAACATTGATTGACTGCCTCCTGTATGCCCCCTTCTGGGGATTGAGCCTGCAACCCAGGCATGTGCCCTGACCAGGAATCGAAGTGGTTGATGCTCAACCAATGAGTCACACCAGCTGGGCTACACATAATTTATATATATATATATATATATATATATATATATATATATACACACACACACACACACACATATATATACATATATATATACACACACACACATATATATATACACACACACACACACACACACACACACACATACATACATATACTAGAGGCCCAGTACACGAAAATTCATGCACTTGGGGGGGGGTGGTCCCTCAGCCTGGCCTGCACCCTCTTGCAGTCTGGGACCCCTCAGGGGATGTCCACTTGCCAGCTTAAGCCTGTTTCCCAGGGGATAGGGCCTAAGCTGGCAGTCAGACATCTCTACGGCAGACCAGAGCCCTTGGGGGATGTCTGACTGGTGGCCGCAGTTGGACATCCTTAGCACTGCAGAGGAGGCAAGAGAAGCTCCCACCACCACCACTGCGCTTGCAACCCTCAGCCTGGCTTGTGGCTGAATGGAGCTCCTCCTGTGGAGCGCATTGACCACCAGGGGGCAGCTCTGTGTTGAGCATCTGCCCCCTGTGGTCAGTGTGCATCACAGCAACCAGTCATTCTGCTGTTAGGGGCAATTTGCATACTATCCTTTTATTATATAGGATAGTATGTATTTAATTATTCAAATATTCAAAATCTTCCTTTTATTGCTTTAATATAGATATTGCTTTAATATATATGTACACACACACATATACACTGAGTGGCCAGATTATTATGATCTCTGAATGCATAATAATCTGGCCACTCAGTATATATCCTATATAATAAAAGGCTAATATGCAAATTGTCCCCTTGACCAGGAGTTCAATCAGCAGGCAGGCCGGCCAACCGCCCATGTCCCCTCCCCTTGGCCAGGCTGGCTGGACCCCACCCATGCACGAATTCATGCACTGGGCCTCTAATATATAAATATTATTCAAATATTTCAAGGTTTTTCAAGACTGATTCTGTCAATAATTGTTTCTGTAGGCATCTGCTCAGAGTGCATTTTGTGATTTTTTTTCTCTATGATATTCTATTTCTTAGAATTTTGTCAATTGAAATTCTTTAAGGCCTGAGTTGAGGATGGGTTATTCCAGAGAATCCTTGGTTTGTTTTTACCAGATACCTGAGACATTACCTACCTAGGACCACTTTAAACTAAAGTCTTGGCTTGAGGTTTAATGAACTTGGACTAAAAAGCAATGTGAAGGTTAACTGCTGGTTAGAAATTCTCAAGGGACTTTTCTTTTCTACCTTGTGTCAAGGTTTAAGAGCAGGCAAATTCCTCTGTTGTCTCCAAGTAGAGGGGTGAGACCTTATTTCTAGGTTATTCCTGTGTGGAGTGTGAAGCCCTTTGGGGTACCATCTTTACTAATGGGGTCTTACATTAGACTCTTCACTTTTGGAGAGGCCTTACTCCTTATCTTCTGTGTCCTTCAATTCACAAGGTCATGAAAGCTGAAGCTTAAATTCACCAGATTAAGCAAATGCCCTCAGGTGAACACTGCTTCCATGCTCTATTTACTTTCTTGCATTCCATCTTTCAGTTAGTTTTTGGCCTCTGAAATTTTATCACTTTTTGCCAGTTCATCCTCACATTCACAAAGATTTAAGAAAATATGTATCTAGCAACTTTAGTTAATTTCATTAGAAAGGATTGATCCAGATGGCTAGTCTGTCTGTCATCAGAAACAAGAGTCCCATATTTATGTTTTATCTCATTTTAATAAAATGTTTATATTATGTATCAATTTAAAAATACACAACATATTTATTCATATAACTAGTGGCCCGGTGCATGAAATTCAATTCACATTAAAAGGGAATTAATTAGAGGAAATATTTTAATATTGCTACTTGCCCTTTCTCTATAATAGAAGTGTCAGAGATGAAAGAAAATTAGTAAAATGTATATGAAAATCTCCCTCCTGTAAGAGTCAGGGGCGTGCTTTGGGACCCAGAATCAAGTCCCTGCCCACCTGCACACACCTCAAAATTGAGTGAGACCCAGACCCGGCCAGCCCCACCCCTGTCAAGCCTCACCAGGTGGGGGTGGGGGGACACAGCCTCAGGTCCCCTTGCCCAGTGCTGGGTGGGGGGCACAGCCTCAGGACCCCGGCCCAGTGCTGGGTGGGGGGTGCAGCCTCAGGTCCCCCGTGAAGTCCCACTGGGTAGGAGGGCACAGCCTCCGGTGCCCTGGCACAGCCTCAGGTCCCCTGGCCTGGCGCTGGGGCAGGGGACGTGGCCTCCGGTGCCCTGGCACAGCCTCAGGTCCCCTGGCCTGGCGCTGGGGCAGGGGACGTGGCCTCAGGTCTCCTGGCCCAGCCTCAGGTCCCCCGTCCAGCCCCGCTGGGCAGGGGGGCACAGCCTCAGGTCTCCCAGCCTGGCCTCAGGTCCCCCGTCAATCCCTGCCAGGCAGGGGGTGCAGCCTCAGGTCCCCCAGCCTGGCGCTGGGGTTGGGGGAGCGGCCTCAGGTCCCCTGGCCTGGCTTCAGGTTCCCCGGTCCTGGGGCGAGGGCGCGAGGGCGTGAGGGCCTGATGACAATTTGCATATTAGCTCTTTATTATATAGGATTGTATTTGCATTTAATTCATATATGAATGAATAAATATAAACTTATCAGGAGTGTGTACTCAGAAATGTTTATGGCTTGAGAGTGTCATAAAAAAGTCTGGGGGAGCCCATCTTAGAGTCACAGCATGGGCCATTGTCTCCCTCTCAACCTGTGGGGAGGTGGACACAGCAGAAAGGAGGCTTGCAAGGCCTCCATTGTTTTGGAGATCTCCAGGCTTTTCTCTTGCTTTCTTATAATGGAGCAGAGTCTGGGAAAATTATGCAAATGTGACTGTTTATTTTTAATTTTCTGAACGAATCTTGAAAGCTTCCTGGAGAGGTGTGCCTACCTCTTCACTGATGATGGCTGGTTAGTTTACATCGTCCTATGTACCCAGAGCACACGGGGCCAGCGATACTGTCCTGGGACAACCTAGTTGATTGGTACTAGTGCTCTCTAGACCAAGCCAGCAGCTCAGGCAGCTGTGCCCCCACCCCTCCTCCACTGCACTGCCTCTGCCTGGTTTCATTGAGATAAACCTCTTTTACTTTAAAGAAGGTTTTTATATTGAAGATGAGACTTTTGACAAGAGAATACTTGCTTTCATTTGACTGATAGAACCTTGGCAAAGAAAGTCCATTTTACCAGTTGCTGGCTAATGTCCCGGCTTGGAAGACCAATAACCTCATGAATGGATTACTATCTCCTACTTACAGACAAACTCAACTCATTTGTTTCCTTAAAAAGATGGTGTCATTGATTAAAGATGGCCATTAGTGACCATGAATCAGTATATTTGTTCACCCTTCAAAGATGTTCGTCATTTGCATTTTATGCTAGGAAGCAAAACAGATGGTTCTTCGGCTAACTTACATGTCTTAAAGGTTGTCTCAGAGTTCTACATAATAATAATCAAGAAAGAAATTATTTAAGTACACCTGAGTTTAATAAACAGATCTAGAGATATCTATTTGCAGCCTTTATATGGAAGGCAATGCTAAGCTAACTTTTGGCTAAATTACATGCAGAATCTACTGGCAGTGCACATGTTATTGAGGACACAATTCACAAGCATGTTGAAGTCCCAGATAATGTGTGACTATAACAAAACTCTCAGAGAAAGATTCAAAGCCAAAGCAGAATACAGTTGTCCCTCGGTATCCATTTGTGGATGGGTTCCAGGACCCAAGCAGATATGGAAATCTGCGCATGTTTCCTGAAAAGGCCATATATGCAAAGTGGTCCCCCAAACCTGAAGAAGCCCAGAGGCCAAAGACTGAAGC
This sequence comes from Eptesicus fuscus, assembly GCF_027574615.1. NCBI lineage: Eukaryota > Metazoa > Chordata > Mammalia > Chiroptera > Vespertilionidae > Eptesicus > Eptesicus fuscus. Next base: position 22,653,605 of record NC_072480.1, read on the forward strand.
AGACAAGGCCAGCTTGTCAGTTTAAAGAGTTTTAGTAGGGAGCTTAGTTACAGAAACACAGTCCTGAGCGGCAGCAGGATAAAGTGATCCCGCACTGTTCGCCCCAGGCCACCTGTTTTACATCCCCTAAGAAGTGCACCTACTTACTCAGAAGGGAGTGATGGAGGGGAGCAAAGGGACCAGACACTGGGGGCTCTGGTGCCAGGGAGAGTTAGAAGATAGATAACAATGAGGGTGCCTTGCCCCAGAGGAAGGACTAATGGTGGAGAAAGGATTAATGGCAGTTCATCATGAACATGGGGTCTCTGTACACATTCCAGAGCCCTGGGGGGTGGGGTTAGGGATGGGATGGCATGGAGGGTTTAGGTGGATGAGTTTTAAAATGGAGTCAGCTCTATCTGCACAGGGGATGCTCACATCCCTTATATACCATATAAAGTGGCATAGTATTTGCATATAACCTATGCATATACTCCTGCATATTCAGACATCTCTAGGTTACTCATAATACCTAATACAATGTAAGTTCTATGTAAATAGTTGTTATACTGTAATTTTTAGGGAATAATGACAAGAAAATTATATTTAGTTCAGATGCAACCATCATAGGCCTAACTACAGCAATGTAACATTTAAAATAATACTTTTGATCTATGTTTGGTTAAATCTGCAGATGCAGAACCCACAGATACAGAGGGCCCATTATATATCACACCAATTTGGGAACTTAAAACCAAAGTCAAATGCTAATTTTTACAAAAAGGCATCAAGGTTTTATATTTTAAAATAGAATAAATTAGGTTGGATTGAAACCCAAGCCTATGTATTATTAAAATAATTGAATTGGGATATCAAAATATCAGACTGAACTGAATCAGCAGTCTGTATGTTCTCGACTGGAGATAACAGGTTCCTCCTTTATAAAGTTGGACTTTTTTGAGAGAATGGCAGTTATGGAATTCAAAGGATTGGCCATCAGAGGGAAGGTACAGATATGCGGACAGTGACAAGTTCCTTGACCCTCCTGAGGTGACCATGTCCTGTCACTTCCCCATTAGCACAGCTTATGTGTTTCTTGTGGGTCTTCCTACAGGTGTCTTTGGCTGAATTGAGGGTTGGTCATTGCAGCCTGGTTGGGACTCACCTTATGAGGGGACCATATCAGCTGGACTGACTGTGTCACAGGTCACTTATTTTTTTTTTTTTTGAGGGGGGAGGGGGCATTGAGCCACATCCTGTTAGTTGTGCTTTTCATGAATGGATGAGGAAACATTTGCAAGTGACATGACTCCAAAATCCCACCAGCTGTGCTGTCTTTTCTGGGCAAGCTTGATTGCTTTTGGCTCTACCCAGTGCAGTGTTTTCCATAAAATCAGTCTTTTCCTCCACAGGGGTATTTATTATGTGCCATTTTGAAAATAAAAGGGATGCGGAGCAATCATCCAGCAAAACCATAAAACATTTTATTATCCGAGACGGTGAGGGAACAGGTTTGACATACAACGCTGGGATCTGCAATGGCCGAACAATGTGGTACTAAAGTGTGATTTAATGAGGCTTGGAGGATTTAGTTCAGTCAGAAAAGTTCCACTCTGTCTTGGGCATAGAGGAAGTGAGCTGGCGTAGGCACCTGACTGAGCAGCATCTCACCAGATAGGCTTCGGCCAGCAGCCTCCATTTGTCCTGCGGTCCCAGACAACCACCGCCAGGGAGACTTTTAGCACGGGAAACTTCTGACTGATTTAGTGGACCCCAAACTTGGCATAGCTTCCTGGTGGCTTTCATTTTATAAGGCCAGCAGTTAATCCAACAAAAGCCTGAATTCATTTCCCTCTAAATTTGTTGATTGCCAGCTGAGAGCTGGATGCTGTCAACTTGCTTTTTAAAAAAATTCCATTTCACTGGAATTGAGATCCTTTGCCCTCTGATAAATGGCAGCGTGCCCTCTTGGGCAACATTTTTGTTTTCCACTTTTCCAGAGGAAAAACTCATTAGCAGATGGTGGCTTGTCATCAAGTCAATCATTGTCTTTGGATTTAATCATATACATCTTTCTGATCTAGCTGAACTAAACCTACATGTTAAACTTCATTATTGTGTTGGCACAGCCTCAGCCTTGAGTTATGAACATAAGACATTCATGGACAAGTTCAAGCATCATTTTATATTCTTAATTGAAGTGGATGTGTTTGTTGCATATTTATCAAGTTACTATGGCACACTTGGTCCCATGAGGATTGAATGAAGGTGTGAAAGAGTTAAAAGCCCCAGCCCCTGTCTTGAAGGGGCTAAGGATTTAGAAGGTGGGATGAGGCACACACATAGTGTGATAAGCAACATTACATTATTAAGTAAGCTGCAGGCTCTGAGGGAGGTGGCCTGAGCCTAGTCTAACATGGTGGTCCTCCAATGATTCTGCACCACAGAATGACCCTTTTTGAGAAAGTTTCAAAAAAGATAAATGTTCAGGTTCTGTTTTAGTCATTTTGAGCTGCTATAGCAAGAATGTCATGGACCAGGTGGCTTAAACAACAATCATTTATTACTCACAGTTATGGAGGCTTGGAAGTCCATAACCAAGGTGCCAGGAGATCTGGTGTCTGGTGAGAGTCCATTTCCTGGTTTACAAATGGCTGTCTTTCTGTTGTATCCTCATATGGAGGCAAAGAGAGGGAAACTCTCCATCATGTTCTTATAAGGGCACTAATCCCATTCATGAGGGTTCTACATTCATGACCTAATTACCTCCCAAAAGCTCCACCTCCTCATACCATCACATTGGGGGTTAGGATTTTAAGATATGAAATTTTAGGAGGGCACAAACATTCAGTCCATATCAGGTCCTTATACCAGAGATCCTGAGTTAATGACTCAGTGGAGGGACTGGGCACTGGCTTTGAAACTTCCCAGATGCATCTATGATACGAATGTGCTGCTAGGGCTGAGAACTGCTGTTCTAGGGTGGATTTTTTTGTTTTGTTTTGTTTAACATTTAGGTCCTACTTTAGATTTTGTCCCTCTCCAGATAAATAGGAGTTTTCTCTTCTCTCCTCTAATAGCTCCTTGTTCACATCTCAATGATCGCCTCCCTGTGATGATCTCTGTACAAATATGTTTCCCTCTAAGGTCAGGGACAGAGTTCTAGTAATCCTTATATTTATGGAGTGGGGCACAAAAGATGTTCCACAAATGTTTGTTGAAGGAGTGAAAGAATGGGCTGGTTGACCTTGAGCAAGATACATGAAAACTCTGCTGAGGAGTTTTTATATTTAGATTCATAAAGATGGGAGAAAGGAGGAATTATGCTATTATCTTGTGGGGCTATATTAGATGTAGATGCCTTCCTCTAATGACTCTGAAGCCCTTTTAGAATAAAGGTGCAATGCAGATTCTAGGCATTCTCATGGATAATCGACCCTGGAGTAATACCTTTGTTCTCCCATTTTGTATAAGACATAGGCAAATTTTGATGAGATTATAGCAGAGTTGATGCTAATGCTACAAATCTACTAATGTCATCTAAATGAGATGGCTGACTTTTAAAATATTTGGGAACACAGCTTGGGCCCAGAGTATGAGAATGAAACAGCAGCCTCAAAATCTTGGTAATGACCCAGGCAGGGACTTTGGGTTAGGGTTTTATCCATAGCTCTTCCCTCCCAGTGGCATTATTTATCTCCAACTTATTCCTCTTTCACCAAAATTCTCTTTTCAAACCTTTGCAAATGCATTTATCTATTTGGGGAGGGGGTTCAGGTGTGAGGAAGCTTGTATTCCCAAGGGAATGTTTCAGACACTAGTATTTCCAAGAGACCAGTGGTTAGAACTCATTTACAGTGACAAATTGACTATTGCTGTCTTTTTCTTTTCTATAAATTAGCTCAACTTTGTTTACAAGTACCTCCCTCATTTTCTTCTTTGTGATAAAGATGAGCATTCAAAGCTCTAAGCCACATAGTCTAGATTACGGGAAGGCTTCTGCTTCTCAGAAAACAATTTGGCATTTAGTTGTCGTAAATTTTATGCTACGAGTTTCTGAAGTCCAAGCTCAGTATTTTATTTGTGGCTGAGAGGCCAAGAAGGAGCCTCATGCAGTCTTCATCTGACTTCTGTTCTCTAAAGCTGAGGCCAAGGGTTGACCTCCCTCAACTGTCGCTGAGAAGCAGCAGGCCTCTGCTTTATATTTAATTAGAAGATTTTCTCCTCTGGGATGGAAAATGACTTAACATTTTTCAGGTGGGAAAACTAAGACCCAAGGACATTCAAGGTCACATTGTGTTGTTTCTCTGGAGTGGGTCTTTTCCCAGGTGCCTCTCCACTATTTATTTTGGAAAAAAACATGAGTTTAGACTATCATTAGGGAAATTGGTATCATTTAAAGGTGAAGTAAATATTCTCCTCTTCTAAACTGCTCTGGGGAGAGAACAAAGGAAGTGTCACATGATGGTGGTTAACACAAAGGTGCTATTTTTCCTGATGTAAATGGTAACCGGTAATAAGAAATGCATTTTGTCCAGACAGCGGGGCATAAGCAGTGACAGTGATGTCAAGGTAGGACCTTGAGTGAGCTGTGTGGTTAGATATGAGTCAGTCCTCAAAGCATCAGGCTGCAGTCCATTCCTAACATCACTGCACTTCAACTTCTACCTTTGGAGCAAGGCGATCCTGCATGGCAAATCCGGAATGTAAATGAATGTGAAGCTCTGTTGGAGAAACCTCACTCCTCTTTGCAGCCACAGCTGGGCAGCCACCAGAGAGTTTTCAAGCTAGACATGTTTTCCCCCAACATCTGTCAGCTTAGCTAAATCAGAGCTCCAAATGAACAGTGTAATACCCGAAATCATTATCTGGGTTTGTGACACGCCCTCCCTCTTCTCCCTGGAGGATTGAGGATTCAAAATGAAAAACAACATTTGTAAGGGATCAGGAGAGGGAGGATTTTCATCTTTATTATTATTGCTACCAGTAATATATTTTCATTAACATGGTTTTAGTAGTATGAAACAAGAGAAATGAAACACAGCCCCCTTGAAGTCAACATGTTCCCCAGTGCCTTTTGCATAAGGTACTGTATCTTTGACTCACTCAATCCAAGATAAGCCTATTAATTAAGATTTAGTCTACAGGTGCAGTTTACACAGATGTAATTTTCTGCTCGGAGCTAACTGAAAACTTGCAGATGGGCTCTGCATTTAGCACTTTTTAACAACGTGGAAAAGATATGGTCTGTGCTCCAGGTAGAAGGAGAGTTAATCCACTAATCAAGTCAACAATTAATTTATTGAGTGCCTGCTTGATGCTCAGCTAGGTGCCAGTGTTGTAGGGGATGCATGATGAGGAGAGCCTTTAATGAGGAAACATGACTCACATTATAAGCAGTGCGGCATTATGGACAGAACACAGTATTTGGAATCCAGACAGATCTGATTTAGAAATCCAGTTCCACGGCTTCAAAGTTGTATGACCTTGAAAATTTTATTTCACATTGTAGCCACCTATTTTCTTTTTATTAAAATAGAATATTAGTACCGTTAAGATTGTTGTAAGCATTAGCAATAACTTCGTAGAGCACCTGCCATATTAGAGACACTCCAAAATATCATTATGATATGGAATATGTGTAATAATTTAGCCATTAATAATACTTATGCAAATTTTCAGAGACGAGAGAGAGAGAGAGAGAGAGAGAGAGAGAGAGAGAGAGAATATTGCGGGCCAGAATAGATGGATAAACGTTGAAAACAACTAAAGCAGCACTTAGAAATGACAGATTCAAATTGCTAGAGGGATCTTAGAAGTTAACTGGTCCAACCAACTCATCCTACCAATGCAGAAACAAGGTTCAGATAAGTTGACTTGTGCAGACTGGTAAATCCAATGGGAGCAGGGACCAGATTGACCATACATGTGGCTCTGCTTGGGTAGCTGGTGCCATGTGATGTGGTGGTAACCAAACCTGGCAGAGTGTTAGGACATCTTGTGAGCTTTAGAGAAAGCAGGCTTTCAAGAGAGTCTGATTCAGGAGGCTTGGGGTGAGGCCCGAAATATGTTTTTTCAGTGAGTTCCTGGCCTGCGGATCCACCCACTCACTGATGTATCATTAGGAGCACGGAGTTGGGAGCTTCAGTCACAGTCCTTCTAGCCTGCTGTGTGACTTGGGAAAGCCAACCTTTTCATTCTTAGTCATCTCATCTGTCTCTTGAAGGGGTTGCATTGGTTGAGATTCTAGTCACCACCCTCTCTCATCATCACTCCATTACACCACTTCAGCTCAAGCTGAACTGAAGTTTGGATAGGATCTGGCTTGGAGGTAAGGGGAAGGCTAACAAGAGTGGCAGAGGGAAGGTAAAGCTGTGGGATGAGCCCGTCTGCGAGGATGTTTCCTGTGGGGAACAAGAGGGGTTCCTGGTCCTGTGGCTAAAAGAGGACTTGAGTATGTGTTCAGTATGGGGTTGGGATGGGCATTAGGCATCATTTAACAGAGGGACCACTTCCCAAACTATGTGAGGTGGAACATGAAGCCTTTGAGATGCTCCGAAAGAGAGCTCTGTTAATAAGTTTGGGAGATGCTATTTACTGTATCACAGTTCAGGAGATTCATAATGCCTATTGAGAACTCTGAGGAATCTGATTAACTTTCCTTAGTCTGGAATGTTTAAAATGTATTTGATCACAGGGCACTTTAAAAAACACCTATTAACTAACATTGCTGGGAACACATTTGGGGAAACACTGTTATAGACAAAACAAGGAGTCGTTATAAGTTCTGGACTCAGCTTTAGAGAACTGGGGATGTGATCATTAGAAAGAACACTTACAAAGAGCAGGAAATGAACTGGGATTTCTCGGCTTAGAGAAGAGAAGCCTTATGCAATACATTTTAGTTATGTGAATTGGTATAATGAGGGATATGATTGATTGTTCTTCATTTTCACTGATCATCAAGCCAGAAGAAATGGGCTTAATAGTTAGGCCTAGAGATTTAGGAGGGAGAAAACGGAAATCTTTCTGATAAGGGATATAAACTAGAATAGTTAATCTAGGGAAAAATGTAACTTCCAGAGTCTCATCTATTTCATGTAATAAAATCAGGAGTACAGCCTAGATAACAACTCAAGTACCCAGTATTTTCTTTTCTCTTTCCTATTCAGGGGTCTGTGCACTTACACCGGAGCCGCAGAGCACCCCAGCAGTCTAATCAAAGATCCAGCAGCTCACAGGACTGTAGACTGGGAAAGAACCCAACATCTCTTCCAACTTCCCACCGAAGTAGGAGTATTTTCTGCAGCTCCCCTACCCCGTGGCCTCAGGGTATGCTGGGGACAACTCTAGTACTTAGGAAATCATTACTGTTCTAGGCAGCTCATTTCATTTATGGATGGCTTAAATTGTTAGGAAGCTCTGCCTTACCATGAACCAAAATGTGTTTCATTGCTTCTTACACATTTTAGACCTTGTTATTTGTGTTAGAGTTCCACAGATATACTTGTGACTTTTTTTCCTCTGAGATGACTGAAAACAAATATCTTACCTGCCCTAATCCTTCTCTAAGACAAATCATTTAAGTCCGTTAGCCATCTCTCCTGATGTACAGTTTCTAGAACCTTCACCACTCATCCAGGGAATATGGGTTGACCATCATGAAGCATAGCTGGGTTACCATCTTTTTGGGTCTGGGCAGAGTCTTACTGCAGAGAGGCCATGTGTGCCAGGCAAGTTCCTGAGATGAGCATTCGGACCAGTCCAGCATGTCTGGAGGGCATTCTATTCTAACAAAGAATTGCATTTGGTCAATTTACATGTGGGACCAAGAGGTCCTAAAACAAAGCCCACTCAAATGTAAAAAAAGCACCTTGATGAGCACCAGTTTGGCAGGACAGTGGGCTCTTAGGAAAGGACACCATCGGAGGATGCTAGGAGTTAGCAAGTTACTGAAGTTTCTCTAAGTTACTGAATGCAACAACCAAAGCTGCTTTGTCAACCATATCAATGGTGTGAAATGTGGAGGTACAAGAGGTGGCACAGCAGCTTCCCGAAGCGCATCTTTATTGTGGCAGTTACACCACCATTTCTGGGAGCAGGAGAGGTTCAAGGGGCAGTCTGTCTGGGACGGTATGTGAGGCACTCCTGAGGGAGTGGGCAGGGGTGACTCAGTGACTCGAAAAAATGCTGTTCATGACTACTACTGGGGTCATCTGTTCCTCAGACCTCCCCAGCCTGGAAATATGAGCCAGATTTTGCTCATCTGTTCAATTCTTTCTAGTCCAACAAAGAATTGCATTAGTTAGATATTGTTGTTCAGCAATCATGTCATGAGTTAACAAAAATACTTTTTTTTTTCACATAAACTATTACCAAGATCTTCCTCATATTGCAGTCAACTCTTTGAGTTAAATGCAGGATTTTACATTTGTCCCTGCTACATTTTATTTTATTGATATGAATTTATTGATATTTTTAAAATAGTTTTTAATAAAGTGCTAGGTATTCCTCCTATCCTGAAGTCATCTTCACTTTTGATAAACATGCCTTTCCATTCTTCTTCATAGCTTTGAAATGTGCCCATCAGAAAAGGATCAGGGAGAGAGAGATTTTGTGGTATGCTATTAGAGACTTTTCTTGAGTAATACACCAGCCCTTTAATCCATTCTTTTAATTAAAATCTCCAGCCAGCTATTTATTCACAGAGTAGTTCTATTTTCAAGCATTTGTTGTGTTTCTCCATCTTGTTCACAGGGAAATCAGGGACTATTGAAATGATTTACCAAAATCAAGATACATTATGTGATACTTTGATTTTTTTTTCTTTCTGTTTGATATTCATAGGAATTTGGACTTGATGGGAAACCAAATGTATATTTTATCAGACAAAGCCATTGCTGTCTCTTGGTGATATAGGTCTTGCCCTCCCAGGCCCAGGCATGCCAAACAGATCATTGTGTAGCAAACAATAGCTGCCTTTCAGAGCACCCAGTTCAAACTCTATAAATAATTTACAAGACCTTATTTAGCTTACTTACCTTTTTAGCCTTGTCTTTGAGTTCATCTGGTGTTCAGCTTCTCTTAATAGGCCATGCTTTCTAAACTTCTGGGTACTGACACCTTGCTTCTGCTTCCTGGACACTCTTCATTTTGTTTGGTTAGCTCTTACTCATACTTTAGCTTAGATGTAACTTCCTCAAGGAAGCCAACCGTGATTCCCCAAGGCTGGATTAGGTGTCCTTCCCACATTCTCCTTCCATCCTGGGCTTACCTCTGCAGTAGCACCTGCTTATGGGCTCCTTCTCCCAGTTGCCTTTTAACTCCTCGAGAGCAGGGACTGTGTCTAGTGCATAGCAGGCTCTCAATAATTCAGTTAAAAACTACAGGCCACAGCCTCATGGGGCACTTAAGACATATTACAGTATTCTGAAAGATGTCAAGGTCCTTTGTCAATATTTGGAGTATGGCTTTGAGTCAGTCATTATCTTTTTAGGCTTCAGTTTATCTGTGAAATGAAGATGATTTCTAAGGCTCTAGGCTAATGCAAAGAACATTCTAATTGGAAACAGTAGCCCTAACCTGGATCTGCAGAGAATCTTGGGAAAGGCATTTAACCCATTCACTTCTCTTAGTCTCCGTTTCCTTATTAGATAGAGGCTAAACTCTGAGCAGTGGATACGTGTGAAGTCGGAGATGGGCAGAGAGCTGTTGAGCAAGCCACTTTGTGCCTCAGTTTCCTTCTTTACAAATTCCTCATTACTTGGGTGTATCCTCATGAGGACTAAATGAACTAACCCCAGTCACTAGGGGAGAGGATAAAAATATATTGTGTATCAATTCTATGTTAAGTGCATTCATACTGTCATAGCGCCTTATCCTCCCAACAATTTAAATGATTGTTTTTAGACATTTCCATTTTATAGAAGGAGGAAACGGTTCAAGGTCGTACTGTTTGCAAATGGCAGAACTGGCTTCCCAATGTGACTCGAGAGCCCATGCCTGCCTCCTATCTGTCTCTGTTGGCTTCTCCTTTGCTCAGCACCCGGCACTGGACCTGGCAGGAAGGCTTGCTCCACCTTCCCAGGTCTAAGTTTGGCTGTAGGACCTGCTCCAGCCCCGGGAAGGTCTGCAGATGGAATGAGGTCTGGCGGGAGCCTGTGGGAGCGGCTGGCTTGGCTGGCTGAGGCCTTTTCATGATGTCTCCCTGGAGCGGAGCGGGGGAGCAGACACAGAGGCATCCAGGCAGCATGCACGGTTTATAAAAAGCCATCAGGAGCACCGTCTTGGGACTGCAGTCATTTATTCGCACTTTTCCCTTGTAAAATGTTACTGACTGTTTTACACCAAGGGCAGTTTATCCTGAATGGGATGTACAGGCATTCAATTCACCTCTATTTTTTGCCAACTCTGCTTTTCCCCCCTTGCTTCTGAAGTTATATATGGTTCTGAGAGAGGAAGCCATTTTCTATCTGAGGGGGGAAAAAAGAGCTGACGGCTTTCAAGAGAAACCTTCCATCATAGAAAAGAACATTTGGTTGGTGAGATAATGCCTTTGTTTTTAAAAATGGAATCCTGCTTCAGTGGTGTGACAGTCTTCTAGCACTGACCCCATTTCCGGTCAGAGGCTGAGAACTGTTCAGAGGTGATCCATATCAGTACCTCGTGAGGGCAAACTGGAGGGTAGATAGGATCAGCTCCATTTTTCAAGTGGGAAAATTGAAGCTCATAGAGGTTAAATCACTTGTTTAAGATCAGAATGGAAGGCTGCTGGGGCAAACTGGGGTTAATGGAGAGACACAGAGCGAGTGAGCACCTCTGAGCTAGATGCTCCCCCTCTCATAGCCCCTCCACCCCCAGGTGTCTCGAGCTTCTCCCCAGTTTGTGACACCAGCATTGTTGTGCTTGATATGCACATGAGGAGACTGAGGCTCGTTGACATTAGCTATTGGCTGAAAGTCACACGCTTCGATATTGCAAAGCAGGTCTGGAGCCTAAACCTTGAGTCCAGACCCTCCAGCGGCCTTCATTAGTACCCGCCACTCGCCTGCCCGGTTTCACAGAGAATCTAAATATAATGGATGGCTGCTGCACAATGCCAGGATATTTTAATTTATAGAAAAGAATAATGGGGTTCAGGTGAATGCCCTCTTCTGTATATTCTCTTTGGAATGAGGCTTAGCTTTATTGTCCTTTCACTTCCCGTTAGTTCTAGCTAAAGTGATTCCATAATGACATATAAACCCAAACATGAGTAATTGATGGCAGCCTCAGGAGCTTGAGCAGGATAAAACCAGACTGACTAGAATCTCCAGGGTGAAGAATTAACATTTATTGGTTTAGTGAAATAAATTTATGTCCCAATAAAGCCAGTTACGGACTAGACAGTGATTTAATGATGTGCTTTCTGTAAAAAGAGCAAATATGAACTCTGGGCCTGGGTTAGATAGTAATTGATATGCCACCTTACTAAGCCACTTTTTCAGATATGTTCAGAAAAAGTCTATGAAACTTTCTTAATCCATGGAATTCGTGTTTAACCCATTCTGTCAATGGGGTTGAAAGTTGAAAGGATATTAGATCAGCATCTCTAAATCATGAATAGTACATTTGTTAATTACTCCCACAAGATCAGAACTCTGAGCTCTCCTGGAAGCTTAAAGAATGAAGATCAGGATAAATGCCGCCATAAAAAGGAAGACAAGAAATACTGAATATAGATCTGCATGTCACTCTTTAACCCTCGGGTTCTTGCTCTGGGTCTATAGGAGGATGAGGAGGAGGGCAGAAAGAAAAAGGTCCTTCTTTGCGGTGGAGTGGAGGGCAGAGAAGGACATACTGACTAATATCCCTCAGCCGTTAGCCCACATCTGCTATTATAAGCCAGGTGTAACCCTGCCTCCCACTGCTGTCTTTGCTTCTCATTAAGAGAACTGAGAAATTGATTTTCTTTGATAATGAAATTCTCAGAGCAAAAACCTCAGCCATCTTAAGTCTTTGCTTTTGTATCTGATATCTCACCCATCAAGAAATACATAGGCTCTACTTTCAAAATATCTCCGCATCTGCCCACATCTCACCATCACCACTGCTACTTTCCTAGTTCAGCCGCTACCTTCTCTTTGCCTGGGTAACTTCCAAGGCATCCTAATTGTTCTTCCTGCTTCTAATCCGGGTTCTCTCTCCCAACCCCCACATATATATTTACAAACTGTTCACTTTTTTTTTTTTGTAAGATTAATGTTATTGTAAATGAAGAGTAAAATTTTGGTAGACATTTTCATAAATGAAGAATCCTTGTCATATGAAAAATCTTTGCCATATGAGTAATCATTCTTTTATGACATGTTACATGCATATTTTATTAAATATACATATTAAAGAACAAGCTCTAAATTTAAAAAGTCTAATAAGTGAAATGAAAAACTCATGAGAGGAATTCATCAGTATATTTGAACTGGCAGAAGAAAGAATTAAGCAATTTAAAGAGAGATTGATCAAGCTTATGCAATCTGAGGAAAAGAGAGAATAGAAATGAAGAAAAATAAACAGAGAAGCAGAAAAATGTGGGTAAACATCAAGCACACAGACCTACACATAATGGAAGTACTAGGAAAGAAAAAGAGAGAGAGGAAGGAGCAGAAACAGTATTCAAGTAAATAATGCCTGGAAACTTAATGAATTTATTTTTCTTAAAAACATTAATATATGCATACAGAAAGCTCAATAAACTCTAAGTAAGATAAACACAAAGAGATTCATAAACAGACACATAACAGTAAAAAACAACCACTAAAACAATTACAAATGTAAAATACATATTTTTAATTTTTAATTTTTCATTTTTATTGAATTTATTGGGGTGACATTGGTTAATAAAATTATACAGGTTTCAGATGTACAATTCTATAATACATTATCTGTATATTGTACTGTGTGTTCACCACTCCAAGTCAAGTCTCCTTCCACCACTATTTATTCCCCTGTTACCCTTTTCCTCATGTAATCACCATACTGTTATCACCATACTGGTGTCTATGAGTTTTTTGTTGCTTAATCTCTTCACCTTTTTTACCCAGCTCCCCACCCCCCTCTGACAGCTGTTAGTCTGTTCTTTATGAGTCTGTTTCTATTTTGTTAGTTTATTTTGTCCATTAGATTCCACATATGAGTGAAATAATACGGTACTTAGCTTTCTCTGACTGGATTATTTTATTTAGCATAATGCTCTCCAGGTCTATCCATGCCGTCACAAAAGGTAAGATTTCCTTCTTTTTTTTTATGGCTGAGTAATATTCCATTGTGTAAATGTACCACAGCTTTTTTATCCACTCATCCATGGATGGACACTTGGGCTGCTTCCAAATCTTGGCTATTGTAAATAACACTGCAATGAGCATAGGGGTGCATATATTCTTTTGAGTTAGTGTTTTGGGGTTCTTTGTATATATTTCCAGAAGTGGAATTGCTGGGTCATGTGTTTCTGATATATTGCCTTGAGCAAGGGAAACAAACAAACATAAAAAGGGACTACATTAAACTAAACTGCACAGCAAAGGAAGCCATCAACAAAAGAAAAAGACAACCCACTGAATGTGAGAACATATTTGCCAATAATACATCTGACAAAGGGTTACTATCCAAAATTTAAAAAAACAAAACTTATACAACTCAACACCAAAAAAACCTAAACAATCCAATTAAAAAATGGGCAAAGGACCTGAATAGACATTTCTCCTTAAAGGACAGACAGATGGCCAATAGACATATAAAAAGATGCTCAACATCACTAAATCATCAGAGAAATACAAATTAAAACCACAATGAGATATCACCTCACACCTGTCAGAATGGCTATCCTAATATATATAAAGAGCTAGGTGGCCTCACGACTGAACGGGCGACTGGTCACCATGAAGTGCATGGAGCACCTCTTGGTCCCCTCTCTCCTCCAGCCCCAGAGCCGCTCACCATGAGCCCTGGTGGCAGGCTGCTTCGCTGGGTGGCCGTGAGCTTAGTGGAGCAGTCACCCAGGCGGCAGGGAGTTTCGCAAAGCAGTGGCGGGGAGGGAGGAGTTTCGTGGAGCGTCCAGAGGTGAGCTTCGTGGGGCAGCAGCAAGCTTCGCGGAGCAGTCGAGGGGCTTCGAGCATCGCGGTCGCAGGGCGGCAGAGGGCATGGGACGGAGGCCTCTAGTCACCAATAAATCAACAAACAAGTCCTGATGAGGATGTGGAGAAAATGGAACCCTCATGCAATCTGTTCTGAATACAGTAAAAGGCAGACCCTGCCTCCTCTCTGCTCCAAACTGTCAGTGGCTGCCCATATCACACTGAGTAAAGCAAAAGTCATTCCCATGGCTCACAAAGCCCTGCACAGCCAGCCGCTCTCCCACCCACCCACTCTTTGACCTCACCCCCTACCACCACACCCTGGCTCTTTCTGCCGCAGCCTCCCTGGCTTCCTTGCTGTTTCTGGAAGGCAGCAGGCATGTTTCCGCCTTAGTGCTTCTGCTTGCATCACTCTTTTCCCAGGTATCCCTTACCAACTTCATATTTTTGCTCACTCTTCCCTTCTCAATTGAAGTCCACTATGACTATGCTATTTAACATTGTAATCCCTCAAAGCCCCTCAAATACTTCTGCCCAAATACCTCTATCTCTGCTTTTTATAGAGCACTTATTACCTTTTGATATGCTATCTAATTATGTTTTTTGTTTCTTTTCTGGCTCCTTCATTTGAATGTAAGCTCTGCCAAGGGCTGGAATCTGCTTGTTTCTTTACTGATGTAGCCCAAAAGCCTAGGACAGTGCCTGGAGTATTTTGTTTTTATTCTGGGAAGTAAGATATATTGAATTGGATTGAAGCTATACTCTCTACGTCTATGAAGTTTTGAGATTTTGTGCAAAAGAGTTTCAATTAAATGTAGAGAATTTTTATTTGACTAATTATTGTTCAGTCCTGTATTATTGAATCATATTAGAAATTCTGAAATTTGAAACTAAGTGGAACAGCATTAGGAAAACCACGCCTTCTTGTAATGTCACCATTGACCCTGACAAAATATTTGAGCGCCCACTGTGTGCCCAGCAGTGGGAAAAAGCCCCATTACATATGTGGCACACACGTCTGTGCTGCTGTGAGGCCAGGTGTCCTAGTTATGGGAATTTTATGTTTCCGGTACTTCTGAACAGGGGTGTCAGATTCATGCATTTAAATGAACTTTGTGAGGAGTGGCCAGTGAGTGTAAAATGCGGTCAACAGCCAAGAAAGCAAACTGGTTCAGGCGGAAATATTCTGCAGCACTTGGGAAGATTTTTTAAAATTATACTTTATCAGGCAAAAGTAGACCGTCGTTGTCATCCTAATTCACATTTGTATGGCACGGTGCAGCCTACAAAGCACTTGCTTATAATAGATCATCTCAAGTGTATAGTCTCTGGGAGAAGTTTGCCAAAGCCATTGTCTCTCCCAACACAGTCAGGACGTAGATTTCTGTTCCGCAGCCCTGGAGGCAAATGTTCAGTGTTGCGTGGATGAGGGGCCCCCGGAAGGAGCCCACAACTGCGAGGCAGGCAGCCCGGCAGCCACACACCTGGTGCTGCATTGAGAGCACAGACGTCACCACCATGCTGCCTGCTTTTAAATGCAGGTTTGCTTCTAGCTTACTGTGACGCTTGGTGCCTCGGTTTGACCATCTGTAGAATGGGGTCGGCAATAGTAGCTCCGATAGGGCTCCTATGAGAATTAAGAAAATTTATAAATGGAGGGTGCTTACAGCAATTCCTGGCACGTGGGGAGCCGCCCATGCATGTCCGCTGTTAGTATTAAGAAACGGTCAAAGGACCTGCTTGTCTCTCATTTCTCCTTCAGTGTTTTTGGTCAGAGTGCTGGAGAATTTCTCCTCAGAGCCACTCTATTAGGTATATGATGTTAACATTGTTAAGGAACAGAACCTTCTGGGAATCAGGTGAAAAGTGTGGACCCTTTCTCCAGAACAATGGGCATATTCACATGTACATACAATTTTGCCTGCAATTTCATGGAATTTATAAATTCCTGAAGTCCGGATTCAGAATCTCCAGGTTAGGGCAGTGGGTTTCCAGAGGCTCAGATTCAATTGTCCCTGGTTCGACCAGCACATTCAGTCCCTGATGCCTGTGACCAGGCTGGTGTGAGTTATTTGACCTGTCCCATCTAGAACATGCAGCATTGAAAGGGCAGACTGGTGCATCTCTCCCCTGAGAGATATGTGAGGAGCAACTTGAAGCAGATAGAGGAGACACAGACAATGGAACAGAGACGAGATTTCCTAGTGTAATCACTCTCCTGGGGCACTTCTCCTCACCGCCTTCAATCCAGGGTAAGCCTGACACTCTCTCCCCTTCTGCCTCCCCCCAAGCTCAGTCATTTCTCCCTGGGGGCAGCCAGCTACTGAGAAACCCCCAGAGGGAGAGAGGCATCCTAGGTGAAAATGAAGAAGGTCTGAGCAGATCAGAGGAGGCACTAGAGAGTGATCTGACAAAGGCAGTTACACCATGGAGGCAGAGCTGTATAATTGGATGCCAATATATGTATTTCAAAACACAGTCTCCAGGTATCCCAACTTCCCAGGGAGATGAAAAAGAATCTTTCAGTATGAAAGCTTGTTACATCTCAAAGAAAGCATGCTGGTGCTTCCCAAGGACAGAGCAAGGTTGTAGAATGACAAGAACTGCATGACATGGGATGACTTTGGCACCTTCTTCCATACAGCTAGAGGGGTCTTCAGAATTCTGTTGTGTGTCCCTTCCTCTCCCACCACTTCCAAGGGTGGGCAGGGTGCTCTAATGGTCTGAGTTTGGCTTGTGGAGGTAGCAGCCCTGTGGTTTGGCTCCAGATCTGCTCCGTGGAGGAAAATGCTGATTCTCCATATTTTAGCTGCTGCTAGAAGAGGATAATACAAGGTTTCTTTTTTTCTTCTCTTGGGGACTTGGGGTGAAGATTAATTAGATGCTACCTATGAAGTGTTTTAAACTCTAGAAGAATAAGATGCTAAGCATTATTTCTGAAGTTAGCTTCTTTAACCCATTTCATGAAATAGGGATCTCCACCCATTAATTGGAGTCCCAGTAGAAGCCACCTATTCTCCATAGCAAAATGGCTAGTACGGTGGTGGTGGTAGTGGGGCCTTGATGATAGAAACAGTCATCAGTTCAATCTACTCATTTCTGAAGGGAAACCTTTTTATGAACTTTGGTGCTGGCTGAGCAAATCCGAGTAGTGAGAGCAGATGTGGCCTGGGCCCCCCTCTGAGACTTCTTGTCCTAGTGGGGAGGTGAACGGGAGGGGGCATCATAACTGAGACCAGGCAGCCAGAGACCCGGAGATAGGAGCTTCCATCTCTCTTTCTACAAAGAAGAGCAGCAGACAGAACACCTTGACCGGGAAAAGTCAACTCTCTCCTTCTTGTCCAGGCAACTGTAGCTCATAGTATCCCAGTGTGTGGTGAGGCCCTGTGAGAAGGGTCTTAGCATGAGTTCCTCCTCAGATGATCTTCCACACTTCCAGAGTGAGGCATAATCACATATGCTCTGAACGGAGGACAAAGTCTTGAATCAAGAATATTTCTTTCATTTATTCATTTAAGTATTTACTGGGCATCTACTATTAGTCATAGTTCTAAGTACTAGGGATACAGCTGTGGTCAATATAGTCAAGGTCCCTGTTCCCAAGGAACCTGCATTCTAGCAGAAGAGATAGTCAGTAAACCAGTGAAACAAATCCTCCTATTTGTCTCCACCAGAATGTAAGCTCTACAAGGGCAGGGTTTCCTTTTTAAATCTGTTTTGTTTATTGCTGTATTCATAGCAACTAGTTTTGGCCCTGATAGCTAGACTTTAGGTGCTCAATAAGTATCTGCTGAATAAAATGAAAAAGATAATTTCAGGTAGTGGTAAGTACAATGAAGGACATGAATTGGTATACAGGTGGGAGGTAAAGATGGAGAAGTAAGCAAGAGTTGGAAGATGTAAGGTCTTTCAGGCTTTGGTAAGAATTTGGATCAGAGCAATGGATTTTAAGCACAGGGAATATGCAATTTTGTTTACATTTTCAGAAGATCACTGGAGCGCTGGAGGAGAAAGATAGTAAGGGGGAGAGACTGGAGTCAGGGAAAATAATTAGGAGCTGATTTGGTGGTCCAGATCAGAGGTAGTGATGCCTTGCCTAGGTAGATAGTCATGCATGTGGTGGGAAGTGGTCAGGTTCCAGAGGCATTTTGGAGGTAGAACCAGTGGGATTTGTTGATGTACACTGTGAAAAGATTCCTCTCATCTAACTCATTGACACGTCTATCACTTTGTTTGCTTGTTTATTTATTTTTGTGAGAAAAGTAAGTTCTACTCTCTTAGAAAATTTCAATTATACAATACAGTGTTATCAGTTATAGTCACCATGTTTTACATTAGATCCTCAGACCTTATTCATCTTATAGCTGAAAGTTTGTACCTTCTACCAATCTCTTCCTATTTCCCCCACCATCAGTACCTGGCAACCACTTTTCTACACTGTTTCTCTGAGTTTGACTTTTTTTTTTTTCATTAGACTCCATATATAAATGATACCATGTGATATTTGTCTTCCTCTGTCTGGTTTATTTCACTTAGCATAATACTTTCCTGGTTTATCCATGTTGTTGCAAATGACAGGATTTCCTTCTTTCTTGTGGCTGAATTATATACACAAACACACACACGTATGTACATATATCTCGTTTTTTAAATCCATTTGTCCATTGATAGACATTAAGGTTGTTCCCATATCTTGCCTATTATGAATAATGCTGCTTTGAACTAGGGAGTACAGATGCCCTTTCCAGATTCTGTTTTCATTTCCTTTGGATATATATTCACAAGTGGGATTGTTAGATCATAAGGTAGTTTGGTTTTTATTTTTTGAAGAACCACCATACCATTATTTTTTCTCACTCAAGTATATATTTTATTGATTTTAGAGAGAGAGGAAGTGGGAAGGCAGAGAGAGAGAGAAAGAGAGAGAGAGAGAGAGAGAGAGAGAGAGAGAGAGAGAGAGATCAATGTGAGAGAGAAACATTAACTGGTTGCCTCCCTGCATGCGCCCCTGCATGTGATTAAACCCACAGCCTAGGTATGTGCCCTGACTGAGAATCTAACCTGCAACCTTTTGGTGTATGGGACAATGCTCCAATCAACTAAGCCAGCCAGCCAGAGCAACTATACTGTTTTATATAGTGGCTGTACCAATTTAATTTCCACCAACAGTGTACAAGGGTTACCTTTTCTCCACTTATCTCTTGTTGTATTGATAATAGCCATTCTAACAGGTGTGAGGTGATATCTACTATCTCATTGTGGTTTTGATTTATACATTTCTAAATGATTAGTGATGTTGAGCATTTTTTTTCATGTACCATGGGCCATTTGTATGTCATCTTGGGAAAAATGTCTGTTCAGTTCCTCTGCCCAGTTTTTTTTAAAAAAATCTTTATTGTTGAAAATATTACATTTGTCCACTTCCCCCCCCCCCCCCACTGACCCCTTCTAGCCTGTCTTTCTTCCCCCACCCTGTCCCCCACCCCAAGCCTTCACCACACTATTGTCTGTGTCCCTGGGTTATGCATATATACATACAAGTTGTTTGATTTCTTCCCACCCACTCCAGCCTTCCCTCTGAGATTTGTCAGTCTGTTCCATGCTTCTATGTCTCTGGATCTATTTTGTTCATCAGTTTATTTTGTTCATTAGATTCCACATATGAATGAGATCATGTGATACTTGACTTTCTCTTACTGGCTTATTTCACTTGGCATAATAATCTCCAGGGCCCTCCATGCTGTCTCAAAGGGTAAGAGATCCTTTGGTTTTACTACTGCATAGTATTCCATGGTGTAAATGAACCACAGCTTTTTTATCCAGTCATCTACTGATGGGCACTTGGGCTGTTTCCAGATCTTAGCTATTGTAAATTGTGCTGCTATGAACTCAGGGATGCATATATTCTTTCTGATCGGTGTTTCGGGTTTCTTAGGATATATTCCTAGAAGTGAGATCACTGGGTCAAATGGCAGTTCCATAGTTAATTTTTGAGGAAACTCCATACTGTTTTCCATAATGGCTGTTCCAGTTTTTAATTGGTTTTGGTTTGTTTTTGTTATTGAGTAGTATGAGTTCTTTATATATTTTGGATACTAACCCCTTACTAGATATGTGACTTAAAAATATTTTATTTTATTCTGTAGGTTGCCTTTTCATTTTGTTGATGTTTTCCTTTGCTGTGCAGAAGATTTTTTAGTTTGATGTAGTTTCACTTGTTGATTATTATTTCTGTTGCCTTTGTTTTTGTCAAATCCAAAAAAATCAATGTCAAGACTAATGTTAAGGAGACTACATCCTATGGTTTCAGGTCTTGCATTCAACTCTTTAATCTATTTTGAGTTGACTTTTGTGTATGTTGTAAGGGGTCCAGTTTCATTCTTTTGTATATGACTGCTCAGTTTTTCAAAACTGTATATTAAAGAAACTATACTTTCTTCATTGTATATTCTTGGCTCCTTTGCCATAAATTTATTGAATATATATATATGGGTTTCTTTCTGAGCTTTCTATCTATTGGCATATATGCCTATTTTTATGCCAATATATACTCTGCTGATTACTATAGGTTTGTAATATAGTTTGAAATCAGGAGGTGTGATGCTTCCCACTTTGTTCTTCTTTCTCAAGATTGCTTTGGTTATTTGGGGTCTTTTGTGGTTCTATACAATTTTTAAGTGTTATTTTTTAAATTTCTGTGAAAAATGCCATTAGAATTTTGATAGAGATTGTCTCAAATCTGTAGATTGCTTTGAGTAATAATGGATATTTTACAATATTAATTATTTCAATCAATGAGCATGAAATATATTTTCATTTATTTGTATATTCTTCAATTTCTTTTATCAATGTCTTATAGTTTATTGTCCAAATCTTTCACTTCCTTGGTTAAATTTATTATTAGGTATTTTATTATTTTTGCTATAATTGTAAGTGGGATTGTTTTCTAATTTCTTTTTCTGATAGTTTATTATTACTGTAAAGAAATGCAACTAATTTTTGTATGTTAATTTTGTATTCTGCAACTTTATTGAATTTGTTCATTAGTTCTAATAGTTATTTTGCTAGAATCTTTAGAGTCTTCTATATATAATACCATGTCATCAGCAAATAGAGACAATTTTACTTATTTTTCAGATTGAATGACTTTTATATATTTTTCTTGCCAACTTGCTTTGAATAGGACTTCTAGTACTATGTTGAATAAAAGTGGTGAGAATGGGCATTCTTGTCTTATTCTTGATCTTAGAGAAAAGCTTTCAGCTTTTCAATGTTGAGTATAATGTTAGTTGTAGGTTTCTCATATATGGCCTTTATTATATTGAGGTACATTTCCTTTATACCCAGTTTGTTAAGTTATTACCACTGAATTTCTAATTTTGTTAAGTAATTTTTCTGCATCCTTTCACAATGTATACATATATTAAATCATCACATTACACATATTATTTGTATCCTTCATTTTATTAATGTAGTGTATTATATTAATTGACTCACAGATGTTGAAACATCCTTGCACTCTGGAATAAATTCCACTTAATCATGGTCTATAATTCTTTTAATACACTGTTGAATTCATTTTGCTAGTATATTGTTGAGGATTTTTGCATCTATGCTCATCAGGGATGTTGGCCTCTAATTTTCTTTTCTCGTGGTGATCTGGTTTGGTTTTCTTATCTGGGTAATGGAGGTTTTGTAAAATGATTTTGGAAATGTTCCTTCCTCTTCTATTTTTTTGGAATAATTTGGGAAAGATAGGCATTAATTCTTCTTTAAATGTTTGTTAGAATTTACCAGGGAAGCCATTTAGACCTGGACTTTTCTTTGTTGGGAGGTTTTTAATTACTGATTCAATCTCCTTACAAGTAATTGGTCTATTCAGATTTTCTATTTCTTCATGATTCTGTTTTGGTAACTTGTATGTTTTGAGGAATTTATCTATTACTTCCAGGTTGTCCAGTTTATTGGATTGTAATTGTTCATGGTAGTCTCTTTTGAGATTCCTTATGACTGTACTAGAGGCCCGGTGCATGAAAATCATGCACTGGGTGGGGGGTGGGGGGTCCTCAACCTGGCCTGCGCCCTCTCGCAGTCCCAGACCCCTTGCTCCTTACTGCCTGCTCGCAGTGGAGGCAGGAGAGGCTCCTGTCACTGCCACTGCATTCGCCAGCTGTGAGCCTGGCTTCTGGCTGAGCGATGCTCCCCCTGTGGGAGTGCACTGACCACCAGGGGGCAGCTCCTGCGTTGAGTGTCTGCCCCCTGGTGGTCAGTGTGCATCATAAGGACTGGTCGTTCTGCCATTTGGTCGATTTGCATATTAGGGTGCATGAAATTCACACAAGGGACTTGGCCCTCGCAGCCCTGGCTTTGTCTGGAAGATCGTCTAGAAGGACGTCTGGAAGCTCATTCGGTTGTCCGGTCTAATTAACGTATTATGCTTTCATTATTATAGATTTGTGTGGTATCAGTTGTACTGTCTCCTCTTTCAATTTAATTTTATTCATTTAAATCCACTTTCCTTTTTCTTGGTAATTACAAGAAATGTTTATCTATTTTGCTTATATTTCCAAAAACCAGCTCTTAGTTTCATTCATTTTTTTTCCTTAGAAATTTTTATATTTAAAGGATCTTAGAGATACCTAAACCAAAGGGTTTAACTTTCTCTGCTTTTAAAAGACAAGGAATATTTTCTCTAAGTGGAAACTTATAAAAAGCCCGATATGTAAGAAATTTAATTGTTCTCTTGACCCCAGGTCCAGGTCTTCTATATTTGCCTGCCCTTTTTCATGCCTGTCCTGATGTGTGCACAAAGGCAACAACTACGTCTCACTCCAACCCATTGAGGGATTGATATCAGAAATTGCTCAGGTATAGATTCACTCATCTGACTTAATATTTCATTATCTATAAAACAGGAGCTAAGCACAGTAGGACATTATTAAGCCCCACATTTGGATGGATGGAGGAAAAGAGGCTGGATCCTGAGTGTGGGAAATGGAACAAGGTCTAGGGAAAAGCCTTAGCAGGAGGGGAGGGCCTTGGATGGCAGTCTTGCTGACGCCTGTTGGATTTGTATTGCATAGTCATTTTTGCTTTGTAGCTTTGCCCCCCTCATCATCTTCAGGACACTTTCTACCTTAACTTCCTGTTGGTTTTGGTAAATTTTGCTGAGACACTATATCTTCCTTCCTCTGTTCCTGGGCAATATTTTATGTTGCTGTTAGTGGCAGATCATTCAGAAAAGCCTGGACTCCTTCCAGGTGAGACATTCATAAGGGCCAGCTAGACCCCTCCACTCTGCTACCCTCTTACCCTTCAGCTATCGAGATAATCCAGGCTACCAATGGCAAGAACAAATAATGATTCTTTTACATGGTTAACTGTAAACCTCCAGGGACATCTCAGGCCCTGCCAGATGGCTTTGACATTATGAGTAGGAGACAGTTCTTCTCCAGGAAATGATTGCCAACCAGGTGGTCGCCTCACACTCCTGGGACACATTCCGTGAGAGCTGATGAAAGCTACAGGTATTTCCCTCAGTGTATGCATGTCCACCAAAATTGTGTACTATTTTAAAGAGCTGATGGAACCCTTATGTCCCATCTCTAGAACCTCCAGGGGTACATAGAGGCCAGGTTAAGAATCCCTGAAGGGGGCCGAAACCGGTTTGGCTCAGTGGATAGAGCGTCGGCCTGCGGACTGAAAGGTTCCGGGTTCGATTCCGGTCAAGGGCATGTACCTTGGTTGCGGGCACATCCCCAGTAGGGGTTGTGCAAGAGGCAGCTGATTGATGTTTCTCTATCATCGATGTTTCTAACTTTCTATCCCTCTCTCTTCCTCTCTGTAAAAAATCAATAAAATATATTTAAAAAAAAAAAAAAAAGCCGAAACCGGTTTGGCTCAGTGGATAGAGTGTCGGTCTGCGGACTGGAAGGTCCCAGGTTCGATTCCCGTCGAGGGCATGTACCTTGGTTGCGGGCACATCCCCGGTGGGGGGCGTGCAGGAGGTAGCTGGTCGATGTTTCTCTCTCATTGATGTTTCTAGCTCTCTATCCCTCTCCCTTCCTCTCTGTGAAAAATCAATAAAATATATTAAAAAAAAAAAAAAAAAAGAATCCCTGAAGGAAGTTGGACCTTAGAGGTCATCACGGCCTTAGAGGCAGCCACTGGTGATTGCTGTTGACCTAGCCTATCAAAACCCCACAAACCAAACTGACAAAGACCACAAAAAAAGAAAAAAAAAAGAAAAAAAGAAACAATTAAAAATGGAGAAGTCATTTACTTCTTCCTCGAACTTCAGGTTCCTCAACCAGAAAATGGGAATAATAATAACACCCCCTAATTAGCTAAAGGGTTATTGTGGGCATCAAATTATTTTTAAAGTGTTATATATTACTGAAGAGTCAAGCATACAAATGTATCTGGGCTTGGCTGGGGACTAAGTAAATTACATAAATCTGTTGATTAAGGCCAGATGTAAAATAATAGAGAATGGTGAGGCCTCTGGCACATTGAGACATGCATTCTGTAAAATTCAAATTTTATGAAACCATGTAGAGCCTGACAAAATATCTGTGGGCTAGATTTGACTTTAGCCACAAGTTTTAGATTTCTGAAAAATGTAAGGTAGAGCAATTTATCAGCTGTTGTGTAGGAAGTCCAGATGGGATAACCAAGGCCTACTAGTATTTTTATGTTTCCAGTGTAGTGATGATTTAGTGTAGTTTGAAGGGGCTTCTTGTTCAAATATCTCCCTACTGGACTTCCAGAAACTGAAATCCTAACCATTGGGGTATGGGGAGTTGGGGAGGGGAGGAGCAGTGATGATTAAGGGATTAATGGTTCTTACTAAGATGTAAATATGTTATCTGCTATGGAAAACCTATTGATTCTGTTTGTCTATTAACATTTAAGCATTTTAAATGTTAATAGTAGCAAAAACCTTGGTAAACTATAATTATACCTTTTAGTGTTAATATTGCTATTTGACTACCTACTATGTATAGGTACCTTTCTAGGAGCTGGAATTACATAGATAAATACAACTTGACCTTGTCTTCAGAGGTGTTTGACCTCAAGGGCCAAGGTGGTGCCTTTTTGTTCACCACTGGATATCTGGCACCTCACAGTACCAGGGACATAGTGGGAATGTAATAAACAGATGGGAGACAGGCACCACCACAACCCCTGGAATGCATGACAAATGCTTAAAGTAAGGTGTAGCCGGACTATGAATGAGTTTATCAAATTAGCTCTGGAAGGGAGAAGAGATTGGGGAGATGGACACCGATGAAGGGAGAGTGAATGGTTAGGGATTGATGAGGAAAGAGGGGATCTGCTGGGTTTGGGAAGCTTGGGTGGTAGAATCCCCAGGGGAGGAGGATGTCAGTGAGCAGGGGGAGCTAGGAGAGAGCTGGAACCGGGAAAACCAAGGGGTCCTTCTAGGCAAGCAAAGAGCCACAGAGGCCAGGAGACCCAGGCGGTACTGGACTCTGATGCCTGGAGTGGGTCTCATGAAAACATTCCTGTGCATGAGTTACAGGCCTTTTCCCAAGCCCAGGGTTCTCTCATTCTTTCCTGGCACCAGATGAAAAGGGCTTTCTCACAATCTTTTCAAAGACTAAGTGATAATTTTGATAATGGCAAGGTTTTATGTTGGTAATTCACTTCTGATAACAGAGCTGCTAATTGCAGCTCTTATCAATGGCCGTTTAGGGCAAGACAGTTTGAAGTGAAAACAATGCTTTCAGGTGTAACTTGGATTCTTTCCCTTGTTTGGCAACTTGACTTAGTTCAAGGTCAGAACATCCTGTTGGAGCCTGGAGGCTAGGATTTAAACTTGACTCATATCCATTGGCAGCATTAGTGGTTTTTCCTGGTTTTCGCAATCTGACCTGCAACATTTCAGCGTTGCCTTCTGCCATTCCAACATGCAGTACAACACTCAAAGTATTTGAAGTTACTGAACATGCCTGATGTTTTTATACCTGGAACTACTGAAGGATTCCACGTCTTCTTTAGTCTCTAAAAGCTTTGATTTGCTCATTTTAAAGATGGGGGAAATCATATCTAACTCATGAATTGCTGTAAAGAAATGTGATGTAATTGAAAGAGTGTGGATTTTGGAGTCAGATGGAGGAAGGTTTTAATTTCTTCTCCCCCATTTACCACATTACTGTGTGGTCTTGGGTTATTTTTAAGTCTCAGTTTCCTCAACTGGTAAAATGCATATACTAGTAATCATACTGACCTTCATTAAGCACCACACAGAAGGCAAGCTTACATGGTAGAACCCTCCCTCCCTTCCTGGCTCATCCTTAAAGTTTTAGCTTCTTTGCAGGCATGTAATGAAGGCTCATTATGGAGTCTTATTCTTTCACCTTCCCTGGGCTTCCAGAACACTCCTCCACTGGGCAGTTCTACCTTTGTCAGCCTACTCTTATATTACCCTTTGGTGCAAAATACCACTTCTCTCTCCCTCATCCCACTTCCCTAAAAGGTTGGCCTCAATTAGGTATTGGGAGAAAGCAATCTAATTAAATTGATTCATATCAATGTACTAATGAATGATTCATCATTAAGCTTTACAGGAATCATTTGCATTTTCTATCAGAATTCCTAATCAATGGCAGAATCACCCAGGTAGAATTTCTGGCTAGAGGGCAAGGAAAGTATAGAATTTCAAGCATTATAAAGGAGGCAATGGTGTTAAGGTTGGAAAAGTAGGATGGTGCTGAGATTGGTCAATTATGCCCCTTGCCTGAAGTGCTTTCACCTAAAGCTATCACTTGGCAGTGCATGAACCAAGATCACAGCTATTTGAGAGCTAAATCTAGAGGGAGATGCTATCTAGTATGTGCACCCAAATGCTGTTCCTTCAAAGATCTGAAGGATTAAGATCTGGCTCGTTGTTAAAATTATTGTTTAGAATTTACATGGCCTATTTTATTTTCAGAGTTCTTTTTATTCATTAATTAGTTATTCATTTATTTAATGCAGTTTTTAATTGTGTGCTTATTCCATCTTGCAAAGGTAGAATTATTCAGAAGAACATTTAAAAGAAATTAACAGTATGACAGGGCTTATAATTGTGCTTTAATCTTAAATTAATATCCCTCCTGTTTTCATGTTACCAGGACAATTATCCTGAAAGAAACCAGAAGCAGGAAATTATGTATTGCCCTATATATGGCATTCCCTCCCGGAGAGCACACCATTTATCACGGCTTTTTAATCTCCTCCATGTGCAATAGAAGATAAAACATTTCAACAATATTTCAGTGTTTGGAGAAGATTAAATCCCTGCAAAGATTTTGTGTTTGTCTCGCCCGGCTTCTGTATTGTATTTAATTGGGTCAGAGTTTGGGTGGGTTTGGAAACACCTTCAGGAAGGTGGCTGTTTATTTGGAGTTTCTGGCCACCCTCTGAAAAAGTCACATAAGTAACCCTAGCAGGAAAAGCTGAAAACATGCAGGTTTCTCTCAATATTTCCTTCTCACAGCACTTCCTCTTTTTCAGTGCCAGCAGAACGAACGTGCCTGGTGACATTGGCTGATTTAAGAGTAAAGAGGACAAAGCCAGCATTCAGATCCTCGTTCTGACCGTGGATTTCTTTTTTATTAGAAGTGCTGCCCTTGCCTTGTCTGCCCTTAGGGGAGGCCTGAGAAAGATGCTTTTGGATCCTGGAGAACAGCCTATTGGAAACTGTATTAGTCAGGATTTTCCAGAGAAACTGAACCAGTACGGTAAACCCATATGACCTACTTCTACATATTGGCTTACACTATGATTATTGGGCTGTTGAGTCCAAAATCTGTAGGGCAGGCAGGAAATTCAGGTAAGAGTTGACGTTGTAGTCTTGAGTCTGAAGATTGGAAACTCAGGCAGAATTTCTATGTTGCAGTCCAGAGGCAGAATTCCTTCTTTTTTGGGAAGCCTTAAGTCTTTGCTCTTAAGCCCTTCAATATATTGGACGAGGCCCACCCACATTGGAGGGTAATCTGCTTTACCTGAGTCAACTGATTGTAAATGTTACCTCTAAAAAATACCTGCCCAGTAACAGTTAGACTAGTGTTTGAGCCAACGACTAGGCACCATAGCCAGGCTAAGTTGACATGTAAAGTTGACCATCACAGAAACCAAGGGTCATGTGGACAGTGGAGTCTGTAGTGCCTTCTTCACATGACAAGCAGTGAACTCTGGAGCTGCCTCTCGCCCTGACCATGCCTGGTGGGCTTGCCCAGTTGGCAGCTTCCTCTGTCTACCAGAGTCCCTCCTTTGGAGAAAAGCTAAGTGTGGTCCTTGCAGAATGGCCATGGTTTCTTTCTGAGCTCCTCCTCCTTCTCCTCCTCCTCTCCTTGGCATCACTTCCCCTCTTTCCTGTCCCAGGTCTCCTAATTCCCTCTCAAGAGCACAGGGACCTCTTCCACAATAGAATTTTTAAAAAGCAAACTATTTCATAAACATGTAATGTCCATACAGGAAAATGCACAGATCATAAGACGACAGCTTGACGGATTTTCACCAAGTGAGCCTTGTTATGTAATGGGCCCCAGAGCAAGAAGCAAAAGCCTCCCTCAAGTCGCCACCCCTGTCACTACTCCCCAGCTCCAAAGGTTGCCTGTATCCTTACCTCTAGCACCACACATTCGTTTTTCCTTTATGTACTGGGGCAACCCAGTGTCTTCTTTCATCATAGCATAGATTTGTGTGAAAAAATAGCATGATGGGAAATACTTTGAGCGCCTCTGTCCCTTCCTTCCCACTATCCTTGCAATCACAAACGTGGCTGGTTCATTACACATGGGACGTTGTGCCAGAGACTGTGGGCACACACAGTTGCCCAAGAGATGTTACAGAACAGCAACCTGGAGCCTCTGTGGGGAAACCAGGAAGGGGCCCAGCAATCTCAGAACTGGCTTGAGCCCCTAGTGTCCTCTCACTGGGACCTGTGAGGGCAGCTCTTCTGATTTGCCCCATGGAGAAATGGCACTTTCTTGAACGTTTCCTTCCTGGCAGAGCCCAGGCTGGAACATTCTGTCATTCAGGACCCACCTGTTCTTTGTGATTTTTCTGATGGACTAATTGCCGTTAAGCCCTGTGGTTGATAAGAATTTATTGCACTACCCCTCTGATAAGGTGTTCATATCTTAATAATGCCATAAAGCACCAAGCAGTTGTGCCTCAGTGGGAAAACCCATGGGTTTTTTTTGCTCCCGTCTTCTTTAGTGGCTTCTTTCCTCCTAGAGACTCTTAAGTAGGATGTTACCCAAGGTTGTACCCTCAGGCCCCTCTCTTTATTATCTTTCTCTTGATCAGTTACCAGTTCCTGCCACACCTCTAAGCACCCTTGACATCTCCCCAGACCCCAGCCTGCGTTTCCACTGACCACCGAACCATTTCTTCCTGGGGATCTTGCCCATGCCTCAGACTCCTGCTCCTAAAAGGCCCCTCTCTCTCTCCCCAAACACTACCGTGCTATTCTCCTTGCCCAGCTCTCCACCGCTCACTGATCCTCTTCATTCTGCCTGCAAGGTGCCCATGTGCCTGTGACGCTTTTTCAGTTCCCTTGCCACCACCCTCATTCTCTCCCTTTTTACTTGTGTGTGGCTTATTAAAAATGCTGCCCTTCCCGCCTCATCACTCTCCATCCCTCTTTTCCCTGGATCATCATCGGCCTTTGATAGCTGCTCAGTGCCTCTGGGACAAAGCCCCACTCGTTGGTTGGGCATCCCAGTCTTCCGTGACCTGTCCCCAGAAACTCATCTCAGCAGAGACCCTGTGATTTCCCCAGGTGCCTTCAGCCACAGCTCAGCCCTTCCCACTCCTGCTGCTCTTGTTGCTGCTGCTGCTGTGGGACATAATACTTTAGCACTGGATGGTGAGCAGGATCATAGAGATCAAGCCCCCTATCTCATGAGCTACCCAGGCACCTTCTGCACACTGCACAGTCCCTTGGCTTGGAAAGCCTTTCCCAAAGATCCCAGCAGAAAGTGATCTTTCCCTTCCTGAACTTCGCTGCACTTAGGATCTGCGTGGCTCTTGTCTTGTGTTAGAATTAATTTTGTATCTGAGTGTTTAATCTCCATGTGGTTGACAGAATAATGCCCCTCTCCCCTCCAATGATGTCCATGTCCTAATCCCCTGGAACCTAGGAATCTTTTATGTTACATGCGAAGGGGAATTAAGCTTGCTAATTAGCTGACCTTAGATGAGGAGATGATCTGGGATTATCCACAAGGACCCATGTAATCACAAGGCTCGTTAAAACTGGAAGAAGGAGGCAAGAAAAGAATCATTGTCTGAATGCTGTGAAGTGGGAAAGACTTGATGAGACATTGTTGGCTTTAAAGATGGAGCAAGTGGCCACAAGCCAAGGAATGCAGGCAGCCTTTAGAAGCCAGAAAATAATTTATTTTTGTTTTATATAAAAATAGTATTTAAAATAAACACAACTGGAAGATGTGCTACATTAACCCTGTGGCTTGCCACACTCCTGCCACACTGAGGGTAAGGATTCCCCAGTCTAGGTGCTTGGTTAGCTCAGATACTCAGTGCCCCTTTAAAATGCTGTTTCTATGTTAAAACCAAATGGGCACATTCCAGACTCACTGTCTCACTTGCTGAATTTCTGGGCCAGGTCAGCTCTCACCCCTGTTACTTGGGCGGCCTGGGAGTTACAGACAGCAGGTTCCAAGGCTGCGGGCCTTGCTCTCATTTGCACTTTCCCTTCTCATTAGATGGGACTTCTTCCTTTACCTAGACCCTGGGCTCAGGCAGGTGAGCAGAACTGGAGCTGGTCACCACTTTCCTTCCTGGAAATCACCCTTCTCCCTTTTCTTCCCCTGGGGTTAGTTCCTGGCCTTCTTGCCCCACCTCTGGTGTGTTCAGCAGTGTTACCTGCCTGCTGTGTGGAGCAATGACATTTACCCTTCTGCTCAGACACATCTGAGCAGTGGGAGTGGGATTGGGGTCACAATCAGGGTTCTGCTACCAACCATCTGGGAGCTCTAAGCAGCTTTCCTCACCTCTATGGACTATTCATCCCTTAATTAAAAAGAGGGGCTTAAAGGAGATGGACCTAGAAATTGGGGCCACCAAGAATCCCCACTTAGAAGTTTTTAAGGACTCCTGTCACCTCCAAGAGGAAACCCACCCTCCTCACTATGGCTCCCAAAGCCTTTCATGATCTGGTTCTTTACTCTGAGGGCTTTGTTCTCACTCTCCTCCTCAGACTTGGCAATAATGAATGACTGGAAGCTCCCAGAACATGCCATGTTCTCCCTTATTCTCAGGACTTTTCTGATGATGCTCCTCAGTCTTCACCACATTTCCTGTGTCCTTTTCTGCCCCCCTCTCTCCTTGATTCTTACTTTGGGGGCTCAGCTAAAACTTCCCTTCCTGAAGTAATCTTTCAGACCCTGCCCCCTCAGATCTGGTTAGGTGCTCCTTTCTTACAGGCCACTATCACACTGCTTTTATCTCTATTTTGGCATGAATCTAAGAGCCTCCTACTTGTCTGAGTCCAGTCTATCCCTAATAATCCATAGGCATTTTAAAGGCAACACGTGATTTGTTCACTGTGGAATCCTCAGTGTCCAGAGCTGTCCTGACCACAATGGTAGTCACTAGCCATAGACGGCAACTGAGTACTTGAAATGTGGCTGCTCTGAATTGAGATGTGCTGGAAGTGTCAAATACACACTGGATTTCAAGGACTTAACCCTTTGCACTCGCTTGCTTTTTCCTCGATTCCTTTATTCTAATGCTAACCGTGTCGAGTCACACTCGACATCCGAGTGCAAAAGGTTAAAACAAAAAATGCAAACTAACTTTATATTCTCATTAATAATTTTATATTGATTACTTGTTGGAATGATAAGTGTTGGGATGATAAGTTTTAGTCTTATACTTGGATAAGCAAAATATATTAATGATATTAATTTCACCTTTTCTTTTTACTCTTTTTAATGTGGTAACAAAAAACTAAAGCACTTGTGGCTCATGTCATATCTTTATTGGAGTGTGCTGGCCGAGAGTGTATTGCCTGGCACATCTATTGAACAAATGAACTGGTAGATAGATGTGTAGTAAAGGTAGGTGGACCGCTTTCCCACCTCAGCCTCAGCTAATGTTGCTTTAGGTGCCGGCCTTGCTCCAGGTGTGACCGCATGGCCCTTTCATGCTGAGTACCCTGTGCTGGGTAGCCTTGCTCTCAGTGGTCTGTGGGCCTGGGTCCTCAAGGGATGGAGTAATTTGGGGTGGAGGACCCTGCCTTAAGCCCATGGAGCCAATCCTGCAAGGCACGTTGTGTACACTCTAGGAAGAAAATATTAACTTGACATCCTGAATTGGGAACAGGACAGATACTCATTTTAAACAACTCTTTGATACCACTGGGGCATTCATTCTCGGTAACAGTTGCTGAAAACACTTTTACTGGAAATTTCTCATTTTACTGTATCTTGATACTATAAACAAGCAAGAAATATTGATCGACTTGGGAATTTTCCAAGGATCTATAACCCTGAAGAACAAAGAACCCATTTTTTAAAGAGTAACTAGCTTTCCTTTGTGTGTAGGACTTGGACTTTTCTCCTCATCCTGTACTTTGTGGACTGATTGTAAAACCAAGTTAGGAAGGGTGGTTCAATAGAACATGCTTATCACTGATTAGTCTTTGATCTTTAATTTTTTGAAGATTTACTCTTTGCTTGGAACAGACATCAGTGTAGTGAGAACACAGTCTCCTAAGGTCCAAAAGCTTTAGTTGGGCACAGAAATTCTTGAGTCTGGCTGACATTTTGAAAGCCATTTTCTTAGACCCACAACAGATGAAGGTTCTCATTTACATAGTGCTTTCATAATTTTCAAAGTCGGCCAGACACAGTATCTCATTTGATCTTTATGTTTATTTGGTATATTAAAATTTTTGTTGTTGATAGTATTACAGATGTCTCCCATCTACTTCCTTTACCCCCCTCCACTCATCCCCTACCAATCACCCTAGGTCTTCACTACTCTATTGTTTGTGTCCATGGGCTATGCATATAAGTTCTTTGGTTTATCTCTCCTCATTCCACCCACCCCCACATGAAGGTATGAGTCTGTTCCATGCCTCCATGCTTTGAGTCTTGTTGGTCAATTTGTTTTCCTCATTAGATTCTACAAATAAGTGAGATGATGTGCTATTTGTCTTTCTCATTTGGCTTATTTCACTTAGCATAATAGTCTCCAGGTCCATACATGCTATCCCAAAGGGTAAGAAATCTTTCTTTTTTATAGCTGCATAGTATTCCAGTGTGTAAATGTCTCACAGGCTTTTTTATCCACTCATCTACTGATGGGGACTTGTGCTCTTTCCAGATCTTAGCTATTGTAAATAACACTGCTATGATAATAGGTGTGCATATATTCTTTATGATTGGTGTTTCAGGATTTTTAGGATATATTCCCAGAAGTGGGATCGCTAGGTAAAATGGCAGTTACATTTTTAATTTTCTGAGGAAACTCTATACTCTTTTCCATAGTGGCTGCACCAATCTGCATTCCCACCATCAGTGAACTAGAGTTCCTTTTTCTCCACATCCTCAACAACACTTGTCATTTGTTGATGGTAGCCATTCTGACAGATCTGAGGTGATACCTCATTGTTGTTTTCATTTGCATCTCTTTGATGATCAGTGACTTAGAGCATTTTTTTACATGTCTCTTGGCCATTGGTATGTCCTCTTTGGAGAATTGTCTATTTAGGTCCTCTGCCCATTTTTTAATTAGATTGGTGGTCTTCCTTTTGTTCAGTTGTATGAATACTTTATATATTTTTGGAGATTAACCCCTTATCAGATGTATCATTTGCAAATATGTTATTAAATATAGTGGGTCCCTTTTCATTTTGATTGTGATTTCTTTTGCTGTGCAGAAGTTTTTTATTTTGATATAGTCCCATTTGTTGATTTTTTCCTTTGTTTCTCTTGCCATAGGAGATATATTGGCAAAAATTCTACTATGTGAGATGTCTGAGATTTTACTGCCTATGTTTTCTTCTAGGATTCTTATGGTTTCATGACTTACATTTAAGTCTTTTATCCATTTTGAGTTTTTTCTTGTTTATGGTGTAAATTGGTGATCTAGTTTTATCTTTTTACATGTCTGTCCAGTTTTCCCAACACCATTTGTTGAAGAGACTGTTTATACTCCATTGTATGTCCTTGCCTCCTTTGTCAAATATTAATTGAGTGTAATGTGTTAGGTTGATCTCTGGGATCTCTGTTCTGTTCCATTGATCTATATGTCTGTTCTTGTGCTAGTGCCAGGCTGTTTTGATTATATTGGCTTTGTAGTATAGTTTGAAATCTGGTATTGTGATCCCTCTAACTTTGTTCTTCTTTCTCAGGATTGCTGCAGCTATTTGGGGTCTTTTTTGGTTTCATATACATTTTTGAAATATATGTTCAAGTTATGTGAAGTATGCTGTTGGTATTTTAATGAGGATTGCATTCAATCTGTAGATTGCTTTAGGTAGTATAGACTTTTTAATGATGTTAATTCTTCCAATCCATGAACATGGTATATTCTTCCATTTGTTTGTATCTTCAATTTTTTTTTCAAATGTCCTATAGTTTTCTAAGTACATGTCTTTTACCTCCTTAATTAAGTTTACTCCTAGGTACCTTATTTTAAAGTTTCTCTTTCTGAGAGTTCATTATTGGTGTATAAAAATTGCAGCAATTCCTGGATGTTAATGTTGTATCCTGCTACCTTGCCAAATTCATTTATTAAGTTTAGTAGTTTTCTGGTAGAGTCTTTAGGATTTTCTGTGTACAAAATCATGTCATCTGCAAATAATGACAGTTTTACTTCCTCCTTTTCAACTTAGATGCCTTTGATCTCTTCTTCTTGTGTGATTTCTGTGGCTAGCACTTCCAGTATTATGTTGAATAAGAGTGGTGAAAGCGGACATCCTTGTCTGTTTCTATTCTTAAGGGAAATGGTTTTAGTTTTTGCCTACTGAGTATGATGTTGGCTGTAGGTTTGTCATATATGATTTTTATTATGTTGAGGTATGATCCCTCTATTCCCACTTTGCTGAGAGTTTTTAATCAAAAAAGGATGCTGGATTTTGTCAAATGCTTTTTCTGCATTTATTGATATGATCATGTGATTTTAATCTTCAATTTGTTTATGTGATGTATCACATTTATTGATTTAGAAATATTGTACCAGCCTTGCATCCCCAGAATAAAACCCCCTTGATCAAGGTGTATGATTTTTAAAAATATATTGCTGGATCTGATTTGCTAATATTTTGTTGAAGATTTTAGCATCTATGTTCATCAGGGATATTGACCTGTAGTTTTCTTTCTTTGTAGTGTTTTTATCTGGTTTTGGAATTAGGAATGCTGGCTTTGTAAAAGGAGCTTGGAAGTGTTCCTTCCTCTTGAATTTTTTGAAATACTTTGAGGAGGATAAGTGTTAGTTCTTCTTTGAATGTTTGGTAAAATTCTCCTGTAAATTTGCCTGGTCCAGGACTTTTGTTTGCTGGGAGTTTTTAAATTACTTTTTCAATTTTATCAATTGTTATTGGCCTGTTTGGGTTTTCTGATTCTTACTGATCGACTTTTGGAAGAATGTATGTTTCTAGGAATTTGTCCATTTCACTCAGGTTGTCCAGTTTGTTGGCATATAATTGTTCAGAATATTTGCTTACTATCCTTTGTATTTCTGCAACATCCTTTGTTATATTGCCTATTTCATTTCTGATTTTATTTATTTGGGTCCTCTCTCTTTGTTTCTTGATGAGTCTGGCTAAGGGTTCATCAACCTTGTTTATCTTTTCAAAGAACCAGCTCTTGGAGTCATTGATCTTTTATACTGGTTTTTAGTCTCTATGTCATTTATTTACACTTTGATCTTTATTATTTCCTTTCATCTACTTCTTTGGGCTTTTCTTGCTGTTTTCTTTCCAATTCGTTTAGTTGTAGGATTAGATAGTTCATTAGTGATTTTTCTTATTTTGTGAGGTAGGCCGGTAATGCTATGAACTTCCCTCTCAGGACTGCTTTCACTGTGCCCAGAGGTTTTGGGTGGTTTGTTTCCAGGAATTTTTTAAATTTCTTGTTTGATCTCATTAGTAATCCACTAATTATTTAATAACATGTTAGTTAGCCTCCATGTGTTTGAGTGT
Source organism: Eptesicus fuscus (assembly GCF_027574615.1). NCBI lineage: Eukaryota > Metazoa > Chordata > Mammalia > Chiroptera > Vespertilionidae > Eptesicus > Eptesicus fuscus. Next base: position 22,689,878 of record NC_072480.1, read on the forward strand.
TTTTGAGTTTTTGTATTGTATTGATTTCTAACTTCATGTCACTGTGATCTGAGATGCTTTGTATGATATCAATCTTTGTGAATTTGTAGAAACTTGCTTTGTGCCCTAAAATGTCATCTATCTTTGAGAATGTTCCATGTGTGTTTGAGAATATATATTCTGTTGCTTTGGGGTGAAATGTTCAGTAAATATCAGTTAGATCCATCTGATCTACTGTGTCCTTTAAGGCTTCTGCTTCCTTGTTGATTTTTTGTCTGGAAGATCTACCTAGTGATGTTAGTCGGGTGTTAGGGTCCCTTACTATGACTATATTGCTGTCAATCTCTCCCTTAAAGTTCAAGAGTTGTTTTTTTTTTCTTTTTAATATATTTGGGTGCTCCTATATTGGGTGCATATATGTTTACAAGGGTTATATATATATATTTTTTGAATCATTCCCTTTAGTATTACAAAGTGACTTTCTTTGTCTCTTGTTATGGTCTTTTTAAAAAATCTATTTTGTCATATATGAGTATTGCTACCCCAGCTTTTTTGTTTTTTTCCATTTGCATGGAATTCTCCCCCCACTCCCCCGCAACCCCACTCCATCTTTTCACTTTCAGTCTGTGTGTATCTTTTGTCCTGAGGTGGGTCTCTTGTAGACAGCATATATGAGTCATGCTTTCTTATCCATTTAGTCATCCTATGTCTTTTGATTGGAGCATTTAATCCATTTACATTTGAGGTTATCATTGATAGGTATTTATTTATTGCCACTTTTCTTTTGTTTATGCCTAGAGTTCTCTCTTCTTTTTAAAGCAGTCCCTTTAACAATTCTTGCATTGCTGACTTGGTGATAATGTACTACTTTAATCTTTTTGTTTGTTTGTTTTTTTGTACCCCTATGATGCAGATGGTGTGATGCTTCATATTCTTTCAAATGTCCCTTAAACTATCTTCATCTTTTAAAATTATTTTTTTTTCTTCTAGCAACTCTGATTGGGTATTCTTTTCTACCTTGTTTTCCACATTGCTGATCTAGTATTCTACTTTATCTAACTTATTGTGTTATTCCTTCCAGTGTATTATTCATTTATGATGAGTCTTCTTTATGGTTTCTATGTTCTTTTACATGCTGGTGAACATTGTTATAACCATTCATTTGAACTGTGTGTCTGATTAATTGCTTGTCTCTATTTCATTTAATTCTTTTTCTGGAGATTTCTCTTGTTCTTTAATTTGGAGCCTGTTTGTCAACCCATTTTGGCTGCCTTTCTGTGTGTATTTCTATGTGTTAGATAGATTTTTCTATGACTCTCAGTCTTCATGGAGTGGCCTGAGGGATCCAGTGGTGCAATTTCCTTGATCACCTGAGCTGGGTGCTCCAGTAATGTCCCTTGTGTGGGTTATGTGGGCACTCCTGTTATAGTTGATTCTTGATTGCCAATGTCTCACTTATGTGTGGAATCGATCCTTAGGCTGGTTGACTGTGAGGCTAAACCCTGACTATGGCATGCAAGCTGCTGTGAAGGTGCTGACCACATGAAGTGGAATTTTCCTCAGCAGAATCTCATGCCTGCCAAGAATTCCCTTTGGATATGCTGCCTGTGCAACTTATTGGATCCTACTCTGATGTTTCCTGAAACTCACTGGCTGTGTTGGTTCTGGGAGGGACTCTGGTGCGGGGCAATGTAAGATGTTGCCTATGACTAGCCCTTAGCAATCTGGTGTGGCTGCCTCTGTTGGGCCTCTGTTGGGAAAGACCAAGCTACACACAAAGGCTGGCTTTTACCAGCACCAAGCCTGGGGTCAGGTTAGCAAAAGTTCCAAGGTACCCTGATATCCATGTCCTCCTGCTTCCGCCTGCTGGCTGCCTGTTAGTTTCAGTTGCTCAAAGAGCCTCTGGCAGTACTTGAGTTGCATGAAGTAGGCTCTCAGTGAGTCACCAGGTAGGGGTGAGTGGTGTTCCACAGATTGATATAGTTTCAAACTTAGTACCAATGTTGCATCTGAGGCCACTCAACAAATGTCCAGGGTATACCAAGTATAGCTGCCACTGGTGGGTGCTTGTAGTGGTATAGGATCTCAGGGAGTTGTCAGAGTAAGATCAGCAGAGGTTATTAGGCTTAAACAGATCAAGATTTGGCCTTGTGAAGGAAGGTGTTCTGCACTGGTCAGGTGTGTGAGGAAAATATGTCCTAAAGACACACATTTCAATCTGTCTCAGATTTTGCCAGGAGCCTGATCTCAGCAGAGCAGGGCTGCTGGGAGTCAGGATGATGGGACTAGTGGATCTTTCATGAGGTGGAACTTCCAGTCAGGCTTGGCAGAAGGTAGGAGAAATGGCCCCTGCCCCAGAGCCACACAACTCAGTCTGTTCCAGAATCTGCCCAGATCTTGGCAGAGTGTATTCACCAGGAGTCAGGATGTGAGGCCACTGGGAGCTTGGAGAGTAGGGCTACCAGATCTCCCATGAGGGAAAGCAAAGGAAATGGCCCTTCCCCAAAGCCACACAATTCAGTCACTGATACCCTCTGAGCTTGCCCAGATCTCTATACCCAGGTACAGGCAGTGACTCCTCAGCAGGGATAAAGCTCTGCAGGGTGGTGTAAGAAGCAATGTAGAGGGTGGGGCTATTGCTTTTCCCCAGCCTGATGCCATATGTAGAGGAGTGCTCCACTTGGGAAAGATGACATCTGAGTGAGGGAATGGGACTCAGCACAGGGATACTCATGGCTATCCTTTCATCTCTCTCTCCCCAGAGCCACAAACTCCAGTCTTTCCTCATGTGACACTAGTCCACTCTGCCCTCCCTCTGCCAGAGCCCAGGTGAGTGTCTGTGAATGAGATTTTGTGAGTTACACCTTTAAGAGGATGCCTGTGAATCTAGGACATTTGTGTCTATCTGGCAGATAGAATCCCTGCTGATATTCACAGCCAGATGTTAAATGTTCTCTTCCCGGCTCTGGTGCTCTAGGCTGGGGAGTCTGGCGTAAGATTGAGACCCCACCTGTCTTGGAAGAGGGGCAGTCCTTTTTCTGTCTCTGCCCCTCCTACCAGATTCAATGTGGCTGCTTCTGTAAATCCTTGGTTATAAGACTCCTGTTCAGCTAGACTTCTGTTGGTTATTCAGGTTGCTTACTCTATATTTTAGTTGTAATTTCACAACAATGAGGAGGTGAGTTTTACACCCACTTACTCTGCTGCTATCTTGAATACCGACTCAACTTTAATTATATTTAAATGATCATAGATAAGGTTGAGTTATGTGCTACTTTTGTGATCATATTTGCATAAGTTTCCTGCACACGTTTGGCTATTGTTTCATTTTATGATTCACCAAAGAACTTGTATGCATATATACATAACCCATGGTCACAGGGTAGTGAAGGCCTAGGGAGGTGGGCAGGGGCAGGCTAGAAGGGGTCAATGGGGGCGGGGAGGGAAAGGGGACATATGTAATACTTTCAACAATAAAGATTTAAAATTTTAAAAATAAGTAAATTTTGTTCTATTTAAATAGCAGTTTTAAAATTTGTTTCATTGTGTTCTGATTGTTTTCCAAAACTCGTAAGAACAAGTTTAGTGATGTGGCATGTAATTCTTGGTAATAAGTGTTAACACTATATTGTTCTTCTGATGAAATAGGGGAAACACAATAGGGGAAACGTAATATCCAAACTGCTATATTCTTTTTTTTTCTTTTTTTTCTTTAGCAAACTTTTCTTGCCTCTGAAAAGCTGGATTTTTTGAATTTTAAATCTTTAGAACAGTAATTGTACATCCAAAAGGCCTACAAAGACTAGCCAGGTCATACACATAAAGAAAAGAGACTAGGTGTGAATGATAGAGATGAGGCTGACTGGGGAGTAGGTATGTGGTTTAAAAGGGCAGCTGCTTCCCAGGTCTAGCTCATTGATAGGGGAATGTAGGTCTGTTGTTACCAGATGTTTATTTTTATTTTTTGTATCCAAAGAAATTCCAAACAGAAATTTTTGTGAAATCTCTTGATTTTTAAAAATGTAGGCTCAAATAAAACACCGTGTGATCCCTCTTGTAGAGGTAATTTTTACCATGATCCCTTCACTTTGTTCCATATAGCTCTGAAATAGTTTTTCTTTCTCTTATACGATAAGCTTTTTAAGATAAAGAAAAAATTATCTATAATTTCATAGAGAGAATTTCTGTAACATTTAACAATAACATTTATGAAGAAATGTTAAATTTGAAATCCATTGACAGCAACCCACCTGGTTAGCTAATCTCCTGTCAGTGGGAAGAACAATATTGTACAATTTCCCGTGCCAGTAATCTCAAGAATCTTCTGCTTCATAGCTAATAATGCTGCATGCTTCACCATAGCATTGTGAAATAGAAATATAATGTAAGCTACATATGTAATTAAACTTTTTCTAGAAGCTATATTAAAAAAAGAAAAAAAAGACAGCCCTGGATCAATTGGTTGAGTGTCATCCCATGCACTTAGAGGTCACTGGTTAGATTCTTGGTAGGGGTACATGCCTGAATTGTGGGCTCAGTCCCCAGTAGGGGGCATGCAGGAGGCAGCTGATCAACATTTCACTTCTATATTGATGTTTCTCTCTCTCTCTAAAAAAAATAAAATAAATAAAAAAGATAGGTGAAATTAATTCTAATAAAATATTTTATTTCAATAAGTCTAAAATATTACCATTCCAACAAATTATCAATATAAAAATTATTAATACATTCTTTTCTTTCATACTAAGTCTTTGAAATCTGGTATGTATTTTATACTTATAACACATTTTGGTGTGAACAAGTCAAAGTCACACTTCAATTGCTCAATAGACACACATGGCTAGTAGCTACCATATTGGAAAGCTCAGGTTTGATATGTTCTGCTGTGCTTATATACCTAATGTCACACAGGAATTTGGTAGATCCAATAGTTTTTCTCAGTATTTTGGCCTCTTTGCCCTTCTCACTACAGAATTTTGACACCTAGCTTGAACTTGGCATTTGCAAGGTTTGGGAAGATTCATGCTGAGAAGTAATGGAAACAGAAAGATAAAAGATGTAACTAAATCTGAAAATGCTACAATAGTTACAGTGATCATATTTAGAATTTTCAGGTGACAACTTCTCACAGATGCAGAAAAAGTTTGCCTCTTTTTCACAATGAGAGATGTATGAGGCTAGACATGTACAAATAACTAGGGGAAAACAGGCCCAGCTGAGAACACTGATAGCTGATGTGAATGGGAGGCAGGCAGAGCTTCTGCAATGGGGCAGGTAAGAATGAGGAAGAAGCATCTTCACCTCTGGTTGAAGAAACTAACTCAACTGGGCTTTGAGGGGGGACTGGGTAATTTACAACATCCAGTAGATGTGGAAAACTCAAGTATTGTGGTGGGGATGCAGTGAGAGTGTGTCTCAATGTAGTGGTCAGGAGAGAGCAAGAGAAATTTAGGGGCAGCCTGTGTTGTTAGGTCTCTGGGCAGAGACTCTCTCTGGTGGGGTCCAGAGATAAGCCTGCAGTTTGGTGTCTCCCGAGTCCCTCTGTCCCTGGTGGTGGCAGTGTCTTTTGAGTCCACACTGAAATCCATAAGGGAAATACTTCTGAGCCCTCTGTGTTTCATTAGTCCAATTTTTACCTTAGAATAGGTAAAGCTTCTTCTTCTTTTTTTTTTTTCCTAAAAAATCAGTATATGTTACCATTCAACACTTTTTTGTCATTGTTGTTTTTTCAGTGTTTGCTCAGAACTTTTCACGGTTTTTGTGCTCTTCACTAGCTTGGTTCTGCATCTTGACAGTGTTGATGATTTTGCTGAAGGTTGAAGAACAAAAAGTATTTGGTAGAAAATTCTGTTTTGGGGTTTGAATCTGCTAAACCATAATGGGATGGCTAAGTCTAGGTAGCTCTGGATATAGAATATGCCTAGGGCCATGGTCGGCAAACGAGCCACATGCGGCTCTTTGGCCTCTTGAGTGTGGCTCTTCCACAAAATACCATGGCCTGGGTGAGTCTATTTTGAAGAAGTGTTGTTAGAAGAAGTTTAAGTTTAAAAAATTTGGCTCTCAAAAGAAATTTCAATTGTTGTACTGTTAATATTTGGCTCTGTTGACTAATGAGTTTGCCAACCACTGGTCTAGGGAATTGAAATGTTGATTTGGGGTTGGGTCAGGCTAAGGAACAACCTTAGGAACTCTGATCCAAGGATGAGATGCTAGTGTTGGCTAAATGACATTGCAGGAGCATGGGCATCATCATGATCCTGGAGAAAATTCAGGTTGCTTGAGGGCTTTTACTCATGTAATTTCTCTTGCTTGGAACTTACTCCTTTTCATGCAATGCTAATTTAAAACATTAGTATTTTCTCCAATACTAGTTTAAGAATTTTCTTAACAATTCTTATCTAATCAACTCATTCATTCATTTATGCATTTATTAAATACTAGAGGCCTGGTGCACAAATTTTATGCATGGAGGCATGTGTCCCTCAGTCCAGCCTGCACCCTCTCTAATCTGGGACATCCCTCTCACAATCCAGAACTGCTGGTTCTCAACTGCTCGCCTGCCTGCTTTCCTGATTACCCCTAACCACTTCTGCCTGCTAGCCTGATCACCCCCTAACCACTCCCCTGCCAGCCTGATTGATGCCTAACTGTTCCCCTGCCAGCCTGATTGCCCATAACTGCCCTCCCCTGCAGGCCTGGTCACCCCTAACTTCCCTCCTCTGCCGGCCTGGTCACCCCTTACTGTCCTCCCCTGCAGGCTTGATCGCCCCCAACTGCCCTCCCTTGCAGGCCTGGTCCCTCCCAACTGCCCTCCCCTGCTGGCCATCTTGTGGTAGCCATCTTGTGTCCACATGGGGGCAGCCATCTTTGACCACATGGGGGCAGCCATCTTGTGTGTTGGAGTGATGGTCAATTTGCATATTACTCTTTTATTAGATAGGATATTTCTTCAGCATGCAAATATTTATTGGGTACCAAGTGCCAAGCACTGAGCTAGGTGCTGGAGATTCAAAACCAGTAAGGCCTTCATCTCCATCCCCAAGAAGCTCATTACTTAGAGAATTCTCACATCAACCTACCCAGATTGGGCCAGCAAGGACTGTCCAGTCATTCTTTAATATTCATGTAATTGGTTTGTAATCAATTTGTTGTTTTTATTCCTAGTATATTCTCTGAAGTGACCTGCTTCCCCTGAGTGACTAGACATTTTTATTAGTAAAAATTATGCTTTTTTCTTTCTCTCTTTCCTAGTATAACTCTTTGTAGGTCCTGATATTTTGTAGAGAGTGGGGCCCAATAACACTTTGCTAATGTTCCTTCCTTCCAGGGTGTGTGAATGTTGTCAATTGATAATTATTTTTTACACATGGTTATTGGTATTGTTAATAGAAGGGTTTGGGGGACAGGCTCAACAGACATGAAAAGGGTCACCCCAGCACAGTTTCTTTAAATCATCTACAGACTAAACACAGCCTCTATTGTCCATTTACTCACCAGATACCTCAAGACACTCCCTTCTCAAAGTACCACAGTATGTTTGGCATTGGTTTCTAATGACAGCAGCGTTTAATGAAGGCTCCATCTATCTGGGTATCTTTTCTCTGTGTTGCAACTGTTCAAGAAGTACAGCATTAGGGAATTCCCCTAATGAAGTGCATAAACAGTAACTTTCCTTCAAGCTGTCAGTGAAATGCTGTTACTCAAGTGAATTTCAGTGACCCCCTTACTCTAGAGGGAGCCCAGTGTGGGAACAAATTTTTGTGGAGAATACACTGTTTGCTTTGCGGTGCTGATAATTTCCTCCTGTCTTTGAGGCTGTCAGATGACCAGGAAGCTTATTGTTTCTTAGGACAAAGGTATTTACAGAGAAACTGATCAAACTATTATTATTAATCATCTCATTACTGAGGCATCACCAAAGCTTTTGTGCATTTGAGGCTACCAAATAGATTAAAGTTTTATTTTGAAAATAATGGAGGCATACAGGAACAAAGAAGCTTATGAGCAAGGGGTGGGAGACTAGTTCTTTCTTGGCTGGGGCACACTTGTGTTTGGGAGAACTGCTGCCTCATTCCTGCAGGAATGCAGCCCCTTTAGGGTTCTCCTGAAGGTAACTGTGGGCTATCATTGTTAAGGAGATTTTTTTTTCTGATAAGGGCACTGACATGCTCCTTGAAAAAATGGACAAGGAAATTTCATTATAGCACAGACAGAGGCTACTAACAGATGAGGAGAGATTTTTGCCTTTTGCTTTGCTTTGCTGAGAATCAAGAGGAAGAAGGAGAACTGTGATGGGAGGGAGAGAAGCGCTCTCCTCCCTGTATCCATATTCATAGCATTCAATTGCAGGATGACAGATGCAGTATACCCATATTTCATTCTCACACATGCTTTTCCTGTCTCGGACTGGCCGTCTAAGTGGCTAGAACATTCAACCAAAGAGGCCAAGGCTGAATCTGTTCCCATAGGAAACAGTGCATTTCATGCCTCACATCTGCCCCAGGAGGCTCTGCCCAAGTATAGCAAATATGTTACAAATATTGCATGGGACGTACACTAAAAAGGTGATTTGTAATTTATCTAAAATTCAAATTGGACTGGTTGTCCTGTATTTTTATTTGCTAAATCTGGTAACCCTACTTAGGGCAGAATATGAGAAATGGGCTTCAAAATACTCCTCCTACCTTCTAAGAGCTGGCCATGGATTACCTGTCCTTGACCTCAGTCTTCACCACAGATTAACTTTGGAGCAGACATGTAGGTAGACCCTGTTGTTTCCAGAAAGCTTCTGGGAGAGTGCTCCTGTCTTTCTCGGGTTTACTCTTACCACCTCTAATGACCACACCCACCTGAAAATGGGTGTAAGATTGGTGTGAGAAGATATCCTGTGGAGTTTGGAGGTATGTTTTAATGTGGAGGCAACAATAACAGCTTTGATGGTTGGGAAAGTGTGGACCTTAAAGTTGGGGAGCATTGCCCTAATTGGTTTGGCTCAGTGGATAGAGCATTGGCCTGCAGACTGAAAGGTCCCAGGTTTGATTCTGGTCAAGGGCATGTACCTTGGTTGCAGGCACATCCCCAGTAGGAGATGTGCAGGAGGCAGCTGATCTATGTTTCTCTCTCATAGATGTTTCTAACTCTCTCTCCTCTCTCCCTTCCTTTCTGTAAAAAAAATCAATAAAATATATTAAAAAAAAAAAAGTTTGGGGAGAATGATTTAGGCGGGTCGCGGGGAGGGTGGGGCACATAAAGAGGAATGCAGCCCAAATAACCTTGGGTACACTCAAAAGAGAGACTTGTCCTTCCCACCCCCTTCCTCTCCCTCTCTTCTCTCACTGTTTCATTCATTCTTATTTTCCTGCTTGTTCCCTTCCCTCAGTATCTGAATAGTTTACCAAGAATTTAAAACTGTTTCTCACATTAGCAGTGTTTATTGTGAGAGCTTGTAGAGCCCATGAGGAGAAAGAGTCCTTCAAACCAGGTCTTCCAAATACTCCTGGGGAGGGCGAAGAGGAAGTGGGCAGGGACCTTCTTTCTCTGTTTTGAACCCAACAACCTCACATACTGAACCAGGCTTTAGAAAATTAAAAACAAAACAACAACAAAGGAGCACAAAAATCTGACATTTGCATAACACTTCAAAGTGTCTGAGCAACTCCCCATATAATATTTTATTTAAGTCTAACAATTTAAAATTGTTACAACACTAGAGGGGCTAAAGGACTTGCAAAGGCCACTGAGCGATGGAGCTAGTTTTTAATATTCAGGCCAACACCTTTCTCTGCAGGGAGGAAGGCAGAGGACACAGAGATGTGTGAAATGTTGGAGAGGTACAAATGGAGCCTAAAGACCATTCCTGTCTCTCAGTTTCATGATGGATAAGCACTGAGCCCTTGACTACCTGGCCAGCTCACAGGAGGGTCTGGGACAATGGAGCTCAGACAGAGTCCTCTGGAGAGAGTAACTGCTGGGTCTGGGGCAGCCTCCTCTTGGGGTTCTTTCTCCTGCATGGAGCCACAGTGGTGAGTGCTTCATGTGCAGAGCCCCAACTGAGTTTCCAGGGAGCAGAACATGGCTGGTCCCTCCCTCAGTGTGGGTTGTTGAGAGAACTTGGTCCAGAAGCAGACACTGCAAAGGAGAGTTCAGAGAACCCGGGCAGTAGCAGCTGAAGAGGGAATCACACCCTGGGGACAGTCACAGTTTCCCACCGAGTTCCCCGCCTGTCTCTGGAGAGCAGCATTCAGTGAAATGGGCCCCTAAAGTGGCTTCTGGCAGAGGACTGAGGGTCGCCTTTCCTTCCTGGGACCTTCCAGCTTTGTCTTATCCACAAAGACTACTTTGATACCGCCTCTTTCAAGGAAGTAGCATGCTGGAAATGAGATATTAGGCTTGAAAAAGCACATTTGAATTAATATTTGGAAGGAGATACCCAGATCAAGGGGCAGCTGACAGAGCTGGGCTCAGAGACAAGGTGTGGAGGTGACTCAGGTTCCTGGGTGTCCTGACCCTCCCAGGGCTGTCACGTGCTCCCTGGTGGCTTCCTCTTTCCCCACAAGCTGGCCCTGGGGAAATCCCCACTGGGCACTATAAGAAGGCCCTGGACTCCATGCAGAAGCCAGCTGCTCCAGCCAACAGCACAAGATGAAGCCCGGCCTCCCCTTCCTAGAAGCACTTCTGTTCCTCTTCGGCCCAGCTGCAGGGGCTTTGGGGACCACTGTACCCAGCCCCAGCTCCTTGCCCAAAACTGGCTCCTCCGTCGTCTCTAACTCCGGCTCCATCATCAGCTTCGGTGCCTCCAGCTCCAGCGGCAGCAGAGGCTACAGCTCTGGCTCTGGCTCTAGGTCCCAGGTGAGTTGGCTCCAGAGTCTGAGAGCTGCATTCATTCCCTTCCTCTCGCTTTTTGGGAACCTGGATATAATTTCATGGATGGCTAGACCTGAACACTCTGAAAGATTTACGACTCCCTTTGTTAACTGTAGGCGCCATGGAAATGAATTAAAACCTGGGTGAAATAATTAAATTGTTAGCAAGAGAGATGACATCTGGGTTCTCCAGCAGGCGACTTTCAGGAAACAATCTAAGCTTTAAAGAGGGTCTCTAACCTGGCTGCACTTTAGAGTGGGAGGAGGGATGGGAGGGGCGCTCCAAAAGCAGAGATGCCCAGGTTCTATCTTCTGTGAGAACTGTTAGGGAAGGGGCCCCGCCTGTGCAGCTCCAGAGAAGCTTGTCCAATTAATTTACTGCCCAGCAGGGCCCCTGCGGATGGTGAAGGAGAGCCCCGGAGGGAGAGTGAGCCACAGTCTCTCATTGGAGCCCTGACGGTTTCTCTGAGCCTGGTTTGTAAAGGAGATGGGCAACAGAAGTAGGGGGAGGAGACATTGGTCTCTAGGAAAGTCTTATTACACATAGATATTTTCCCAGGGGAGTAATAGTTCTCTTTCAGTCTTCCTTATAGGGAATTTTTAGAGCCATTTTTAGTTGAAAATAACAGAAGTAGCAACAAAGCAAACCATGCACTAGAGAGAAACTGGTCCAGCTGGAGGCTACATCACAGAACGCATAGTGAGCCCAGTTCTTTGGGGAAGGAGGCCTATGGACCTTCTTTAAAGAAATAGAAAGAGGCATGGTGGGTGAGAGATGAGAGGGCAAGAAGCAATTCCTCACTTCTCTGCCTACATCAGCTCTGAGCCTTTCAGTAGGAGCTTTGCCCTGCAAAACCTAGGCTTTCCATGCTCAGGTGTGAATTGGGGTGGGGGAGTCTTAAATCTCCCAGAGCCCATTCTGCATTTCTGTGATCTTTACTCACAGGTCAGGTCTTATGTGATCATGTCTGAATGGAAGGGCCAATGGGAAAAGGGGAGGAAAAGACTTTTGTTTGTTGTTTTTGTTTTACCACCAGGGCTAATATAGGCAATACAAATTTATTGAATAAAAAATAGTTAGGATAGGACCCAGATAGAAATGGCAGCAATGGTGTTCATTGGGTGCCTAATAAATGCCAGGACTATGTTAAGTGTATATTATATATTATCTTATTTAACCCTAAGAAGTATATAAAATTAATGTTCCCATTGTAGAGATGTGAAAATGAGGCTTACAGAGGTGAAGCCATTGGCTAAGGTCACTAAGCAATCAAGTTCTGTAGCTCATACTGTCTGCCCATGCTCCTCACCATCTCTCTCTATGCAGCTTTCTGTATTTTAAAGGCATATAGATGAAAACTGCTTATATTTAAGAGGTGAATGCCCTGGGAATCCAGATTATGCACAACTATTCTTTGTAGCCAGAAATCAGATGCATCATTTTATTTCATTTAACTAAATGATTTTCATGGAGATAATTATAACTTAACATTTTTTAAATGAGGCAACAATAATAATTTATTTTGAAACTTCACCACCAATCAGAAATCAACATTTGAGTAAGGCGATTAGCTAAAATAACAGAAAATAAAATGTAGGTCAAGAAACAGAGAAATCTAAAACACCTATTATCTGATAAGGAGATGATTATTTAAAAGTAGATAAGAAATGGTAGTTAAATTGTGGTTAGAGGTTTTAATTTCTTTCCTGGTTTGCTTATCTTCCTCTGGTGAGTCAGTATTACAACGCCAACTTCTTTTTTACAGCAGACAGCAAGGTGTGACTTCCACTGTAAACCCAGTTTTCTAGGGCTGGCTGTCAGCTTGATGAGCTCTCTGGAAAATGGTGTAAAACCCCTTCATAACTGTCATTGAGCAAATTCCAAATGTATCATTTTCTGTACTTTGAAAATGTTGAGTGCCATTATTTTATGCCTTGAATCTTCACAGGCACTTAGACTTGGCTGCTAATTAGAGCCAATTGCAACCTCAAATCACAAATGTGAGTCGCACCTTCTGCTGTAGTGCTCAGAGCACTCTACATGCCTCAGGTGCCGCCCTCCAATGAAGGGGCCGCCATCAGGGTCCTCGTTTCACAGATGAGAAAAGGCTCCATGCTTTGCTCCACACTGTAACCGGCAGAGTCGGAACCGGAATGAGTCACGTACTTTTGGCATCAGGCTAAGAGGCTGTTGAAACAACGGAGGCTTTCACCGTGCAAATGAGCCTGATTCCCTTGTCTATCCCTCTAACGCAGAGCCTGGCCCATTGTAGACACCAGGAAATGTTAACTGAACACATGCTGAGTTAGGGCCTGCCAGTATGAGGTGTCAGGGTCCTATTTGCCCTCCACAAGGGGAGTCACATACCTTCCCAATAACTAAAGGGACAGGCACTTGCCTTTGTCTTCCATTCTCCATATTACACACACATAGAGTTTAAGCATTCACCACGGAGAGAGACCCATCACCATTAGCTTCATTGTCTTTGAATGCGAGGAGCAAAAATATCTCTAATGGGAGACACTGATCAAACTTATGGACCATTTTGATGTCAGCTGAGCACGCTGGGCTGATGATAAGCAGGATGGCAGCTGGGGAGTCTGCAGCACCGGGACAGAGATGTTCAATAGAAGCTGCTGGAATGACTGTCAGCAGGGCTCATAATTATTTGCCTGCCTTTCAGGTGAACTTCAGAATGAAAAGTTGTTAGCTAGTGGTTTCTAGTTGATTGTTTGAGACTGCTTGATGACCTGCAGTGTTTTTTGAGTTGACAGAGCTTTTCACAGAACTCGAAACATGGTCCAACCTTGCCTTGTGTCGCTAATTAACCTTCCCTTGTCAAAATGCAATGTAAGACTTTTTTTTTCTTATTGGCACAGTTATTATAATAAGCTATTTCTTGAAAAGCCCATGATATATTGGTCCTTCTGTAAAAGGCTTGGCATGCTTGAGCTGGAGTCTTTCTATCTTCAGAGGGAATTATAAAGCTGGTTCCAAGGGAAGCTGGCCTCTGTGACAGGTTCCCAGTGTGGCTTGTCCAGTCCTTATTCATCCTGGCAAAGACCCTTCAATTGCCCCCCCTCCTAGCCCTGGTGTTCAGCATAAACCTGCTTGTCCTTCCTCCTTATTCTTCAGTTTTTGTAGGTGTGGGTGTGATTGGGAAAAAGAAATTGAGGGCTTGTCAGGAATTTACTTGGCATAGGGAGTTTGGGATATATATATATATATATATATATATATATATATATGCAAAAGACAGAGATCACTGATGGAATAACTCTTGATTACAGAAGCATCTAGGTCCAGCTTGCTTAGGAATCATGGAGGTTGGTGGGTATTAAGTGCACAGAACTCACAACCTTAGCTGCAGCCAGCTGACCTCCTAAACTTTGAGAGGAGTAGCCTGGATTTATTTCACACTCTGCAAACCATTGCTCTCCTCTTGATAGTTTCAGAAACAGATACTTCAGGTTGAGGTCCACAGGTGAGCTTTGGGCTGGCGGGCAGATGAGATCACTGGAAGGCACAGCCAGGTGGCTGCCAAGAGTTACTCTGTAAAGCAGTAGCAGCAATAAAAAATGTTAATTGTGGCAGGATCCCATTGGGGAAGTTCAAAGGGGACAAAAGAAAAACCACATCTTTCAAACCTGTCATTTTAAAATATGCAGTGGCAACGAAGTGTGAGCCTGAATATTTTAAAGAAACATCAAATATTTTAAAATGGCTTTTCTGAAAGTGGTAAGCTGGAAAACTTAAAAAATTTGCACAAGACCTTCAAACTCGTACATTGTTCAGTTTTTAACAAATGGCTGGTTTCTTTTCACTTTAAAGGATGTTAATTATACCATTTCCCAGGTGAAGAGAGGATATGAATTTGCATTGTATATTTTCACTGTAACCCATATCCTTGATGTTTTCTCATTCCTATGGGGTGAGGGGCGTTGGGTTGGGGTTTGGGTGAAGGTGAGGAAAAGAAAATGAGTAAGTAGAAGGAAAAGGAAAGTAACATGTACTGATCACCTACCGTGTGCCCGGGACTTGGTTTACATCACGCAGTTAATTTGAAGGACAACCTGGGAAGTAGGTTATCTCTGTTTGACAGATGAGGAAACGGAGACTTAAAGAGGGAAGTGACAGGTGTGGTAGGCTAAATAGCCATCTCAGATGGTGACTAAAGAAAGACTGACTTTATTTAGGGAAAGGGGATGGAGAATGGGATATCCAAGGGAAGGGCTGCACAGCACCGAGCCAGGGGGACATTGGGTCGATAGTGGCAGCACTCAGGAGCTGGAGTTTCATCCTTATATGCAGTCATTGGCGGGAAACTTTTGCAGTCAGTGGGTTTGGGGGGTGAATGGGGCGGGGGTGGGGGAGGGGGGGCAGGGGCGGGATTGGAATGCAGATGGAGTGCAGATGTGTGATCAGGTGCCTTCAGGACAGTGTCCATTCCTTGTCTGGGCTGACTCCTGGTGTCCAGCAAGCTTTTTCTCTGGTCCTTTGTTCTCGTGTGTAGGGAAGCTTACAATGACCATTAAGGGTTATATTGCTCCATAGTCCTGTCAGGTAAGTGGTAGAATTGGAATTTAAATTTAGGACTCTCATTCATTCTTTATTTCCCTTCCCTTACATAGGGACAGTAATAATTTCCTTTAAGGCTCCTCAAGAAAGGAGAATCTTCTTTTAGATAAAAGTGGCTAACACAGTGGTTTAGCCCAACAGGTGGGAATGTGGCGAAAATGCTAAGAGTAGTTACTGCCCGTGACTCATGGCAGTTTTAGCTTGTTTCTATGATTCTATTCATTTATGTATTGGACTCCACTTGCTTGTCTCTAAGCGCTCTTTTGACAAGCCAATTTCTGTCACTCCAGTTGCCAAAAAGCTCATTCCTCAGCTTATTACTGATGTTGAACTTATTTTTATTTATAGTTTTCCAACTTCACCGGCTCCAAGGATGACCGCGGGACCTGCCTGTGCTCCGTTGCCCTGCCAGACACCACATTTCCCGTGGATAGGATGGAACACTTGGAAATCACAGCGCACATCCTCTCCCAGAGGTTCGAGAAAGAGCTTTCTAAAGTAAGCATTTCCCCCTCTCCCAACAATATCTTAATAAGAACAAACAAACAGAACAGAAAACTTTAAAAATTAAATTTATTGGGATAACATTGGTTAACACCCTTATGTAATTTTCAGGTGTACATTATAATTCAACATCTGTGCACTCTATGGCATGCGCACTACCTGAAGTCTAGTTTCCTTCCATTGCCATGTATTTGACTTCACCCTTTACCCACTTCACCTTCCCCTCACCCCCTTTCTCTTCTGGAACCACCATTCTGTTGTCTGTATCTTTGAGTTTGCTTTTGTTGTTAGTTCACCAAACACTTTTACTCAGGACTTTCTAAGCAGCTGTTCTTCACGGCATCACAGGCAGCATGTTTGCCTCCTCTGGAGGCTTTAGCGTTTATTTACAGCACACCTGTAGAGTTCTTTACAGGAGGAGGAATGAGGGAACGGAAGACACGGGATGGGGATTTTTCACGCCATGGGTACACTCACAGCAATATTGCGGTGCTCATGCCGCTGGAAAGAGGCCTGGAGCTCTCCCTGCAAACCCCAAGTCTACAATTGTTTTTGTTTCATTGCTTTTAATTCCTTTTGGTCTTCTTCTTGGTCTTCCCTCCAACTTTGCTTTCTTTTCTTTCCTCTTCTCTATCCTCTTCATGTTTTATTTTATCTTCCTTTTCTTACACTTTTTCTTCCTATTCCTTTACCCCTTCCCCCCCCCTCCCCCCGCCTCAGTCCTTTCCCTGTCCATTCCTCCTCATCTTTCTTTCCCTTTCCTTATTTTTTTAAAACTCTTTTTGGTTTTCTCTTACTTTTCGGGAGGCCCCTTCTATTTCTCTTCCTCTTCCTTCTCCTCTTCCACTCCCCCAAATCTTCTGCCTCTTATACTCCTTCCTTTCTTAAGCTTTTTATTTATTTTCTTATTTCCTCTTTTCAATTTACTTTTTTTTTTTTTCCTCTCCCCCTTTTGGTGGTTATTGTCTATTGTCGCAGTGGGAACAGTACAGGAGACGTGTCCAGCATTAGACCAAAAATGAAGGCTTCCCTGGGAATCTGAATCAAGACTAAAAGGTCACTCAGCCTCGGTAGAGACCTTGACTCCACCCTGATTAGCCCTTTCCTCCAGTGGAGGAGGTTGTCCTGCAGGGCCTGCCTTCCCCTGAACTGGCTGGAGCAATGGGACTCCAGTTTTGACCCTTTCTACCTTTTTAGCCAACTTAAAAATCAATTAGAAAGGCTCCCATTTTCTCACAGGTGAAGTTCACTCTAGGCTATTATCACATTATACATTATTAATTACAAATCCATTAATTTACAAGGAGCTCTGGCCTACCTGCAAGATTCAAAATAAGTTTCCCTGAGACATTTCAGTTCAGCTACCACAATATCCAGCATAGTTATCCTTTAAGACAAAAATTATGGTGAGGCTGGCATCCTGCTTTCAGCCTGAATTGGTAGATAAATATTCTAAATTTAAATGAATGTCCAGGAAAATGTGCTTGACAACTCCAGGAACCTAGCTTTTTAAGAAATAAAATGTCCTTGAATTAATCAGCAGAAAAGGCATAGCACTAAATTATAAATTCCAACCATTAATATTCATAGCCTTATTCCAGCATAATCAAGTACAGATAAGAAGTTATGCATAAAAACATAACAAGTGGAGGAAAATCCTAGGTAAAGATCTCTTCAGTTAGAGTCATTTGCTTTGAAATAGTGCAAGCTCCTAATTTGCATGTCTTCTCTGCTGGCAGGAGTGTGAAGGGCAGTGTGAAGCCCCCTGCTGCTCAAGAGAGCATGTAGCTTGCCCATTTGTGAATATGGGGCATTTAATTCCAATTCTGTGAGAGGGGCAGGTGGCATCTACCTTGCTAATAATTGGCAGGGAGGGAGTTTGGAGTAGAGGGGAAAACTTTGAGTTCTGCAAATGTCAGTAAGTTGTCCTAAAAATATTTGTGGTTAAGGCCTAATTAGATAGGTGTGACAGTTGATAATAAAAATAATGTTAATGTTATGTTTGTGCTTTTCAAAATGCTCCCATTTCTATTCTACTCTCAAGGCAGATAGGCCCATGTTTTCCTTCCCATTTTAGAGAGGGAAAATCAGGTTCATAAAGGTAAAGAGACATAAAAGCAAAGGTCATTGCTCTCTGGTTGGTTAATCCCAGTTCTCTTTCCTCTCTGCCATACTGCTACCATCCTCCAGTGCAGACCCAAGAAGAGAGGCAGTAGGTCACTAATGCCTTCAAATCCAAAGTTATCTCTTCAGCTGAGGGCTTTTGAGTTTCCAGGTGAATTATTATAGCTGTCCCTAGGTTGCCTTGGAAATCACCGTTTATCTAGAGGCCTGGGGGAATGCCCATTTGGGCAGACCAGCAGAAAAGGGTTTTCGCTGCCTTACATTGATTCATTAGCTGCCAGTACACAGAGAAGACTTATGTCTCTGTCTAAGATGCTGAAAGCGTTTTATACTTCTCTGTTGTTTATGATACGTCCTCTTGTGACTAAGGAAGGGGACGACACAAAAGGCAGCTCAGGATTTTATTTCTCTGGAACGTTACGTTCTTTGGGTCAAGTTATTTAATATCAAGCATTTGCTAATAGCTCTTCATGCATGAGAAGGTTGAAGCAGCCTGCAAGACATTTAGGCAACTCATAAACAAGCAACATTGATTGAGCAATGTTTTGTGCAGTGAAATATAATAAATTGAAAGGTCAGATTGAAAAAAACCCAAATCACTGTTTCTCTAATAATTGCTGTAATTTACTGGGTATTCATTATGCTAGGCACTTAATACATATTATCTCTAGTCTTCACAATAATCTTGTATCTTGATACCTTTATCCCCAATTTATAGGAAGAAATTAAAGCTTAGAGAAATTAAATGATTTGGTCAGATTAGAGTTCATATGGGTATAACTCTGAGATGCTTCATATGTTGTGATGGTCAATTCAAGCTCATTTAATCTCATTGCATTATTTTGAAAGATATTATCATCATATCTAATAAAACCCTAATATGCAAATAACCGAACCTCAGAACAACCGGTCGCTGATGCACACTGACCAGAAGGGGGTAGACACTCAGTTCAGGAGCTGCCCCTAGTGGTCAGTGCACTCCTATAGAGGGGAGTGCCACTCAGCCAGAAGCTGGGCTCACAGCTGGCGAGCACAGCTGAGGGCCTCCGTGGCAGTGCAAGGACATCCCCCGAGGGGTCCCAGACTGCGAGAGGGTGCAGACTGGGCTGAGAAACACGCCCCCCCACTAGTATTAAAATAAGAATATGCTGCAAAGTACATTTACTTATTTCAAATAATCTGGCCATAGTTATGATCACAAATTTTGGAGAACTGGTAGAAACACAAGCCAGACTAATTCTTTAGTTTAATAGCCTGCTGTATTGCATCCTTATTTATTGCAGGACCACATTTATTGTACAGAACAACAACAAACATTCCAGAACAAATCCCTAAACAAACTTTGATTCTTAGAACCCATCAATGACATAATATGTGTACAATAAATACAAGCATGGATGCTCTGAATGTTAGGCTGTGAATTGAAGGCCAGCATAGATGAATCTTCTAAAGCTCAAACTTGTAGTGATGAGGAGGAGCCTTAGGTAGAGATATTGACACAGGGATATATCTCCTTAAGGCAAGACCCGCATTCTTCCGCACATCCTAAGGCAGGTTGGGCTGCCTCAGCTGAGACTGTAGCTTCCAGAGAGCTGGGATGTTCTCAGAATTTTCCATGTCATCTCAGCATTAAAGATTTGTAGATGCTAACATTTTATACTAACAACCCACTTGGATTAGTAAAGTTCAGACTGTGAAGTTTTTCTGGCTCATCCTCAAATTCTCCCCTGTCTTCCAGAGCTCCATGGGAGATTCCCGTTTTCCTGAACACAGTCTCAACTGAAAGAACCTAAACCTTCCCCAAACAGATCTCCAGAGACCATTCATTTAGTGGCCGAACTAGTGCCGGCACACCACACATTCTCATCGCAAACAAACTCCAAGTTATGCCTTGGTTTTCAGAGAGAGCCGCATTTTGTTTAGCACAGATGACAGTTGAGTCATTCATTTTTGTGGAACAACAGCTGCGACGTGCCACCAAAATGTTCCAGGAAAGCAGAGGGTGTTTCATTTGTTCTAAGAGCTGGCAAGGCCAAATGCCAACAGGAATACTCATTTCACAAACTTTAATTTCTGCAATGGATTGGCACTTTATTGTTATTATTTTATTATAGGCAAGGTTTTATGTAGAATTTTTAAAATTTTATTTTAGAAATTGAAACCTGGTTACCTTATATCTGTGTTTGTACTTTGGAGGCTCGCTTATTAGGTTTCATACATATATATGTGTGTATATTTAACCTCCTTATCTGCCAAAATATCACCAGCCTGATCATCCTCTGGGTGATGGCACATCTGATGGCCGTGAGCATCAGTTGCCCGAGGAGATACATGAGCAGTGCCAACGGCTGCATTTTCAACTTTCATTAAAATCCTCTCCGCCTGAAGCCCTGGCTCTTTAGGTCTGCGGCCTATGAGTCTATACTAATTTGCACTGTGGGGTTAAGTGGAAGGGCTAAAATGACAGAAGTTAGGGCTGCCTTTAGTATTACAAGGATTAGAGGCCAACATCTGGCCCTGAATTTATCCAGGCACTGTGGATCAGCTACTTGACATTAGCATGGTCTGGGGAAAAGTATCACTTATGTTCAAATTTTTAAAAAAGAATGTAAAACCAGCAACTTATAATGAGCAGATCCTTAAAAATAAAACCCAAACCATGGCATGTCTTTTAGAGATCAGACACAGAAAGAACCAACTGTGTTTATTGAAATATCCATTTGGCGCTTTCCAATTATACATTAAAATACCAAGGGAATTTTTGGAAGTATTTTAATGATTAAAGTATTTAAATATATGCAACAAATGTGTAATTTTAAGGTCTGATTGCAACGATCAGTTCTTGGAATAAATATGGGTACACTTAATGAAATGTGCACATACACTCATATACTATGTAGTAAGTTAAGTCTTTATGCCATTTTATAAAAGGCAGAGGGGCTCAAAACTTAATTGCATATGGTGACCAAGGAAAGACTTGTACTTAGTGCATTTCTTCTTCTAGAGCAGTGGTTCCAAATGGAGAAAGGTGGTGGTAGTGGCGATGAAGGTGAATTTGCCCCCAGGGAACAGTTAGCAAACTCTGAGACATTTTTGATTGTCACACCTGGGTGAGGGGTGGGTGCCTTTGGCATTTAGAGACCAGGGGTGCTGCTAAAGGTCCTGTAATACACAAGAAAGATCTAGTCCCAAATGTCAATAGTGCTGAGGTTAGGAAACCCTGATTTAGAGCATGTGCTTTGAAGGGAGAGTTGATTCAAACAGTTTAGTTTGGAGAGCTGATATCTTCAAATAGTAATTCAGAGATGAAAATGTACTTGCAAATGATGATTCTGAAACAAAATTATTTTTGGTCTATGTAAGTGCAAAATCCACCTCCCCAATTGTAGTAATATTTTTTTTATAGTTTTGATTTGGCTAGATGAAAAAATATATTGTGAAATATATTTTTGATCTGTTTCTTTAATGATTAACAGCAATCAAATTGCCCCCAAAGGTGTGGTAGTAGAGGAAGACTGTATGATCCCACTCTGAGAACTGACTTGAGGTTTTTTTTATTCCATTTTAGGTCAAGGAGTATGTCCAGTTAATCAGTATCTATGAAAAGAAACTCTCAAACCTAACTGTCCGAGTAGAGATCATGGAAAAGGATTCTATTTCTTACACTGAATTGGACTTTGAACTGATCAAGATAGAAGTGAAGGAGATGGAGAAGCTGATCATCCGGCTGAAGGACACTTTTGTTGGAAGCTCAGTAATTGTTGACCAGCTAGAAGTAGAGGTAAGGGGTGAACTCACTTCTCAGTGTATTAATAATAAATGTCCTCAGTTATCAGTGGTAGGTTGAGGATGTACAGATCTCTTTCTTCCGACTTCTAATTCTGCACTCTCTCAGGATCAGGTGACATATCCTGGTGTTCTGCTTAGATAGTAAGTTAAGCACAAGGGGGACATATTGACTGAGGAGCAGGTGTCAACTAATGATCAGGGTCCTGTCCCAGAGCCAATGGCATTTACATGTCTCTAGAAAGGAGATGACATAAAACAACTTTATGGACAACATAGACCAAGTGTCTTCTCTGTTCTGGTTTTATCCTCATGGGACTAGAAGCCACAATTTACCTGATTTTGGACTCACTAGATCTGTTTCTCCTTTTGGGTGATCATGTAATCCTTGATCCCTCTTGGAATTTCTTTTTACATACTGGCAACCCTTTTTAAGGGAGGTTCTTCTGAGTATGTTTTAGTGAAGCCTTTTAAACTCTGTGGATAAAGACCATGGTTGAGTAATTTATATCAATGAGAATTTACTAGCACAGTCATGACATAGGCTATAATTGAGAATTCTAGTTACATATTTTAGAATTTAAGTTTTTTCTGGCTCTCACCACTCATTAAAAACTTAATTATGATACAACAGGAGTAAACACGAGTTTACAGGAGAAGGTTATTAGAAATGAACATTAATGGACATTTGTGGGTGCTTAGACTGAGCCTGTGCTCTATTATTGAAGCTGTTAAAATCTTTGCCATTTTCTTCTTGTCACACACATCTGCCTGAGATCTGACAGGCATTCACGCAAAACCATAAAATGTATTCTTCCAAATGAAACCATTCAGGAGAATCTCGGGTGTATTCTCTAGTGATGTTTCACTAAGTGACAAATTCAGCCTCGGAATGTTTATGAAAGAAATTGCACAATAATATAAAGTCACTCTGAATTTTTATTTTCTTAGATAAGGAATATGACTCTCCTGGTAGAGAAGCTCGAGACACTAGACAAAAACAATGTCCTTAGCATTCGCCGAGAAATCATGGTGCTGAAGAACAAGCTGAAGGAATGTGAAGCCTCTAAAGATGAACACATCCCTGTGGCCCCCCCTCCTCCCGCTCCAGGTAAGCAAGTCACATTTCTACCACTTGAGCCAGGCCCCCAGAAGCCTAGAGCGGGGTGGGGAAGGGATTCGGATTGTAACCCTAAGCAAGGATGGGCATTTGCAGTCCTGAGTTTACCCTTCCATGTCTTAGATCTCCTTCCCTAGTAGCTTTACAAACGATCACATTCTGGCGCTCACAGGGGAAAAGCACGAACAATGAGTTGATTTAAAGCAAAATCCACATTTACATATATCCCCTCCGCATTTACTAATAGGACAAACATCCCTCAGTGACGGAGTTGCTATCAGGGGGCCTGTGAGAGGGTCTGGAATCTGCATGGCCTCCTCACTCTCTGTGGGTTGTAAGGGCTGATTAGCTCCTTTAGCTGATGAGCTGGGGTTATGACTTGAATCTAGAGTGAGAGGAAGGGAGAGGGAGAGAGAAAAACATTCATCGGTTGCTGGATCAAACCTGCAACCTGGGTCTGTGCCCTGACGGGGAATCAAACTCAGACCTCTCAGTGTGCAGAATGACGCTCCAACCAACTGAGCCACCTGGCCAGGGCTCTCTGTGCTCTTCTGAAGTGCATGTTGAGCACCTGCTGTATAGTGTGTCCTGGGATTCAGTGAGGATTTAACAGGTGGCCCCACATGTCCTGTACTTGCGGGTGTCTCCTGTTGTCCCTCCTGGACTGAGTTCCTGGAGGGCAGAGGTGGCGTCTCTCTAATGAACCACACTTGGGGTCAAGTATAGCATAGAGATGGGTGCTCCCTACGTACCCCGAGAATGTGAATGGAGGTAATGGAGTGTAGGGGCCAGGAGCTTGGTTTTGGGTCCCCAAAGACCTGAACTTCCCAGCTATGTGACCACAGTGAAAAGATCCTTAATCTCCTCACTATAAGATGGGAGAATAGTAGTGCCTGCCTTGCAGGGTTGCTGTGAGGGTTAATGAAACAACGCTTGAGGAGCTCAGAGCTCTATGATCGGCACTTAAACACTGGCGGTTGTTATTATTACTAACGAGGATCATCGAAATGAAAACCTTGCTGAGAACAAAGGCAAGTGCCAGGGCAGTGTGCGCTTCAGCACATCCCTCCGGGCGGACTGAAGCCAGCCTCTGCTGCAGCAGTCAGCCCTTGTCCTGTAGAGACACCTTGTCACAGGGAAACAATTACTACAGGCCGTGAGCATCTCGGTCTGAATGAGGACTGTATCTTTTCATCAAAGGGTCAGCTTTTGCTATTTTCATTAATTCCTATTGTCAAACCTGTTTCCTTTTAGGCCCCGAGTTTCCGGATCCTTGTCAGTGTGGCTGGCTTCTTTAAGGCTTTAATTAGATGCTGCCATAGTTTTAAGCCTCTTGGTCCTGTTCCTTCTGCTGTTGGGAATCTGTAGCAGTATGACATACAGAGGAGGTTTAGGACAAAGGCCATGTTCTGGCCTCTGTAACAAAGTGAGGCTCAATTGGGTCTGGGATCAGTGGTGTCAACATGCATTGTAAATGAGAGCTCGTTGTGCTAGGCCACCAAGGGCTCCCTGAGAGCAAGAGTCGAAGCATTGATACCCCCTGATAATACCTGAGCAAGTCTTTCTTCCTTTTTCTTCTCTTTCTTTTTTTAACCTCAGCAAATCTTCCCCAGGGAATAGATTTTTCTGGCACAGTCTCCTATGCATCCCTTAGATTGAGGACATTTTGGAGCAGCAATGAACATTCAAGGCCACCTAGCCCCAGCCCATCATTTCTCAGAGGAGGGGACTTAGATGGTGAGGATGCTGCTTTTCCTGAGGCCACATAGGTAGTGACAGAGATGAGGCTGAAATGCAAAGCCCTTCCCTTCCTGGTCATCTCAGGACTGACAGTGTCAGGCATCAATAACTCAAGGGCAGTGATGGGGGAGAAAGAACACTGCCTAGTATCTAAGGAGGAAACAAGTGAGTCTGTTGGATTATTTTTGTTAGAATATTTTCTCCCAGAACTTTCCCCTAGGTCCTCACACTTAGACTTTTGTCAGCCATCCCAGCCCAGCTGTGTTGTTTAAGCAAATTGGACCCAGATTTCCTCTCACTTTCCTACAACTTTGGCTGGACCTGGATCCCAGCCAAGCCGCTTGGCCCTCCTTCAGCTTTGTTCATATTATATTTATGATGTTTATATTAAACCGACTTTTTGTCATGCTTTTAAATCAATTTCTTTCACTTGCTCTCTTTCTGTTTGGATTGGTTGATAATGCAGAATTGAAAAATCCCCAGGCTCCACCAAGTTGTGAGCCTGTGGAGACTTTAATTAAAGTTCCTCACTATTATGGGACTTTAAAATCTGGCCTCTCTGCTGTTTGGACTGCAGAGTTGCACTGAACAAAAGAGCTCGCATGCAAGTCTCAGCTCTGAAGTCATTCTGTGCCCTCTGGCCCCTCCCTTGCAGCTGTGGTTTGCTATCCCCGTGGTCAGCTTGGTCTTAGAACCAGGACATGCAGCGAGGGTTCAATAAAGTGCACTTTACATTTGCTTTATGCTGCAAATGGCATCTTTTTCTGCTTCATTTCATAGAACTTCCTAATCTAAAAGAATTGGCCTTCTGCTCATTAACTTTTTTTTTTCCTGAAAACAACTGACTCTGTCTCTCTGTTTCCCTCTGAATCTAAATGACTGCGTAGGCAAAATGTGATGGAAACGTTCAGGGGTTGATCACCATTGTGCTCAGAAATGCTAGGCTCTGTGCTGACACGGGAAGGTGCTCAGTAAATGGTTGGTGACTGACTAGGGTGTGAAAGATTTGGGGTGACCTACCAAAATCACAAGCCTAGGGGAAGAACAAAGTGTTGGGTAGCATATATCCAATAATTCAGAGTCAATTTAGTTTTAATTATTTTATAATTATTACTATTTTAATTGCCTAATTTTCACATGTCAATTGTATTCTCCTTTTGGCTCGAAGTTCACTTGTCCAGGTGAGAGAGCACACTGATAGATCTAAGATTGAGTTTCCTCTGCAGGTATATAATCTTCAGCTTTAAATAAAAGTGCTAACCATGATACTTTAAAAAAGCCAAGCTACAGAATTTAAAGTTTCATCATGTGGCTTCCCAGGATATTTTCAGAATGTCATGGCAATAGCTAATGAATTACATGGTGAAGAGATTGCCAGTCAAGGCTACCATTGTGTAGAGGTTCCTTGTCTGATGTTCTAGGAAGTGAACACCAGGGTCTTCAAAAAATTCAGATATATAGCAGGGGAGAGGGCTGATATTTTATCAATAAGGGTAGATAAACTGGTTTTGAGAGATTTGATTGGTGTTTTATTCCCTTATTCCACAAACACTGTAGGGCTGGCCCTATTCTGAGTACTGGGGTTACCAGGATGGGTATAAAACAACTGTTCAGGAAGGCCGACAGTCACATAGACCTTCAATGGTAACATGATAGTTACCGTTCACTGAGTTACATGTACCTACCCTTTCTCTATTTCTTTGAACAGTCCTGTAGAGTTGGTATTAGTATTTTTTCTTAGAGGTTAAGTAACTTGCTCAAGGACACACAGCTAGTAAGTACTGGGGTCAGGACTGAATTGAAATCTGCCTGGTAATATTTTCATTGTGCCAGGCTGCCTTCCATAGATGCTCTAATAGAGAGAGGTACACCTGTGACTCCAGGAATGACAAGAAAGTTCCAGCAACTCACCAACCAGATTAATACCAAATCACCTTCTCTTCCTTACTTGTGGAGGAGCTAAAGGGGCACTTTTGCTCTCACTTCTATGCTGTGTTCTCTTCTAGCAGAAAATGCAAAATAATTCATTGTTTTTTCATAGTTCTTGTGTCATGGCTGGGCTATGGGTTATTATGCCAGTAGCAGGGTAAAGTTGGGATGGAGGGGTAAGGAAGGGAATGGAGTATCTCTAACATACTCCTGAAATGAAGAAAGAGACCTGGAGGGGGGTCGATATAGGAGGGATGGGGAGAAGCGTAGGGTAGGTGAGTAGCTGGGGGCAGGGTTGGGGACTCTGGCTGGGCTGGATGAGCAGTGGGTACTGGCTGTCAGTTTCAGCATTGTTTCCAAGACTGTTTGCTGCCAGGAGCCAGGGAAGTCCGCCATAGCTTTGCACGGCTATAGTCACATCTGTAGTATTGGCAACAATGCCTAGTTTTTTCCCTGCATTCACTTTTCACCAGAGCCAGCATCCTAAAAATGGCCCAAAGGAGACAGAGGATAAAGTAAAGATAGCAAACAAAACAAAACAAAACAAAAGCAACAAACAGGAGATTATTTAGGAATGGTTGGGAGGTGAGGAAAAGAGATTTAAGTTCATACAGTTTTAATATTTATACCAGGTATAATTTTAATTTCCTGGCCAACATGTGAAGTGATGAGCCATTACTATTATTAGTGCTAGTAGTAGTGGTAGTGATTTTAAAGAAAATGTTATTTTGGTTCCTTCATATATAAGGATTTCCACATCTAGGACAGAGTAGTTTATTATCTTTAACCCCATGGTGATGATTGAATTAGTTATATGCATCATAAATTTTCTTTAAATATTTTGTGGCTATTGGCTTGGGATATTTCCTTTCCAGGAAGGCATGATTTAATTAAGCAAACAATTCCTAAGTCTTCTAACCTGCAAGAAAAAAGCGACTTTCTTTCATTTCCTCAGAGTGAAAGGTAGTTAAATAAATAAGTTCTCAGGAAGATATTTTAACTAGAAAATCCAGTTTGTAGCATATGGAAACTCGAATACTTTTTGTTATCATTAAACTGAACACACCGCTAACTTTATTTTAATAATTATGCATTGTTTCATAAACAAAAGCAAACAAGCATTCATCTGAGAGATCACTTTTAGAAGAAGAAATAATAATTTATAATTTTATTTATTGTTTCTTTAGTGGGAGCAGTCTCTTGGCTGAACACATGTTGCTTTTTTATTTATGAAATGGCGCATGCATTATTAAAATAAACCAACGACTGTGTTCTGCTTAATGATATGCAAAATTATTTGAGGTTGGGTACAGCGTGGTTTTATTTCTCTACCTGTTGTATGGTTGGCTGGCTTTCCCACCAACTGCAGATTTATGAGAGCATTTAAGGAGCATGTATTTAATTCTGGGACCAAAAAGCACCAGCAGACTGGAAAAACAAAAGCAGGATTTCTAGTAATGGTTTCACCTCTGATCAGTCCTTGAGTGAGGTGGGGAGAGGGAGAGACATTTCGCAAGGAGGAGAATGGGTCAGGAGCAGAGACTCAGAGGCAAAGTTTTGCTTACTGCCACCCCCCCCCCCTCCGCCATCCAATGCTAACCTCAGGCAATTCTTTGGAGCTCAGCTCACTTCATATGTTCTCCTAAGCTCCCCGATTTCCTCCAAGCATTTAAAGCCAGAGTCAGCAATTCAGATTCTGATCCCTCCTCCCCAACCTGCTCTGTTTCAGGCAGCAGGATGAGGCAAAATGTCCTAAAACGTACTTGAAGTTGTATTTTTTTGTGTGTGTGTTATCCAAGAAACAATCTCACCCATTTTTAAGGGTATTTAAGAGCCCAGAAAATGTGTGTTCAACTCTTTGAATAATTATTATAAAAATATGGACGGATTTGTGAACAGGTGGGGTCCCTCAGCCTGGCCTGCGCCCTCTCTCAATCCGGACCCCATCAGGGGATGTCAGACTGCCAGGTTTTGGCCTGATGGGGCCAAAGGGATGTAGCAGTGCCAAAGCAGCCGCCACTCCCCTCGCTCAGCTGAGAGGCACTCCAGCTGTGGGAGCGCACTGACCACCAGGGGGCAGCTCCTGCGTTGAGCGTCATAGGACCGGTAGACCGGTCATTCCGATTGTTAGGTCATAAGGGTTGCATATAGATTTTATAGCTCAAAAACAGTTTGGGCTCACAGGCATTTTAGAGGAAATGCAAGGTGAAGGGCCATTTACTCAGCCTGACTCATTCACCCAAGTGTTACAGGGGATATCAATTCAGTGGACCAGTGAGTCTGGTCCCACTTGATTGTACACTTTGTGACAATGACAGAATAGAATGGGAATGATGAGGCACTTGCCTGTCATTCTGTGGTGTAGTACAGCGGTCGCCAACCTTTCGGACCTCACAGACCACCAGTGGTCCGCAGACCACCGGTTGGCAACCGATGGTGTAGTAGAACACAGGTGATAAACAACAAGACCTTCCTTATAACTCTGCAGCAAGATAATCACCAAGGGCTCTATGTGATGGGCTATGCTTTGGGCACAGAGCAGGCAGTGTTGCCCTAAAATAACTCCAATGCTTCTCAAGGCTGAAATCCTGCCATTATAGGACCATCTTTCTGTATCTTTAAAATATCACATTTAAAACTTCTTCGATTAAGATTCGCTTGGGGCAGCCTTGGTACTGGGCATGGGTATGCACTTGGAGTCCCAGGCGAAGGGAGAAAGGGGAAGGGAAAGGAGAGTTGCCTGGCTCAGTCTTCTCCTTCATCACGTTCTTCCTGAGCCTGGCACCTTCTGCCTTTATGAGAACAGGGTAAGATTCTGGGATGACCCTGCTTTCTTGATTTTTTTCTATAAGAAAACGGAAATGAAATACTATTTGCAAAATGCTCCCTGATAGAAGAAAATACATTAAATTCCCCAAATCCTCCGTTTCTGTCTTTGGGCTGTCCCTCTAACCTTGGCAGTTTCATAACCCCATTTTCCAGGCTGAGAGCCAATCCATGGACATGAAAGGTAAGTTCTCTGTGGAGCTGATAGCAGGTTTGCACTGAGCCTGAAACCAAGAGAAGGTTTTGGCTCTTCTCCATTAGAACCACTGTTGTCATTGAATGTCAACAAGACAACTATTTATGCCTTCCTTTAGTTCTTAGGATAATGAACTGTTTGTATCTTGTCATTCATTTTCTCTAAGAATGCCCTTTTGTTTTCTGGTTTGTACAGGGACATGTGCTCACGGTGGTGTGGTGAACATCAGCAGACCTGTTATAGTTCAGCTCAACTGGAGAGGGTTTGCTTACAAGTATGGTGCCTGGGGTCGGGATTATTCTCCCCAGAATCCAGACAAAGGGCTGTATTGGGTGGCACCTTTGAATACAGATGGGAGACTCTTGGAATATTACAGACTCTATAACACGCTGGATGACCTGCTATTGTATATAAATGCCCGAGAGTACCGGGTTCTGTATGGTCAAGGTAGTGGTACAGCAGTTTACAAAAACAACATGTATATCAACTGGTACAACACCCGCAACATTGCCAAAGTTAACCTGACCACCAACACGGTTGCTGTGACTCAAACCCTCCCTGATGCTGCCTTTAATAACCGCTTTTCATATGCTAACGTTGGTTGGCAAGATATTGATTTGGCTGTAGATGAGAATGGATTGTGGGTGATCTATTCAACGGAAGCCAGCACTGGTAACATCGTGATTAGTAAGCTCAATGACACCACACTTGTGGTGCTAGAAACTTGGCATACCAAGCAGTATAAACCATCTGTTTCTAACGCCTTCATGATTTGTGGGGTTCTGTATGCCACCCGTACTCTGAACACCAGAACAGAGGAGATTTTCTACTACTATGACACAAACACAGGGAGAGAGGGCAACCTAAACATTGTCATGCACAAGATGCAGGAAAAAGTGCAGAGCATTAATTATCACCCTTTTGAACAGAAACTTTTTGTCTATAATGATGGTTACCTTCTGAATTATGATCTTATCTTTGACCAGGAACCCCGCTAAACTGTTTAGGTATTAGAGCAAGAGAGAAATAAACTATTAGTTGAAAAAAATGCTATTCTCCACTTGTTTAGATACCTGCAAGAGGAATAGAAGTATATTTGCTTAGTACTAATATTTGGGAGCATAGTTCTACCGCACTAGAAACTTAAGATATTTGTCCTGATTTGTCTGCCTCTTAGGATTCATTTCCCTCCTGAAATAAGGCTCTTCCAGGATGGGGTTGTCAGGGGTCTAGGGACAGTATGGACCCAAAAAAGCCTTCAGTGAGGTGACATCTGGAAATGATGGAACTTAAAGAGGACTCTGTATGGTTTCTGGGGCTTCTTTGACAGCAGAGAGGCTCAGTGACCAGTCTCCTCCATGTAGCACAAATAATTCTTCCATACCTGACAAAAACCTGGGCCTAATTATGCAGAGTAATACCTGAAGCTCCTTGAAGAACCAAATCTCTAACTTTGTTTTCCTGCTTGAACCTGAAAGGGTGTTTTGTATGTAGCAGATAAGTAAATTTAGCGTGCTTATATTTTATCTGTAAAATCCTCTGAGTTTTCTGGACAAAAGCCTTTTTGTATATTGAAGCATACACTGAAAATCAACCCCATGTGGATCTGCAGAAGAGGCTCTGGGTTATTTCCCCCCATTGTCTACTTATAGGAATAAGTAGAACCCAAAGATAGCTTGGAAGATTGGAAATAGATTTGCCAACCAATTATTGTCCCCCCCCGCATCTTCCTACATCTTCTTTTTTAAATAAAAACTAACCATTTTTTTCATGTAATAAATATGAGACAAAATTACCTTTTTCCCACTCATCATGAATGTTTACTTACATGACTCTAAGACTGTAAGAAAATCATATGGCAGAAATAAAATGGCAGCATGTCTGGTTATATAACAAAGCCCTTGGAGCATATGTGAGACTTGTATGAAGTCATATCATTTCATGCATTTTTTGTCTTTGTTTAAGACTGAAACTTGTAAGAAAATAATTTTTTTTTTGAGGAAGAAATATAGAAAACCTGCTGCAAGTACATCTTTAATCAATGTAGTTTGAAAACCTTGTGGGTGTATGTGCTTCTGCGCTGTTGGAGGCTTTATCATCTGGTCTTGGCATATTTTCCCCTAATGTTCATGAGTTCTGCTCTCTAGAACTGGCTCCTTCAATGCTGTACTCTTTTTTTTTTAAATAAATGATTAACATGTGCTTTGAAAAAAATTGTTGTCTTTTATTTTATTTACTCTTTTAATTTAATTAGAAAAAAACTCTTAATAGGTTAGCTCATACTTTGCTGTGAGGTACAGAGAATGGCTGCCTCCCAAACAACAAAGCCCGGGAGATCATATACATGACGGCAAATAACATTAATAGCTTTTAAAGGAGTCCAAAGTCAGGCTGGTCTTTTCATTTCCCTTTAAAATCCATTTTTTTCTGGCAGCTTTTGTTGTCTGAGACTGCACTCTTTTCTGTTGGGATATGACCTTATGTACTTATTAATTTGCATGACTGATCTGATTCTTTCCAATGTTAGACTATATTTGTGTGGCTTATGTTCCTTTTCCAAATGAGCTATTAACATGGGTCAGGAACCTCCAGATCTTTCCCAAACAGGAGGTCTTGCACAGCAAGCAAAGGGACTTACTGGCCATAGTAGGAAGAGAGTACCTTTATCAAAGAGAAGGTGGACGGGATGGGTGACCTAGAGCTGGAAGGACAGACCAACAAGGCTGGTGAAGTTAATCTTACTGATACGCTAATTTTTAATCTATGCCAAGCCTTTTGAGGCAGGTGGTAGCTGTGATATTTAGTATTTTTAGCAGGATTTTCCCCTGTCATTCAAAGCTAAACATAGAGACCGGCTATGGCCTTCAAAATGCAGCAAGATATGAAGATAAAGACAGGTATGTCATGTGAGATACAAGTTAAAAACAGGGATGTTATATTTAATCTGGCCCTAGGCAATTTTCCAGATGAATGTTTCTACTGAATACACAGTATGACCTCTGAAGATTCGGGAAAGGAGGCAGGAAGCCAAGGTAACTCTAGCAATCAGCTTCTTATTTAAAGGGCTACAGAAGCATTTGCCTGAAAATTCCCTTCAGGACCTTCCCATTGGACACAGTGGATCAGCTGGCAGTGGCCACCTGCAGAAAGACCTCCCTGCCGGGAAGGTTGAACAACGGAATGGATTCAGGTTCCACGGTTTCCTACAAAAAGTTATACAATACAAATTTAGCTCAGATTCATCAGCTAGCTTTCTTTTGGGAATAAAAAAACAACTGTGTACACATATTTAAATCAGCTTTATTGAGAAGTGGCAAAATCTGCCAATTTTAGGTGTGTGATCAAATGAGTTTGACAAATGTATACAATTGTCTCAAGGCTACCATAATTAGCCTATAACACATTTTCATTATCACCCCCCAAACTTTTCTTGTGCCTTTTTGTGGTCAACTCCTACCTCATGTCCTAGCCCCTAGCAACCGCTGATCTATTTTCTATCTCTGTGGAATCATACAATTTGAACCTGGCTTCTTCAGGTCTCCTCTTGAAAAAGGGAACAGTGGGCTCAAATTACCCCAGAGAGTAACTGAGCATTACCAGTGGCTCTGAGGGTTTCCTACATTTTTATAATTTGGGGGGGTTACTGGGGAATTTTGAAGAGCTGCTTGCTCTATAAGTGTTCCCCTGGAATTGCCAGGGGAAGGAGTTGTCTAGCTCTGGGCATCAGTCAAGCCTACCTGGCAAGACTTTCCAAACCTTGAAAGTTCCCCTGCCACTGGTTTTATTCAATGTTTCTTCTCCAGTCTCTACCCCAGTACCACAAGCATCTCTGCCTAGGTGTGTCCTGATACTAATTGATGATGCGCAGAGGTTAAGAGTGTAGGATTTGGAGTCAAGTCAAACTGGGTTTGACTCTTGGTTCAACTGTTTACAAGCAACATGGTATTGGGCAGGTTCTTTAATTTTTTTCTGGTACTCAGTGTTGTTTTCTGTGTAATGGGATAAAACCACCTAGAGTCCTATTGGGTGAATTAAATAGTATCTCTCTAGATAAAACCCTAATATGCAAATAGACTGAATGGTGGAACAACTGAACAACTGAACAACCAGTTGCTATGATGTGCGCTGACCACCAGGGGGTGCGCCCAGAACATGGTGGATGTCAGCAGAAGGCAGCAGAGTGCTGAACATGGCGGGCGTTGGCCGTGGCGGGATGGTGGAGCAGGTGAGCGGGGGTGCCAGACCAAGATGGGGCGCCAGTCACTGTCATCGGGACAAGCCTCTGGTGGTTACTGAAAATTCTTTGCTCCCACCTGCCCCAGTCCCGCCCAGTGCTCACATCTGCTGCCAGCGCCGACCCTGCTTGCACCCCCTGCCGGTGCCTGGCGCCAGCCTCCAACGCTTGGTGCCATCAGCAGGTGCCAGCCCCGATCGCCCCCGAGGGCCTCTTCACCTACCCCTGCTCCTGAGGGGCAATCCAGGCAGCAGCCACAGCTCGCAGTCACTGAGGGTGCTAGCCCTGCTTATACCTGCTGCTGGCACTGGCCCCAATCACTCTGTGCCATCAGTGTGTGGGAGCAGTGGCGGCAGGAGCGGGGCTGCCAGCAGACAGGGGACCAGGGACCTCGGTGGGAGGGCCTGGGCGTGGGCCATGGAGGATGGGCCGAGACCACAGCCTCACAGCCCACAGTTCCTTTCAATGTGCATGAATTCTTGCACTAGGCCCCTAATTAAGTATAGAAAGTGTTTAGCACAGTCTTTGGCACATGCTCTGTCCTGAACAGGAGTTATTATCCCTGTTTCTCATTTGAACTTTAGGTTTAAATTAGGCTGGCAAGATACAAAGCTAATGGGGATCAGAGTTTACACTCCGTCCCCCCCTCCCCCCCCTCCCCCCCCTGCCCCCGGCCTTTAAGACTTGTTGCAATTACTGAGTCTTTAAGCAGGTGCCCTTCTGGTATGAAAGCGTTCCAAAGGCTGGAATACCCTCTCTCCGTCTTCAACTCCACAATCGATCCTCGGAGCTTATCTTTTTCATGTTGTGACTCCAAGGGACAGAGCAACATGAGCAGCAGAAACGGAGGTGCTTTACCTTTCCTTTGAGCCACTGAAAACCTAAACAAAGGCCAACTCTCATTAAGCCTCATCCGGGAACTACACACGTGCACGTGCTCTCCTACGTGCTTTGGTGTGGTCAATGGGACATCAATCTTCTCTAAACAGGCGTAGGCATGTTTTCTGTACTCTACTTTTAGTAACATATGTTTATCTTTGAAAGCTAGTTTGAACTGCCAGCCATAGGACCGTGTTTTCCTTCTCTTCTCCATTTGTGAGCCACTGAGAGGGCAATGACAATGCTTGGAGAGCGGGTGACTGTGTGCCGCCTTCAGGATGATGGAGGGAGGTTCTGGGTGTGAGCCCCCAGTCATCTCAAACAGATGTCATACCATTAAGGATGATTAGCCTCCTGCGCTCCAGAATGTTCTGGAACAACAATAGGGTGAATCGTGACACATCAAAATATAAAAGGCAGACACGTTTCTCAGGCATGCTCCCAGCCAGTGGAACAGACCAGCTGGCCTGGCTCATCGATGAGAGATGCTATTTGAGCTGTCAGTTCCGTTGCCAGGCCTCACATCTGTACCTCAGGATGAGCCCACTTGTCCCTGAGATCTGCATCTGCTCCTGGAATCCATTCAAAGGGAACAGCCCTTGGAATCAAGGTCCGTGGAGGAGAAAGATGGCTTCCAGCCTGTTCAGAGGGGAGGCTTCTCTTTGGATGCCACCCCTGGACTTCCTGGAACCTGTGAGCCTGGTTTCCTAGACCAGACATTGGAATATTAAAAACCAACAAACAAAAACCTTTGGTGTGTTTGGGGACTTCTAAGTGGTTTTTCTGGAGTTTTGTGTATGTGAAGGATGAGGATGGAATGATGAACAGGGGCCAGGGTTTATATCACATCAAAGGAATTGGGTCCTTTAGCCACACAGGAAATGTATGCTGAACCCCAAGGCTCTCCAATCCCCTCTCTTTTTTAGTTAGATTCTACCAGCCCATGTGCTCCTTTTGGTTGTGGCCTATACTGTGCTTATGTCAGTATTACCAGTGACTTACTCTTTCACCTGTGGCTGTCATCCATCAGAGTTCAACGCAGGAACAGAAACACCTGCTTTAAACTGGGGTGCTGGTGCTAGCTGCCACATTAGAGAAACATCACTCTCCCAGTGACTTAGTAAATAGCAGGTTTTCCCCTTCACTGCAGTGACCACTGCTTTCACCATTTTGCCCTTGGTTGCTGCTTCTGTAATATCTGCCTCATCCCCAACACCTTTCTTCCCCCTCACACGCCAGCTGTGGTTTTGTCTGGGGCCACTATGATGGGAGAGAGCTACTCTTCCAAGATGACTCTCTTCCAAGTGGTGATTCAGGTACCCAGGCTCATTCCATTCCATTTTGTGGCCCCACCATTACCACCCATAGCTCCCAAGGTCACTGTGCTTGTCTGCATCAGACAAGTAGAGGGGAGAAGGGCATGGAGGGTCTTAGGTGGAGGTTGTTTAGTACAGGTCTGAAGGGGGTGGCAACACTCCCACTCATTGTCCGCTAATACAGGTTCACACCCAAATGCAAAAGCACCTGGGAAACATTTAGTCTAGCTGGGTACACAGAAGAAAAGAAATGGGTTGTAAGGAGAAAGGATTTAATGCAGAGCATCAGGTGCTTACACATCATTGGAAAGACTGGAGGAATGGCAGCCAAAGGCTGCCATTTAACATTTGTCTTTGAGGTCACACCCCTGCCATCAACCCAGAAATCAAGAAACCGCATCTGCCACTGGTACCATCCCCACACCCTCCAAACTGGTACCAAGACATTGGAACATGGAGTCCATCTGCTGCCAACACTCACCTCTGCTGGTGCCCCCTTACCCACTGGCACACCTGGTAAGCCTTCCACCTTTCAAGCGTTATACTGTCAAGTGGATCTCATTGAATAAACCTAAAATAAGCCAAAAAACTGGATCTATCCAGGAGACTGGAAAATGTAGTTTGAAGCTCCCCTCCCTGTAAGATAAGGAAAGAAGTTGAAAATGGATGGCAGTGCCAATAGACAATCTCTGGCAGCAGCCTCATTTGGTGGCTACTGCTCTCACCATCACTACTGCTCCATTGTGTGTCTGGTGACTCTTCTGTTAGCACCTCCTTCATCCCCTGGTGACTTGTCACTTTTTTTTTTTTAATGCTCACACCCATTGGTGGCTTTGCCTGATGCCACCAGAGTGTGGGAGAATTTCTCCTCTAACAGTGGTCACTCTGAATGAACTTCTGAAGGGGAGCTGGTTTTTACAGCTTTGTAGTTCCTTTGCCAACTCCATCAGAGGTGTTGGAATGTATCTCGATGGTGACTCCATCACAGGAATCCACCAGTGTCCTAGGACAGGCCTGAGCTCCTCAATTCCTTTTTGAGGATAGAATTCAAATCTCTTCTATTTGTGGAATGATCCAGAAACTTCCAGAAGTTGGAGTATGCCATGTCTCTCATTTTCCCTCTGTTCATCATACTTGGAATGTTGGCTGATATTTCCCCCCAGCAGTCTTAGAGGGTCTTCTGGCTGAAAGCTGTGTTTGGGAGGTGATGTTTTACCCAGAACTCCAGAGGTGATAGTGCAGAGAGGGACACCACAGGGCTGTCAACTGGCTCTGATCTTCTACTGAGGAAAATCTGGGTTAGAATGGTAGTGTGGGCTTCCTTCCCAATGCTACCACACAGTGTGTTGGTTTTCTCAGAACTATCCTGGGCAGGGCTGCACCGCAAGGCCCCACGGAGACCATCTGCTGCTTGCTGGAGTCCGAGTGACAGGTTTTCTAGCAAAATCTCAGAAGTCACTGAGTGAAGACAGAACTGCCCCGGAGAGGAGGAATTCTGGCAGCATCAGTTCAGGGAATTAGTTTGGGAAAGAAAGTTTATAATAACAGTGTTCTAGTTCCTGCTGAATAAAACATTTGGAGAGCTTTTCTTCTCCCAGCAGAAAAATAAAATACTCTGGTGGCAATAGAATGATTGTTCTTTTTAAATGTGGTGTTTAATAAAAATCAGATGATTGCAGTCATTTGACCTCTACACTGCTCTCCCTCCTGATCTTGTACCTGGCATCCTGTAGGCACACGTGGGACACCATGTCCTGGGGCTGTACCAGGCTCTCTCATTTAAGCAGATGGGGAAACAGTCATTTGAGTGATGGGGCATGAGCCCAGAAAAGGTACAACCAGCTGCAAACAGACCAGTAAATATGGTTGCTACACATCTGGTAGGCAGTTCCACAGCGATGCAGCTAATGGTGCTGGTATTTAAGTGGCCATTAGTAGACTCTGGATTCCGTGCGCACAATTAAGAAGTACCCTGGAAGCTCTCTCAGTGCTGCTCTGCTCTCATTTGGCTGCAGATCCGGCCAGCAGCAGAGCTCGCATTTGCATGGCTGTCATCATTGCCTGAGGGAGAGAGAAAGTTCATTTTATCAGCTGGAGAGAGGAGGTTCTAAAGTGGGCCCCCGCACGAATGGGGCATCTCAGAGGTGATACTTCTCAGAGCTGATAGTTACCTTGGCCCTCTCCTGCGGGGTTGAGAATGCCCGCCTGACATGCCATGCATTTCTAGTGTCTGGCTCTCATTAACCCTGAATCGACAAAACCTAGAGCCTGTTAATCCTAGTGATTCAATATTCTTGAGTGCCAGGCTATTCCCTTCCAACCTCTGGCAAAGTGCAGAGGGGAGGTGCTTTTTCCTTCTGAGGCCTCACCTGTCCCGAGAACTGAGCTGGCTCTGTCAACCTTGCCAACCTCTTGTAAGATCTGAGGAGCCCGGTTGCTGAGAGCCACTCCATTGCCTTGGGATTTGTTTACAGTTAAAATGCAAATATCTTTGGTCAAGGTATTTATTCAGCATTGGTGTGTTTTGTTTTTTTTTGTGTGTGTGTTTTTTCACCTTGCCTGAGAAGTTAGAATAATGGAGAGTTTAGAGATTATGAGGAAGGTGGGCTGAGTGTAGATGAGGGACATCTCTGACAGTTTATAGGACAGGAAAAGGGGAACAATGGCAAGAAGACACACTTTACCTCCCTTTGCTGGCCCGCTCCCATCTCCTGCCCCTAGAAAAAGCTCTTGCTTTTTAATTCTTCTTCTTCTTCTTAGGTATTATTAAAAACAGCCACCACCCCTTCCACCATGTCCTAATATGCTACATGCTGCCCCGAAAAGAGCAGTGACATCTTGCTGGGCCAGTCTGGGTTATGCTTGCTGTCCTGGTGTAATTATTCATAGTGCCCCTCCCCCCCCCGCCTTTTGAATTGCGATCATGTAGTCACCCTATTTGTAGGCACCTCATAGGAAAATGCCATTTGTTTTGTCTCTTTTGTTTAATCTCTTTAGTTTTTTCTTGTTTTGGGGGAGCAGCAAAGAGACACATGCTTCTACTTTCACACAGCAATTTAGTGACAAGGAGAAACGTGAGTCGATTGGGAAAAACACCAAGGCCAGCCTAAAAGAAATCAAGCTGCACAAAAACGCAGATTGCAGTGGGCCATCATTGCCAGGTTCCTCCTCAGGCCCCAGTGCTCACTGGAGTCACCGCTCAGCACCATCGCTGCCTCGGGGAGAAGCTTTGGGAAGCTGGCGTGCAGGGCTGGGCTCTTGATGACCCAGTGGTATGAATAGGACTTTTAGGGTACAGTATTGCTAATGATGTGGCTATGTGGTGGGGGCAGCATGTGACAGAGGTACTCACTGAGGTAGGTCACAGTCACTTCTGCTGCCAGCCCCAGCAGTAAAGCGAAGGCCGGCACTCAACCTGGCTGCCTCCACTGGGAAGAAGGGTTCTTGGGATTAGGGAAGATGGGCTGAGCATGGGCTTGGGAAGTTTGCTCTGCTGGACTGATCTGTGTCCCAATCCCAGGGTGTTTGGAGATCTGTACACACACACACACACACACACACACACACACACACACACACAGACACACACACACACTCTTTCACCCATAGTATTTACTAAATACCAGGCACTCAACATATGGCATATAGATGGGAGGTGTTAGTGTGGCATAATGGAAACAGATCTGGTTTGGGGGGCAATCCAACTTGGTTTCAAATCCTCCCAGCTCCATGATTTACTGGCTGTGTTTCCTCAAATTTCTTAAACTTTCTGAGTCTCAGTCTCCTCAACTATGAAGTATGGTCATTGTGAGGATGAACTGATAAAACATCTCCCAGTCCTGAGCTTCAGGTGTGACCCCTATGATCAGTCCATAAATGGCAGCCACCAGTTTTTCCTCATTCTTACTTCAGCTCTAGTTTTAAGAACCTTTAAGTTGAGCAGGGGGAGGCTCCCGGAAGAGAAAAATGGACTCTCTTCTGGCCATGGGAGCATGCCCGCAGTCAATCTTTTATTTAGTTACAGATTTTATATTCCTTACTGGCAGCATCCAGGTCTGACCCGACTCACCCCACTTCATGTACGCCATCGGGGCCTAGCCTATGCTTGGCCTCTGACTTGCATATGTGTAATCATTGCTACTGCTGCTGAATGAAGGAATGACGTCGGGTCGGGAGCAGGGCGAGTGTTCCATTTGCCAGGGGCCATGGAGCTCGAGTGATGTTTTGGTTCTTTGAGGTTCCTGCAGGCAGATCCTGAAGAGATTTATCATAGGAGTTTGTCTCTCAAAGACACTGCTGAGGGCCTGCTTCTCTTTCTGTTCCTTGCTGTCCCCAAACAACAAGAGGGTAACAAGATCTGTCCCCTGGAAAATGGCCTGCTCTTGGCCCGTTTCTGTTGTGCATTCGCTGTGTTTGGCCTTGACGCTCCTGTGTTCTGTGCTGTGAGCAGAATATCAATTGGTGAGGGGAAGCAGCAAGCCAGGCCCTGCCAGCGCAGTGTGCGCACTGTCAGGGGGAAGTCATGCTACATGCACGGAAAATAACTTCCTTTTCTCAGTTTGTAAATTAGCTCAGGATCCCTGGGATTATGAACCCTTATTCCCATAGACAGTGCTTTAAAAGGAACAAGCAACACCACCAACAACAAAGGAATCAGAATGCAGCTTTCTTAGCAGCTCCAAAGAGCAAGCATGGGTAGGAACACAATCTGACAGTCAGTAGGTCACTCTGAATTCTCCCCTCTCCTGACCCCACCTTTTCTCCTTAGCACCATCCCTGCTTTGGCTGCTTTATCATGAAAAAGTTGGATTAAGCCTCATAATCTCAGTTGGGGCTGCCAGGCTGGAGAGAAGAAGAGGGTCCCTGTTTTCTAGAGGAGAAAAGTCACACAAAATGTTGGACTTCTGTGCCTGCTGGTCTATCAGACTTTTCAGAAACAGGTTTATACTTTATATGATTTTGTCATAGATGCGTTGACAATCAGAGCAGGAAATGGACCAAAACATCCCCCAACTGACTTTTTTTTTATCCCAGAGATAAAGAAATTGAGACCCAGAGAAGGTAAGTGACTCGCCCAAGGTTCTCATTCAGGTGAGTATGACTCTGCTTCTGCTTCATTGCTTTGCCTATTAAAGAAACAGACTTAGGGCTCCCAAGGGGGAAAACGGGCATATTTCCCCATTTCATTTTATTCCAGAGTGAAAAGCACATTCCTATTTGTTCTT
This sequence comes from Eptesicus fuscus, assembly GCF_027574615.1. Lineage (NCBI taxonomy): Eukaryota > Metazoa > Chordata > Mammalia > Chiroptera > Vespertilionidae > Eptesicus > Eptesicus fuscus. The sequence goes on from NC_072480.1 coordinate 22,731,177, forward strand.
AATCTATTTGTAAACTCTAATGACTAGTTCTAGTGTTAAGTACTTACCATAATTTACTTAACTAGCTAATTGCTAACAATGAAAAGTAGTTTTCTTTGACCTTTTATACTCCACGTGCCTCCCACACAGAAAAGAAGTCCCAATCATCAGCGATTTGGTGACATTGGCATAAAAGGTGAATTACTTGGCAGAAAACCAGAGTCCAATTCCGGAAGGTCATGCTTTTCTCTACTAAACATCCGACACTCCCTTATAAAGTAAAATGTAGAAGGAAAAGGACATTTTGGAATTGAAAGCATTACACACACCTATATATTCACTGAGCACAGAGGGGAGTTAATCTGGTAAATAAGTGTAGGGAGACTGGAGCCTCAGGGGCCTGACTTCAAGTCTTGCCTCCCCCCTTTCTTAGAAGAAGGAATTTGAGCAAAGAACCTGCCTCTGAACCTCTGTTTTCTCAGCTGCAACATGGGTTTGATAGCTGTGCCTATTTTGTAGAGTTGTTATGAGGGTTAAGTGGATTGCCATATATACAAAGTTCTAAATAATGTATATGGCACATAGTAAGTCCTTGATAATTGTTATTATTATTGTTCATAAATACTTATGGAAAAATATGAAAGTTTGTGAAAGTATGAAGAAGAAATGCTGCCTCAATTTCATTCCTCTGAATTTGCTACTCTTCCCATTGTGGAATCATCATAATATAATGGGTATATAATTTAGCAGGCTGCTTTTATTCATTTAGCATTCTTTTGTGAACATCTTCCCTTCTTCTTCGAACACATGATTTTTAATGTCTACAAAATATTTCATAAATAGACATACCATAATTTATTTAACTATTTACCCACTGTTGCAAGTTAGTTTTGTTTTCCCTGGGTTTTTTTTTTTTTTTAATAAACATCCTGGCATAAAAATCTTTGTCTGCACTTTTCATCATTTCCTTAGGATAGATTTCTAGAAGTAAAATTATTGGGTCAAAACATAAACATGCCAGAATCTTGATTCAAACTGGCAAGTTGCTTTGCAAAATGAAGCAGTGCTTACTTTTTAAAGCTCATTCTTCAAAGCTGCACACATCAACATTTCCCAATAGTCTGGGTTTTTGTTTGTTTGTGTGTGTGTTTTTTTTCTTGTGTTAAAAAGGGTAGACAAATAGTTAACTAATGTCCTCGTTCAATCAAGAGTCGATTTCCTTCTGCTTCTACTCCTATGCTGTCTTGGGAATGTCCCTGATTTGAGAATCCTTTTGGAGAGTTACCCAAACCTGAGCTGAACTCATGACCTCAGCTTATCTAATTCAGTCTTCTGACCAGTGAAATGGCATCCTCCAGCATACTGATCTTTAAAAGCTTTCAGAACAGCTGGGCCCATGGGTTCTTTGCTTAGTGTATTGCTGTATGGGTAATGCCTCTCATTTGCTCAAAATTACTGCTTGAGTTTACCCCCCCAAATCCTTGACCAATTTGGTCTTGTTAAGCAGTGCTCTCCAGGGCCACGTCTTCTCTCCACACTGTGTGGGCCACCATGTCACAGGGGTGCCCTGTCTGTACCTCTCTGGGTTCAGCACAGGAAAAGTTTGCTACATGGTACAAATATTAAGCTTCTTCTCAAGCTACTCTATGTTAGATCTAGAATCTTCACCTTTGTTGGAATCACCCTTTCTAGTCTCACTGCCCTGCCACCACCACCACTCCCTTCCCCGATATCGATATCGGGGCTCCTGCTCTTTCTGCCTCAAGTGCTGCATACTTATCTAATTGGTCTCTTTGTTGTCCACCTCCTCCTCCTCCAACCTGTCCTAGATGCCAGATTAACGCTCCTTAAGCATAGTTCTGGGGCTGCCACTCTTCACTGATGACCAGTTCAAGGCCGCCCATTGTATACACTGTCTCCTGGTTGGCCCATGACACTTTCCATCGAAACCATATTACTTGCTGTTTCCTGAATGGACCCAATCCTTGCCGGTCATTGTTTCCCTTTGCCTTAACTGTCTCCCTCCCCCCATGTCTCTCTTGAAATTTCATCTATCAGTGCCAATCCCAAATACCCATATATGAAGCTTGTCTTAATGCCTCTTCACTGGAATGAAAGCTCACCCACCATAAAAACAAGGCACATTAGTTCCCTTTCCTCAGTTGTTCTCATAAATGCTTCTCTAATCTTCCCTTTGTCTCATTCGTGGTAGATAATAAAGATTACCTACCTTTATTATGGATCTCTTATTATTTCATCTTCCCTTTGTCCCAGTCTCTGTAGATAATAAACTCCTGGAAGGCAGGACAGTGCTTGCCTCTTAGCACTGTATTCCTTACATCACCCAGAGTGGGCTTTGTACATGGTGGACACTCGTTCTGAGACAGATGTTCTCAGACACAGCCCTCCTCTCACACTGCCACAGAGTGGGAGCAGCACAGCTGCCTGAATTTATTGCTTTTCCCAGGAGAGGCAATTATAATGCTTTATCTTCCCTCTTTGGCTTTCAGCCAGTGGCTCTATACCTAGTCTTTAATTTTCTTTTGTTTAAAGGGATGTTCTGTCCACTCAGTCAAAGCAAAATAATGATGGTAATGAAAATTGCTGCTACTTATTGAAAGCCTACTACGTGCTAGACACTGTGCTTTTCATATGGAATATCACTTATTAATGTTCATAAAAATCTGATAAATTAGATATTGTTATCCTACTTTATGAATGAGAAAATTGAAGCTCAGAGAGGTTAAAAATATACCCAAATCACTTAAGTAGTAGATTAGAGTTGGAGCAAGAGTTGAACCAAGATCTATTGGTCTAAATCGTTTTCAGTAAATATGTCCCACCAGAAAAGGATGACGTAAGGCTGGGCTGGATGTCAGCTTCTGGCTCACTTTTCCTGAGATGTAACACCCTGAGGTTTTCAGTGGGGGAAGGCATACTCCTATTGCAGCTTAACTATGGTAAGCCCCTGGTTCCTCTTCATCCTGTGGCAGCGCCTAGGAGAGGACAGGGAAAGGTGAAGCTTCTACTGTGTGCTGCTCCTGGGTGAGATCTTCGACTATATACATACTCGGGCTTCTTCCAGAGCTCTCTAGAGCTTCTAGATCTATCACTGCATCAAGGGGCAAAGTATACTCTTTGACATTAAATTATGGGAAACCTGATTCCTTGTTACACTTGCCTGGTCATCTACTTGCTCAGGGGAAGGCAGTTGAAAATGGTGTAGTATATGCCAAGATTAAGACATTATTAAATGCATTACTTTAGGCATCAAAACTGGGTGTGTTGGCATAATTCAATGTTATTTTTTAAAGAACTCTAGAAAACAGCATACTAGCATAGTGCTTGAAATAAAATAGCTATTTAATAGACATTAATTAGATAAGTGAATGAATGAATTCAGGAATATAGGAATGAATGAATGTTATTTTTATGGCAAGCAATAGAGAAAAATGGTATCTTCCTATTATTAGCAGCATGACTTTGGGTAACTTATTCTGAGGCTCAATTTTGCCATGTGTAAAATGGTGATGCTAATACCTGTTGTCAAGAACTGTGGAATGACTTAAATTTTACTTGACTTCCAGCTTACTTATTAGCCTGCCACAGTTTCAAAGTTGCTGGGAGAGGACGTGGACTTTTGGGTCAGACACATGACTTTATTACTCATGGAACAGCAAAACATGAACATAATATTTGTATAAGTTCCCCTGGCAGTGCTCAGATGGATGGCTATACACACAGCCAGCTGTGTAATAGGAGAGGAACCCTAGGCTTAGAGTCCTAAATTTATAAAGGGCAGCAAGCATGCTATCTCTATCTTTGCAGGCTGTTTGCTAATGTCCTCGAGAAGATATTCTGGAACAAAGGGAGCTATTGCTTTGCTTGTAAGACATACAGGAATTCATGAGACCCATGAAGAATTGTGTCCTTCAAAAACCTTGTGGATCTTTTTAAAAAATGACTAAATGATCTAACATACTGTATCAGTTAGGATAATTCAGGTTATGCTTCAGTAACAAATTTCTTGACCCTAAACTTCCAAAGAAGTATTTCTTGTTAATGCCACTCACTAATGGGGAACGGGCTGGGAAGTCTGTTCTAAGTTATCCTCACTCTTTTTTAAAAATATATTTTATTGATTTTTTACAGAGAGGAAGGGAGAGGGATAGAGAGTTAGAAACATCGATGATAGAGAAACACCGATCAGCTGCCTCTTGCACAACCCCTACTGGGGATGTGCCCTGCAACCAAGGTACATGCCCTTGACCAGAATCGAACCTGGGACCTTTCAGTCCGCAGGCCGACGCTCTATCCACTGAGCCAAACCGGTTTCGGCAAAGTTATCCTCACTCTTGGTCCTAGGGTGAAGGAGGTTTCATGATGTGGCACATTGCCATGGCAGAGGGCAAGTGAGTGTGTCAAATAGCATGCTGGCTCTTAAAAATCTATCCCAGAAGTGACATACATCACTTCTGCTCACATGCACTGTCCTAAGCAAGTCACATGGTTCAACCTAACTTTGAGGGGGAAGGGAAGTATGCCCAGAAAAAGAACTGAAAATATTTATTGGGTAGGCAGCACAAAATACTGCTACACAAACCCAAAGTCTTTGCACAGGGCCTGGCACATTCAAAATGGAAAATTTTCCTTACCACTCCTGGAGCAGTTTGGGCAGACTCAGAAGTGTGGGTCTTTGGTTTAGAAGAAATTCACAGTGGTCATGGATTCAGATATTTTTCTGGCTATCCATGGCTGTGGTCAAGAAAATTTGCAGATTTCCTAACATAAAGTTGTGTCCAAGCTTGTACATGACATAAATCAATAGTCATTACTAACATATATTCAAATTCATGATTTTGTTGGTCAACATTTAAAAGGAGGAACATATAATTTCTCCCAATTCCCAATTATTGCACTAATTGAGATAATAACTAGATTGAGAAAGAGAAGAAAAATTTTGATTCTTACTCATGATACAATGCAACCACAGATTCAATAGCAAGAATAATTCCTGACTTAAACTCGTCCCCTTATCTGACTAGAAACTACTGAATGTTGTAGAATGAAATAAAGATTATGGATCATCATGGCCTCCATGCTTTAGAATTGTGTTGTTGTTTTTTTTTTTAAATGCCAGACGGGTCTTAATTAAATTTTTCTATAAATATGCATTGAGACCCCTCTATCTGTCAGATTCTTTTTTGAGGATCTGAGTATACAGTGAAAAGCAAAAGAGACACAGTTACTGACTTCATGGAGCTTAGAGTCTACAGGGGAAAAAATGATTATCATAAAAGCTAACATTTTTTTATGGCTTGTTTACTAGGGGCTGGGTGCAGGGCTATGCGATATATTTGCATTTCATAAAAGGTTCATCAGCCCTTTGGTGGTTTATTACTTATGATAACTCTGCAGAGGTAATGAAGACCAGAGACAGTGTAGTCAAGGCTCAGAAAAGTCATTTGGCATTTTCTGAGGGTACTGGAGTTGCTAGGACAGAATCCAGGTAAGTCTCAGAATTCAGGTAACCCAGATGATAGAAGCACTGACACCTGGACATTTTCACTAACCTGCACCACAAGAACCATTCTTGTTCACAAGCTGTGGATTCCCCATCTCCAGGCGGCACCTTCTCTTAGTTAATATTCTCCATCAATGAATGAATCATTCAGAGAACCTATTGCACACCTATTTGGTGCCAAACACTGTGCACCTACGATTATCTTTCTATAATTGTCTGCAAGATCATAGGAGACTTTCCTGTTATTCTAGGAATAAAAATGGTAGAAGAAACCAGGATTCAACCCACTAGGTTGAGCCAGAATTCTTCCCAGGGGCTTGATGCTGCCCCTCCTAACTGCTGGCAGGCCTGGCCCGTGGATGCTCCCAGACCTATAACCATGGCTCCTGCCAGACATCCCTAAATCCCGCTGCAATAATGCCAGCTTATGAAATCCAGGCAGCTTTAGCAGAAACACACTCATTTGGGAAACACCTGCCTCTTCACACTACAGCGGTATAACTTGCAGCTTTTACTCACCTATTTTAATGAATTCAACAAACATTGATTGAACAGCTTCAATGTGGCAGGCCCAGGCGGCTGGCAGAGTGAGCCCAACACAGCCCTGCTCTGCAATGGCTGAACATCAAGAGCGTGAGAGAAGCTTAGAACCACAAACTGTAATGCAAGTAGACTTAACTCGGGGTTAGAGCAAATAAAGGGCAACAGGAGAACAAAGAGACAGAGGAGAGAGAGAGAGAGAGAGAGAGAGAGAGAGAGAGAGAGAGAGAGAGAGAGAGAATGAATCCAGGAAGGTTCTGGGGGGAAGTGTGATGGTCACAGCCTTGAAGGATGGCTAAGGCTCATGTGCTAGACCCGGGGCAGTGAGGGGAGTGGAGGGAAAAGGTGAGTGTGAAGGAGCCAAGTCATGCAGGCAGGAAAAGGTGCTGTTCCTCCCAGAAACTAGGAAGCTGAAGAAGTTGTTTTTCCAGAACTCACAAAGTCTGGTCTATTTTAACAGAGGCCCTGAGGAGGAGTGACTTGCAGAAGGCAGGTGCAGTCTGAGGGGCTGCCTCTCCGGTGAGCTGAGAAGAAAGGACACCATGGACACTTCAAAAATCGTACATGAAGGGAAGCCATCTGGTGCCTGGTACCAAGCACACTTGTTTTTATTTTCTCCAGGCTCCTGGGCTCTGGTGTCTGGTGTGCTGTCCCCTTGGGCCTTGTGAGTATGGAGGGACCCATGGCTCTCTGGGCTGGCGAAGGGCTGCGTCCACGCCTGAAGCCTGACTGGCCCCTGTCTCTGCACCTCTGCACCTCTGCGGAGAGCGGTCCCCATGGTGAGCTGATGAGTGACAGCTGTCTCTTTAGGAGCCCCTCGGGTCTCCACTGCCTCTGTGCCTGTCCGCTTGCGGGAGAAGCATGGGTTTTTAATCCTGGCCAGTTGCATCTGGAAAAAACAATCCAAACGTTAATCCATCCAGAGAGAAAACGAATCCATGTCTCCTGCAGCCATATCTTTTGTTTTTCATCTCTGGGTTTTTAAATCTCATTATGAAGCCAGAACGAACCCCTGCCAGCCTGCCTCCTACCCTTCAGGCAGCCTTTTAAACATCTCTTTGTGCTTGGTCTCCTTATGCTCCTCACTCACAGAGTTCCTTTCATCTGGAAGTGGCCCAGCTCTTGAAATAGCAAAACAAAGCCTCGCTACACCCCCACGAGGAAAGAGGCGATCATAACTTGCTTTCCTCCCGCCTGAGAGGAGATGAAGTGTGGATAGTACAGTGACTTGGTTGAAGAGTCCAGCTCCTGCCACCGGAAAATAAGAGCGCTGGCCACAACATCCTGCCCCGATGTGCTTCTGCAGGAGTGGACTCACATGTTCAAAAAAGAACTCGGTATATTTCTTCCTAAACCTGCTCCTCCTCCTGTGTGCCCTGTTTAGGAAAATGGCATCAACTCCTCACCCAAGCCTGGAACTTTCTACTCTCCTAGGCTGTAGGGACTTGTGGCTCTCCCAATGCCCATGCCTCTTCTCTAAATCTCTCTGACACGTCAGGGCAGCCTGTGTGCCTGGATTTCTACCACAGCTTGCTCTCTGCAGTCCCTGTTCCTACTGTGCTTTCCTCTTAATCCACCCTCCAGGCTGCTGTCAGAATAATCTTTCTAAAATACACAGTTAGGTCATGCCTCTGCTTAAAACCCTTTTCCTACAAGGTCACATTTAAACTCCTTAGCTTGGCGTGGAAGTTCCATGCTCCATGCTCGATCCTTCCTGCCCAACCTCATTTTCTACCTGTGCCCCTCTGTACTCTTCATAACCAGCCATTTAGAGCCACTTTCTGTCCTCTGGATGCCTTTGCACATGCTCCCTGCACTACTCTCACCTGCTGTCAGGGGAAGTCCTGCCCACCGTCAAAGCCCAGCTCAAGAGTGGTCTCCACTCTGAACAGCAGATGGAGCAGACCGCTGGCTCCTTTGGGTCACATTAGACCTAAAGAGGTGAAATATGGGGTGCAAAGTAATCCTTTCAACCAGTGAGTGGCTTACCCTTTTCTCTGTCCCCAGTAAGGATAACCTCGGGGTGAATAATGACAACATGATGAAGATGTCCATCCTCAGCCAATATCGTGGCATCTGGTGTTTTGATTCTGAACCCAGGGGTAAGCTGGAAAGTATAAGAGGAGACTCCTGTGAAGACCCTTCTCTTATTGACTTTCTCGTGAATGTGTGGTTTTGAGCTGGTACTGAGAAGGTACCTCTCTCTGCAGGCAGGTGTGGGCTCCTCTGATGTGCAGTCATTCCTGGAAGATTATTCACTTGGAGACAAGGTGGTCTTCAGACAGGAAACCAGAATTTAGAAGGTGGGCCTTATTCGGGCAGGGAAAGGAATTTTCTGGCTTTCTCAGGGCTCTGGCCTCTTTGATAAGGACTTCGAGGAGTGGGTTTAACTTTGACGGGTAGTTGCTGCTTAGAGAACTGAGTCCAAGTCTGCACTCCATGAGGAAGAGTGCTGAGTGCTGTGGTTGATTGGTGATCTGCCAGGAGCAGCCCAGGGAAACCACGCAGCCCGTAGGCTACAAATTGGCCATCTCTGGTGCAGAGAGTCACAAGACCCTGCCAGGATGGCAGGGACTAAACGTGACCTCCAACACGTGGAGGCAGCAAGACAGCCAGTCAGGGAGGCCTCCCTATATGGGTCATGTGCTAAATATGGATAAACTACATGTGTAAACATAATCTGGTTGCCTATTTTTTAAAAAAAGTATTGTTTTTGATCCCTTAGCCATTAGTGTAATCTTCCAAAATGTGGCTGGGTCTCTGCTTTGTCACAAGGTGGAGGACACATGCCTGGGCTGGTGTACAAAGAAGTACCGGCTGGTGAGAACAGTGAGACTGGCTGTGGACAGCACCCTAAGACCCCCAGGCTCACCTCAGGGCCCAGGCTGCCCTCCTCATGTGTGGATTTCCCCTCTAAGTAAGCTGAATTCTAATTCTCTGTAGGCAGCATTTCATTCTTCTACTAGTAGCTTCAGCTTTTCCAGAATTTTGCTAGACACTATTGCCAAGATGGTTAACCAGCCCTAACTGGTTTGGCTCAGTGGATAGAGCGTCGGCCTGCGGACTGAAAGGTCCCAGGTTTGATTATGGTCAAGGGCATGTACCTTGGTTGTGGGCACATCCCTAGTAGGGGGTGTGCAGGAGGCAGCTGATTGATGTTTCTAACTCTCTATCTCTCTCACTTCCTCACTGTAAAAAATCAATAAAATATATTTTTTAAAAAGATGGTTTTAATCAATCATTTTAATTCTTAATTTTATTAGGAAAAGACTACATAGAAGGGGAAGGCAATGATTAAGACCTAAGTTGAGTGAATATTTATCAAGTTTTTTTTTTAAAAAAAAACAAACACTTTATTGAGGCATACGGACAATAAAAAGCTGTACATATTTAATGAGCTTAGGGACAAATATACATCTATGAACCCATCACCATCAATTAGTCATCACCTCCCAAAGTTTTCTTTCATCCCTTGTATTACTAGTTTATTATTATTATTAATTGTGGCAAGAACACTTATCTCACAATTACCTTTTGAGGTAAGCATTACTGTCACCATGTAATTGATGATGAAACTGAGGTTCTGAGAGGTCCAGGAACAGACCCCAATCTCCAACCCAACCAAAGGCAGAGCCACACCCCCAAACCCAGATGTTCCAGTTCCTACTGTGCATGCTTCTTGCTCCACCAAGCTCTCTCTCCCTGAGGGTCTTGGGGTTTGTGTTTCTGGTGGAACCACCTAAGGAGTGTGGGCCCCAGGAGGGCTGAACAGGGTCAGGAATTGCAGCCCCGGGAGGAGCCAGAAAGCTCCACCTCGGCAGCAGCTGGGCTTCTGGACAAGCAGGAGAGGGCTGGGATGCTCTGTGCTCTTGAGCCAAAGAAAGCAGCAGCTCCCCTGCCAAGACTCCACAGGTGACCTCCAGCTTGAAAGGCACTGTGCTTAAGGGTCGAACCTCTCTGGGCCTCCTGTCCATATCTCTTTGCTAAAAATGCTCTTGACATGATTTGCTCTATGGGTTTTTTATTATAAAAACTAGAAGTCCGGTGCACGAAATTCGTGCACGGTGGGGGGTTGCCCCTCAGCCCAGCCTGTACCCTCTCCAATCTGGGACTCCTGGAGTGATGTCCGACTGCCCGTTTAGGTGGGATTGGGCCTAAATGGGCAGTCGGACATCCCTCTCACAATCCAGGACTGCTGGCTCCCAACTGCTTGCCTGCCTGCCTTCCTGATTGCCCCTAACCGCTTCTGCCTGCCAGCCTGATCACCCCCTAACCACTCTGCTGCCAGCCTGGTTGATGCTTAACTGCTTCCCTGCCAGCCTGTTTGTCCCCAACTTCCCTCCTCTGCCAGCCTGGTCACCCCTAACTGCCCTCTTCTGCAGGGTTGATCACCTCCAACTGCCCTCCCTTGCAAGCCTGGTCCCTCTCAACTGCCCTCCCTTGCAGGCCGGGTGCCTCCCAAATGCCTTCCCCTGCTGGCCATCTTGTAGTGTCCATCTTGTGTCCACATGGGGGCAGGATCTTTGACCACATGGGTCAGCTATATTGTGTGTTGCAGTGATGATCAATCTGTATATTACTCTTTTATTAGATAGGATAGAGGCCTGGTGCACGGGTGGGGGCCAGCTGGTTTGCCCTGAAGGGTGTCCCGGATCAGGGTGGGGTTCCGTTGGGGTGTGGGTCGGCCTGAGCGAGGGGCCTGTGGTGGTTTGCAGGCAGGCCACGGCCCCTGGCAACCCAAGCGGAGGCCCTGGTATCTGGAATTTATTTCCTTCAATTGAAACTTTGTAGCCTGGAGTGGAGCCAAGCCTGCTGCTCCCTCCAGGGCGGCAACCATTTCTGTGGCAGTTAATTCACCTTCTACAACTGAAACTTTGTAGCCTTAAGCGGGTGAGCCCGGCCAGGGTGTGCAGAAAGCTTTGCTTCCCCTGTTGCCGCCGGCAACCCTGGTCTGCTCTCTCAAGCTCCATTCTGCCTCCATTTGTTTGAATTTGTTTACCTTCTATAATTGAAACTTTGTAGCTTGAGTGGAGGCTTAGGCCTGGCAAGGGCAGGCGGAAAGCTTGGCTTCCTCTGTTACCTAGGAAACCTTGCTCTCTGTGGCTGTAGCCATCTTGGTTTGGGTTAATTTGCATACTCGCTCTGATTGAATGGTGGGCGTGGCTTGTGGGTGTGTTGGAGGTATGGCCAATTTGCATATTTGTCTATTATTAGATAGGATGAGAGGCCTGGTGCACGAAATTCGTGCACTGGCGGGGGGGTTGTCCCTCAGTCCAGCCTGTGCCCTCTCACAGTCCAGGAGCCCCGCTATCAATGGATTGCCCTGCAGAGGGAGGCCCCACCCACCCGCCACAGTGCCACTGGGGGATATCTTGGGCCTCCCTCTTTGGGGCAATTGTGGAGCCTCTGATTGATCGCCCTGCTGGCTGGTGGCCTGGGCCTCCCTCTGCAGGGAGATTGTGGGGCAATGGTTGGGCCCGACCAACCGCATCACACCTGCCTTAGCTGGCCTGGCACCAGTAGTTGTCATAGTGTGGTTGTCCGGAAGGTCATCCGAAAGGTCGTTCTGCTGTTTGGTCATTCAGTTGATTTGCATATTATGCTTTTATTATTATAGATTTCAAAGTATTTCATGAGGTGTTAGCTATGTGACGTTCACTGAGTTTGAATGAGTCTGTGTAGCTAAATCATGGAGCAAAGTGTCCTAGCATTCTGTGTGGTGTGGTAGTGGTGGTGGTGGTGGTGGTGTGTGTGTGTGTGTGTTGTGGTGTGTGTGCTTGTGAGGTGGGTGTTTGTGAGGTGGGTGAGGTGGGGGGTGGTTATGATTTGGCTGATGTCACTATGAATATTTTTAGAGACCTTATGAATGTTCTGTAATTACATTGTCTGTACTTTGGGGCTAGTGTTATTGTTCCGTTGACAAAATTACAATAAACAAAGAGTTTCATTTCTCTAGAAAAAACATTCTATAGTTTCTATTTGCTTGAAGCAGCCATAAATACCTACCTGGATTTTTTATTTTTTATGGCTGTGACAGGAACACCCAAGACAATTTTTATCACAGTTACATCTGTATTGCTTGCAAACAAGGAAGTGTATCTTCACACCTTCTGTCTGAATGCGATGGCAGAGAGATTAGAAGGGTTTTGCATGCAAAGTTTAAACTAAGCCTAGATTTTGTGTGGCTAAGTAGCAATGCTTATTCCAGCATTGTTCCTTTGGGCTTCAGTGTGCTGTGTAGACAGAAGAAGCCTGGGGATTTTCCTCTGAGTTAGTGAGAAAGGAATTGAGATTTGCAATCTCCCATTTCACAGATGAGAGGGCAAGAGGATAGATCAAGCATAGGCCACCCGGCCTATCTGAATGGGATTGAGGACATGAGAGAAGTGGCAGAGTAGTAAAACATGGGGCTCTGGCTCTGGTGGAAGTTTAGTCTGCCATATACTGTGTGACCTGTGGCAGGTTACCTTACCTCTCTGAGCCTCATAGAGAAAATGGAAAAAGTAACAGTACCTCCCTTATAGCATTGCTGTGCATGGATGGAAAGCATACTTCTTAGCACAGCATTGATACAGGGAGTAGTTATACGCAGTTGGCTGTTACTTTTAAGATGTGCTCAATAAATGTGTGGTGAATGAGTGAAGAGTATTTGTTCTGATCACAAGATGCTTCAGGCAGCGTTTTCAATTTTAAGTTGTGCCAGGAAGAAAGCCTAATGAAGTGTCAGCTTCCCCCAGGAACCTTGTAACTTCTGATTGTCTCCAACAAGGCTGACTGCTAACCTTCCTGTTTAACTGTGGCCATCTGCATTCTGCAGTGACAGCAGCCAGGAGCTGTTACTGGAGCTGGAGTGGTAGTTGGACTGGGATGACATAGTAGGGCCCAAGGGGGCTGGTGGGCGCTTCTGGAGCTGTACATAGCTAATGCTTATTGAACTCTTGCCATGTGCCAGGCACTGTTGTAAGTACTTTATGCCAGAAGAGCAATTCTACCAACAGGCACTATGGTTATTCCCATTTTACAGATGCTACCCTGGGATAGAGAGGTTCGATTAGGAAGTCCCTTGAAGACCTACAGCTTGTAAGTGACAGAACTGGGATCCGAGTCCAGGCAATCTGGCTCCAGCTTCCATTGACCACTGTGCTCTGTGGCCTCCCTGGAGCCTGTAATTGTGAGGCTGTGTGAATATGATTTATGTTATGAGTCGGGATGCAAATTGAGAACAGGGCATTTGTTCTCTGATCTACTGAAACCCTGCCAAGAAATTAAACCAGGGTAGATCATCCAACTGGGTGCCTGGAGCTGGCCTGGCTTAAATCTCTACGTGCATGTATGTGCATACACACTCACTCAACACACACACACACACACACACACACACACACACACCTGTTTGTGGGTCCTTTGAAGCAGTTCATGAGGCTTAGACAGACAGGTGAGAGACAGTATAAGGAGCACAAGTGGAGCTGCATAACTGAATTAAGGAATTTGGAAGACAAGGGAAGAAATGGATTTTCAAATACTTTGTACTTGCTGGAGGGCTCTCACAGATTCATCTTATTTCCATTTAGCCTTAAACATTTGTTTAGGCTTGCCGCCGTGGGCAGAAAATAAAGTCATGGTCCTTCTTAATGAGTCCGTGTCCCCCAGGAATGCTCTCCCTGCTCCAGGCGAGGACGGTTGGCAGTCACAGCGATGACACTGGCAGACAGATTCCAGCATGTGGCCTGGCCTACACCCTCCTGCCTTCCTCTCCAGGGAGTACAGGGCTGTGTAGATCAGCCATGTGGAGGGCTTAGCTATTAAAGAACCTGACACCTATGTTATTGCTTCAAACCTTTTTGAGTCATGAATTTCTGTTCAACCAAAATTCTACTCAGACACCGAGGGTGTGAGGCAGCTGAAGGTAGAGATGTTCTGGTGGAAGCCAGGGGGTCCCGGAACCCTGCCCCCTCTCCCACATGGAAGCCTGGGGTAGAGAAAAGCAGTTTGAAAGCCCCAACGAGCAGCATTCAGTTCCCCTTTATAGGTCTGAAGACCAGCTTGTCCCTCTTCTGTCCTCCATTCTTCCCAAATTCTGGGTGCCTGTGATCCATTGGTTATAAACAGACAAACTGGACTGCAGGCAGGATCAGAAGGCAGTCATAAGGGGCCAGACTACACACTCATTCTGCACCATTCTTCCCTAAAAAATGAGGATTGTTGGTGGTGAAAAGTTATTGAACGGTAGACTAGTTCAGAGGTTGGAAACGTGGATTGTGGAGTCAGAACGCCTGGGTTCAAAGCCTATTTTTTCTACTTACTAGCTGTGTGACCCTGGCAAGTTTCTTAGCGTCTCTGTGCCTTCATTTTCTTATTGTAAAATGGGGACTAAATAATAGCAAACTCTCTCATTTGTTGGTTGTGAGACTTAACTGGATTAATACATATAATACACTTAGGAAAAATCCTTGCACATGGTAAGTGCTCAATATTATTAGCCATTATTATTTAAATAATCTTTTCTCTCTTCCCACAAGTGAATTCCAATGTATGCTAATGTGCAAGTGACAGGCTTTCTGATAAGCAGCCTTTTTTTTTTTTATTGAAGGAAGAGAAAAGCAGTACTGGAAGGAAGAGAAAGGGGTCTTATGGAAGGCAGAAGAGCCACAGAAAGGAAATCCCACAGTGTGTGGAAGGCATGACCCTGCCCCACTATCCCAGACCACTTGCTACAGAGTCTTGAGCAATTTAAGAAATAGGCTGTACCTTATATGAACCTAAGGGAACAAAGACTCATTGGAATTTTATATAACAGTTTTGTTTTATGAACCAGCACTACCTCACCCAACCATTTTATAGTAAGTCGTTTTCTTTTTTTCTTTCTCTTGTGGAGTTGGACACCCTTTTATTATGTGAGATGCTGAGATATTTCCAGACATTTCAGGCCTCGTAGCTTTGGGCCAGGTCCTGGGCCAGGAAAGCGTCACATATTCTCACTGGAAGACTTCCCCAGGGGTTGAAGGAGGCTGCAGGGCAGAAATGCCAGGTGATTCTGGAAATCAGTAGCCTGCTAAATATAGCGGGTAATCATGCAGTTATTTCGTTGATTTTTTTCCTAATCACAGTTTACTGGAGACCTTAACCTTTAGAACCCTTAACAGCAGGAAGGCTGCAAAATCTGTTTTTGCGTCCTCTCACAATAAATGTCTTTGAAGAGTAATTAAGACAATGTATTGTTGCCTTGGTTTCATGGAACCAAACCTAAAGTGTAACTGCTTGGTGTCCAGAGCCAGCGGTCAAGAAATAAGCAGACTTCAGTTGAGCTGAAGCAAGGACACAGGGAGAGCCGGGAACCTGGAGTCCAAGGCTGGGAGCGTCACAGATCTAAGGCAGCTTGTTTAGAGGATATTGTCCATGAATTCTCCAGTGTTTTAAACTGCTGAGAGCAATAAGAGATAAGTCCAACACAATTGTACTTGGATATAGTGTAACAATCAACGGAAACATTGAACATATACTATCATAGCACATATGTAATCACGCATAGGGTAATGATAAAACACATAAATACAGGTCATCATAGTAGCCATTATGATTGAGGGTTGATAAATAATCTTCAAGGAAGGTGTGATAGTCTAAAGACATATTTCCCTCCTGTTGCTCACAATTTTGATTTTGACAGTACTTTGACTCCAGAGTCTGGTGGTCAAATATTTTAGTTTGGTGAGTCCATGGGGGGAGGAGAGGAACTGCAGCTAGACATATAGTTTTGTTGACACTGACCCTAGTGGTCATCTTGGCCCTGGACTTGCAGAGCTGAGGTATAGGGTCAAGTTCCTCCAGAGTCAGTGATGAACCCCCAGAGGAACAAAATAGACCAGATGCTGCATCTCCAGAGAAAGCAGAAAGGATGTAGAAAGGGAATAATCCTCCCCCCAAGATTCTGGGGTCATGGGGGAAGAGCAGGATTGTTTGGAAGGAGCTCATGCTCTGAGGCTCCTTTGAAAACTCCTAGTTTATAATTTTTATTTTTTAATTTAACAAATATTTATTGATATGCTGGGCACTCTTTTGAGTGTTGGAAAAAGGGGAGTGGGGAAACAAAAATAAATAGACATATGAAAAGATGCTCAATGTCACTAATCATCAGAGAGATGCAAGTTAAAACCATAATGAGATATCACCTCACACCTGTCAGAAAGGCTATCATCAATAAATCAACAAACAGCAAGTGTTGGTGAGGATGCAGAGAAAAGGGAACCCTTGTGCACTGTTGTTGGTGGGAATGCAGACTGATGCAGCCACTGTGGAAAGCAGTACAGAGGTACCTCAAAAAGTGAAAAATAAAACTGCCTATGACCCAGCAATTCCACTTCTGAAAAAAAACCTGAAACACTAATTCAAAAGAATATATGCACCCCTATGTTCATTGCAGCACTCTTTACAATAGCCAACGTTTGGAAGCAGCCCAAGTCCCCAGCGGTAAATGAATGGATAAAAAACTGGTGGTGCATTTGCACAATGGAATACTATTCAACCATAAAAAACAAAAAAATCTTATCTTTTGCAACAGCTTGGATGGACTTGGAGATTATTATACTAAGTGAAATAAGCCAGTCAGAGAAAGACAAGTACCATATGATTTTACTTATCTGTGGAATCCAATGAACAATATAAACTAACACACAAAACAGAAACAGACTCATAGAGGCAGAGAATAGAATGATAGCTGTCAGAGAAGAGAGGCGGTTGGGGGACTGGGTGAAAAAGGTGAAAGGGTTAAGCAAAATAAAATAACAACCCTCATAGATACAGACAACAGTACGGTGATTACCAGAGGGAAAAGGTGGTGGGGGAGGTAAAAGAAGGTAAAGGAGGGGGGGATAAGCGGTGATAGAAAGAGACTTGACTTGAGGTAGTAAACACATAATACAATATACACATGGTATATTATAGAATTGTACATCTCAAACCTGTATAATTGTATTAACCAATGTAACCCCAGTAAATTAAATAATTAACAAATATATAAGTAGACACATTCCCTGACCTTGGTTTAAACCTAATAAGCAAATTGGTAGGTGTGTACACACATAACACAAAGCAGCAGTGGGGGAACTCGGCTTATTTAGAAATTATCCAGCTTTTATTTCCAAATTGGAGCACTGGGGAGGTTTCCCCTTTCTAAATCCCACATGGCCCCTGTTGACATGTCTGCCCCTGTCTCAGGGCAGAGCACAGGATGGGAGAGGGACTGCGGTTAAACCTCATCTCCTTTTTTTCAGTGTGGGAAATGCTACTTGGGTCTGGGGGACTTTAATCTTTGTAATAATTTGCTCTATTTTTGGCCATGGTGCCTGAAGAAATGAACTGGTCAGCATCTTTATTCTTATCCTTTGGGGAAGAGAGCTAGAGAAGTGCAGAAGGGCAGTCAGAAGCTGCTGCCCATTTAGCCCCCTCAGCATTTGTTCCTGAGCAAAGGCAGCCGGCTCAGGTAATTAGAGTCTGAGTCCTGACGGAGGTACTTTGTTCAAAGTTCAGTTACAGGCTGGGATGGAGAACTCTGCATGCCCACTTCCCTTGTTAATAGCTTTGCTGACCTTCTCCAAAGAAAAAGTCATTAGAATGTTGAGTTATGACCTGTTTCTTGTAAAATCACATCAGTCCCTCATTTATAGCCCTGTATTTCAACCAGTTCTAATTACCTCTTAGAATACACTTCTTCTCGCCCTTGGAGAATATTTCAAACCCTGATCCAAGTAATCAAGCATACTTCTTGGTTTGAAAGCTGACTGTGACATGATGCACACAAGTCTCAATGAAAGCCCCTTCCCCTTTCCCAACAGCCCCATAATCCTTATCTCCAGGGCTCTCCAGGGCTCTCAAAACCCAGTGTCATTCATTTTTTTAACCTCGGAAGATGACCTTTCATGGAGGATGTTGAATGTCAGGAAGCTAATGAAGAAGAGCAAAAAATTCTACGTCTTTCGCAATAATTTTCTGCATCTCCCCAGGAAGGGTCTCTCCTTCCTTCTCATTACTGAACATCATTCGAAGCCACTGGCTGTCCACTTCCTCCACATCTGGAGAGTAGGTTGGTTCAGTCAGAGTCCACTGGGGGTGGGGGTGGGGCCAGGAAATGGAGTTCTTGTATTGCTTCTGCTTTATCCCTACAAAATACCCACAAGGTAAAAAAAAAAAAAAAAAAAAAAGTCTCCAATAGCTTATGAAGCCAAGAGCTCCCTGGTACATTTGAACCTGGTTGTGTCCAATAGATTTTCTCTCCCACCTACTTCTTTTATGTATTAACCTCTATCATTTCAGGCAATTCAATTGACTCAAAGATTTTTCGGAAGTCTCTGTTCTTTTTATGCTCTGAATGGGACTACAATCCCCCACACTGCTGAGAGGAAACATTTTTATAGACTTTCTAAATCTCCCCACTGCTGAGAAGAATTTTTTTAAAAAAGCATTTCTCTTGTCTCTTTATTTCTAATCACTTTTTCCTTCTAACGGGACTGAGCACCATGAGAAATGGCGCTCTTTTATGGCAAAGACTCATTTGCCCATAACAAACACTGAGTACAAAAGCAAATTAAAAAAAAACAAAAAACCCACCCAACACTATGCTTAGAGAGACCATTAGGAACGATTTGACATTTATTGAACAACAGATGGCGATTAAAAGCATAAAAGCTAGATTGCCTTGCTAGAAACAAAGGGTAGCTCTACTGAGGAAGTCTAACGTTTCAATTAAAATACCTCTCAATGTCAATTAAATCATATGAAGATAAGACTAAAAATGGTTTCTAGCTGCATTATAATCAATAGTGCGATTAAAATCCTCCTCAAGAAGCACCCACGTTTTTCGTTTGACAGTTTGCTAAAAGATTAGCCAAAGCTTCAGGAAACCATTTCCTTCAGTGCAGGGTTCAAAAGGTAAACATTTAACCAAGAGTGCTTCATACTATTAAATAGATTTATTTCAACGATGAGAAGGAAGCCTCGCAGCCTTTGCTTTGTTTCAAATCTCATCCACTTTTCGGTATGGATTAAGCATTAGTGAGGGGTGGAAAAATAACCCCATTATTTCCACAGCAAGGATCTCGTTTTAATGATGGTTATGTTCTTTTGGGAAGCAGCAAGTTGGAGTGGAGAGAGAAGTGGTTTGATAGTGAGGCAGACCTCAGTTTGAATCACAGCCCAGTCATGTAGGGCAAGTGTTTTTAATGATCAGAATCTGTTTTCTCATTTGTAAGGTTGTCATCACAATACCACCTTCTTCAGATTGCCTGGTGCGGTCTAGGGTCTCAGTGAATAAGGACCCTTATCTTTAGCCATCTATTGGCGGAGCCTCATGATATACAATCTATTCTAGTAGATTTTATCAAAACTGTGTTCTTTAAGACCCCAGTTCTGCTATATATTCAGTGCCAAAAGGTTCCTGTGTGTTATGGGTTGAATTGTATCCCCTTAAAATTCATATGTCGAAGTCCTAATCCCCGGGACCTCAGAATGTGACTTTTTTTGGAAATAGGGTTGTTGCAGATGTAATTACCGTAGTCAAGTTAAGATGAGGTTGTGCTATAGTAGGGTGAGCCTTCGTCCAAAATGACTGGTGTCCTTATAAAAAGTGGAAACATGGAGCCACCTCCACATAGGAAGAACACCATGTGAACGTAGAGGCAGAGACTGGGGTGATTCTATGAGCCAAGGAACATCACAATTTCCTGAAACCACCAGAAGCTAGGGAGAGGCTTGAAACCATTCTCCCTCAGGCGGCCAGAAGGAACCAACCCTGCTGAGAACTTGATGTTAAACTTCCAGCCTCTAAAACTTTGAGACGATACTTCTGTTGATTAAGCTGCCCTGTTTGTGGTGCTTTGCTACAGCAACCCTAGGAAACTAATATACTATGTCAAATACATTTGGTAAACATTGGTACAGCCTCCTGCTTTCATAAAGCAGTTTACCAAAGTCAAGTCTCTAAGAAATTATGCTGCTAAGAATTATCTCTTGTGGAAAGCACGGAACTTGGTTGGACTGTCTGTAAGGAGGATTCTCTGAAAGGCCGGGGGCCTCTGGGGGGACCTTGCCAAAGGCGGCAGCCGCTACCTTGACTTTTCCAAACAAGTCCGATCCCCCAGGGTGTTTTGCTAGAATCTCTATGTTTTGTCTTTAAAGACCTGACCTTGTAGAAGCATATACTTTCTCAAGGATTCTTACCCTGCTGATCGTATCTAGAGGTTAATTTTAGTTCACACTGTTGTGACAATAAAAGCCTAAGAAGACAGGTGAACAGGACTGCTTTTGCTTCTAAAGTAAAACAGTCCCTTAGCCCTCTCTTTCACAGAGACATGTGTCAGAGTAATCTGTTCATCCATCGCTCAGGGTCTGCTGGTCAGCCCCGGCAGCCGCTAAATTATCTTATTTTGTCCCATGTTTCCCAAACATTTGGCCATGGGATACTCCCCCCCCCCTCCCCCCCGCCCCTGCATACATACCTACTTACATACTTTGAAACTACTTTGGGAAAGAATGCTCTGAAATGTTTTGGTTTAACCCCACCTCCTAACTTCCATCACCCCCATTCCTTCACCTCAGCCCCATTCCTTCACCTTCACTCCAGTTTGCTGCCCCGCCCTTAGCAACCAGCCCCTCACCCATGTGCTCTGTACCACTCCAGGGGACACCGCCCCCTAGTCACCACTCCATCCCTAGGCAACCTTCCTGGGTGTTCTCGCCCCTTTTCTCCACTTCCACTCTTGGGTGTTAGGTGCTGCTCAAGAAAGTAATGAAAGCCAGTCAAGTGATGAATTTGGATCACGGCAGTGAGACAGAGTACATTTCAAGCTGAGTACTCACTGCTGCTCAGCCAGCTGTAGTGCACGTCTTCCTTCATGTGCATTCATTCTTCATCTAGTGAGTGGCCCACTGTGAGCCAGGTCCTATCCTAGTCACCGGGTAGGTAGGTGAGGAGGGGCAGGCCCTGATGAATTCCTTCCCTCAAATGCTGATGGTCTAGCAGAGGAGATAAACTAACACTATGAGAGAAAATAAACATTCACAGAAGTGCTACCATATTAAACGGAAAAGGGAACAGTGAATAAGAATTTGTCAGCTACAGGTGGGAGAGTATATTTCAGACAGAAGGAATAGCAGGTGTATTCAGACATTTCCAAGTTCTGGTCAGATGTTAGGTTTCTAGTTGAGGGAGAGTAGGATGTGAATCTATAAAGGAGACAGGGATAAAAGTATGACACGTTAAGGCACTTGCAGTTTCTCTTGTAGGGAGGGGGAAGCCATTATTGTCATTGATGCCTGTATGTAGTGATCAGGTTTTCACTTAAGGAGGTAACTATGGGATTATAAGTGATTTTAATTTTCTGTTTTGATCTTTTTTGACATTCCCCAAATTCTCTGCCTGCTTTAGTTTTGAAAATATTGTATACATATATATTTATATATTTGTGTTATGTGAATATATTTTTATTAAAAGGATTAAAAAGTTCAGACATACACAGAGAAAATCACTGCTTTCTCACCACTCTTCCCATCAATGCATATTTCCTCCCAATAAGTTTGATTTATTTTTTAGGCCCTCATTTATCTTTCTTTGCATTTGTATGTATGTATACAAGCACACGCACATACGTATATACATCCACATATGTAGAAGGTGTCCCCCAAAATGTGTACATACTTTAACAGCTGATAGCTCAATTTGGAAAATAAAATATATTTTAATAAACACTGACTTTATAATTATTCAAAGTGTGTGTATAAATACATATTTTTGGGACACCCTATACACACACACACACACATATACACACACACGACTCAAGTTTCTTAGTTAAAAAATATAAATACAATCATGCTATGCTTCTGTTTAGTGACATATGTTTTTCATTTGCAATGCCATGGAACTCTTTCCACATATGGGTTCATCACATTCTTTATAATGGTTTCATAGTATTCCATAGAATAGATGTAATTTAATTTATTTTAGCGATAATTTCATAGAAAGAACTTGCTATCATAAGTAGTACTACAAGAGTATTTTGCACATAATTTTTTTTTAATTTCTTTATTGATTAAGGTGTCACATATTTGTCCTCATCCCCCCATTCCCATCCCACACCCCACCCCACGGATGCCCCAACCCCCCGTTGAACTTAACCGTTGGATAGGCTCATATGCATGCACACAAGTCCTTTGGTTTATCTCTCCCCCCACCCCCCCACCCTCCCCTATCCTCCCTCTGAAGCCCGATAGTCCGATCGATGCCTCCTTGTTTCTGGTTCTGTTCTTGTTCCTCAGTCTATGTTGTTCATCATTTCCCCTAGATGAGCGAGATCATATGTCACTAGATATATACTTATAAGAACTGAATGTGAGACGAGCAATAATAGTTATGCTGACAGGCAAATGAATCAGTCTGTAGTGAGTTTCTTTCTGGACCAACAGTTCTTTTGAGACCCAATTTCAATGTCCACCAGTTCCTTATGTGTACATGTCAGCACTGACCCCTCAGCTCTGGATGGTGGACAAATGGTGGTAATGGAGGTCCGACTCCCTCTGGTTTGGTCTCGGCTGGACCCAGGGGCACGGCTTCACCCGGACTAAGGGGCACGTGGCCTCACCCAGACCCAAGGGGCGCGTGGCCTCACCCGGGCCCGGGACCTAGCCTCACCCAGATGGATCCAGGGGCACACGGCCTCACCCGGACCCAGGATCCGGCTTCACCCGTACCCAGGGGCGCAAGGCCTCACCCGGACCCAGGGGCACATGGCCTCACCCGGGCCCAGGGACCCAGCCTCATCCGGGTCCAGTGGCGCGTGGTCTCACCCGGACCCAGGGGCGCGTGGCCTCACCCAGGCCCAGGGACCCAGCCTCACCTGGGTCCAGGGGTGCAAGGCCTCACCTGGACCCAGGGGCGCGTGGCCTCACCCGGGCCCAGGGACCCAGCCTCACCCGGGTCCAGGGGTGCAAGGCCTCACCTGGACCCAGGGGCGCGTGGCCTCACCCGGACCCAGGGGCGCGTGGCCTCTCCCAGAACCAGGGGCGCGTGGCCTCACCCGGACCTAGGTGCGCGAGGCCTCACCCGGATCCAGGGACACATGGCCTCACCTGGACCCGGGGGTGCGTGGCCTCTCCCAGACCCAGGGGCGCGTGGCCTCACCCGGACCTAGGTGTGCGAGGCCTCACCCGGACCCGGGACCCAGCCTCACCCGGATCCAGGGACACATGGCCTCACCCGGACCCGGGGGCGCGTGGCCTCTCCCAGACCCAGGGGCGCATGGCCTCACCCGGACCTAGGTGCGCGAGGCCTCACCCGGATCCAGGGACACGTGGCCTCACCCGGACCCAGGGGCGTGTGGCCTCACCCGGATCCAGGGGCACACGGCCTCACCCGGACCCAGGGGCGTGTGGCCTCACCCCGGCACGGGATCCAGCGTCATCCGGGTCCAGGGGCACATGGCCTCACCCGGACCTGGCATCCAGCTTCACCTGGACCCAGGGGCACATGGCCTCACCCAGACCCAGGGACGTGAGGCCTCACCTAGACCCAGAGGCGTGTGACCACACCCGAGCCCAGAGGCGCGCAACCTCGCCCGCACCTGGGTCCCAGCGGGGTTTCGTCTTCTTGATCCCAATTCCTGTTGGTCAATTCCCTCTCAGAGCTCCAGGATGGCTGCCGCAGAACTCGTTGGGCGGCGGGCTCGGCGAAGCTCCGGTGTGCCCAGTGCACAGCGGCGGGCTGGTTCGGTGTCACTGCGTCGGCCCTTGGGTCTGCAGCGGTGGCCGGTTGCCGAGCGTGCCTGGCCGCTTCCGGGGCATTGAGATTCTTGAAGGACTCGGAGGTCAGCAAGCGCGGAGTCTCCCACCCCATGTCTCCCAGGGGCTCGTCTGTCCGTGCTTGGCAGCCAGTGGAGCCGTCCCCTCAGCCGGAGACCGCCGGGGGAACTGCGCCGAGCACGTTCCAGGCCGCCATTGTGTCGCCTGAGCCGTAGTTCTTCAAGTGTGGTCTTTGGGTCACCGGCATCAGCATCATCCCGCATACCCCTCTTTTATTCTAGTTGTAGAGCATCTGCTCAGCCAGCCCTCTGGTGGTTCTGGATGGTGTCTGCTCTGCTCTCCCGTCGTAGTCTCAAAGTTGTTGTGGTAGGCAACAATCAGGCTTCCGCCCTATGCCTCCATCTTGGTCCTCCTTTGTATAGTTAAGTCTTGATTGTTGTTGGTATCACTGGGAGGAATTGTCCTCCAGGCCAATTGGCCGTGAGGGCCCTCTTTGTCTATAAAGGAAGAGTTGCTGTGCAGGAGACACGTTTATGGGCCGGGTCTTGGTGCAGCAACGCTTTGGCGCTCACTGAATCTGCCTGTTGAATGTGTCCCTTATGTGCGTGGTTGAAATCTGGTGTCATCTCACACAGACCACTAGATGCCCTCGTTTCTGGGTCTCCAATGGAGTGTAGGTCAGCTACTGCCTGAGGCACTCAGCAGGGATTACAGCAAAAACTGTAGTTTCCTCCTCCTGTCTGAGTGGCCCTGGAGCTGTCCGACTAGAACCGCAGTTCATCTGGTCAAGCTGCCACAGGGCAGGCTACCCACATGCACAAGCCGTTGCTTGGAGCGCAGGTGCGCCTGCAAGACTTGCGGGGCGGGTTTTCAAAACGTGCGGGGCGGGTCCCAGGGCGGGGCGGGGTCTCAGGGTGCCAACAGGCCATGGCGTGGCGAACCGCAATGGCTGCAAGTCTGCTTTTTCTGCTTTCCACGTTTCTAAGCCCCCTCATTCTGCACTCCAGCGCAGCAAACACTGATTGCTTGGCGCACCTCCGCAAGAGTCCCGCCTCTCCCCGCAGGCATCTGGGTCTCCCGCGTGTCCCCAGAAGCTGGATTTCAGGGTGATGGGGAGCTAATCTCCCCTAGGGTTGGAACAAAAGCCGCGCATCCCTTCCCCCGCCACCAGCCTGACCCACGCGCCTCCGCACCTCATCTCCTCCGATTTCGCTGGTTTCCTCTTCCCTCTTAGCTGTAAATCTACCATTCAGCCAGCTCTCCTGTGGATCTGGGTGGCAGACGTTCTGTCCTCCAGTTGTGTTTTTGAAATTGCTGTGCACGGCGCAGTTCGCAGTTCATTTGTTTAACTTTGCCGCCTTCTTGGTTCTCCTCTGTCAAAATAGCTAAAGGACTTGAATGTAAGATGGGAAATCCTAAGAATCCTCCAAATCGGTGTTGGCGGCCTCCGGGGCCCCAAGGATCTCTCTGGGCAGCTCGGCCAGGTCGGTGGTGCGGATGAGCCCCTCCTGCAGAAAGATGGTCTCTTCCTTCACCGAGAGCCGCTGCGCCGAGTCCGCGGCCGCTGCCACAGCAGCTGCCGCGGCGCCCACGAGCCCATGGCCCCGGCTGCGGTGCTGACTGAGAGGAGCAGCCGCCCGGTCTGGGGAGACGCGAGCAGCAGTCGCCGCCCTCACCAGTCCATGTTTTAGTTGTATTTCCGAAACTGCCATGCGAGGCAACAGATCAGCCTTTCACCTCCGCCGCCATCTTGCCTCGAAACCCTTGCACATAAATTTTGTGCACATGTGTATTTCTTTTAGATTTCCAGAAGTAGAATTATTGGATCAAAGAGTATACCATTTAAAAATTTTAAAAATGTTGTAAAAAGTGACTTCCAAAATGGTCTCAGTAAATCATTCTTCTACTATATTTTCCAATGAATAATATTATCAATATTTTAAATTTTTTCCAAGTTGGGGAGGGCAAAATTTTTATTTAAGAATATTCATCTTCTTGCTAAGGATCTTTTTATATACATATGCTTACTTATATTTATTATTCCATAAATTGCCAGTTTTTATCCTTTGCCCATTTTTAAATTTGGGACTCATCTATCTTATTCATTTGTAGGAGCTTTTTATATAATTTGAACATCAATTCTTTGTTATTTTACTATTTAAAATTTATTTCTATCTGACACATGTCTTTTAACTTTGTTTATTTTGACTTATTAAAGGAGATTTAAAATTTATATAAAGTAAGACCTGATCACTTCTTTTTCTATTACTTTTAGGTGTTGAGTCTTATGTAGGAAAGATTTTCTTACCTGACTAATTTTAAAATTATGTATTTTTTTGGTGCTTTTACAGTAAGAATTTATTTTTGTACACAATGTGACATTGAGGCTATTAATTATTTTTTCAAAAAGGCTAACCAATGTCCCAATACCATTTACTAAATAAAAATACTATTTTAATCAGAAATAAGCATTTAAAAATATATATTAATTTGGTGTCATTGTATAATTTGGATTGGAAGGGATTGAGGAAGAATAATGAGATGAAAAGAAATTCAGCCTTACTTATTAAAATACAACCCAGAGTCTCCAAGTTTTGTTACTAGAAAGAAAATGTTCAGGTAAGGCAATCTGGTAGTTAAACTAAGGAATTGGCTTTGGCATAGAGTTGACTGAGAGAAGAATGCATAAAATGAGAGTTCCTTAGGAATGGGACAGATAGGGATTGGTAACTGACTGAGGGAGGGGAGGGATCCTGTGTGGCCTAGGTTTCCAACATTAAGTGCTAAGGAATTTCCTGGACAAGAAACTAGACTGAACACAATAACATATGATTCCTAATGGAAATAATAAAAATGCTGGATGACACATTCAAAAATCTAAAAGTAAGAAGGAGGCTCTAGAATGCTAAAAACGGAAAGGGAATGCAAAGTGGTGAGTAGGAGGCAGAGTCACCTTGCTCAGGGGGCCTAGAGCCCACAGGGGAGGCATTGGTGGCTGTGTTTTCAACATCGTCTTGGGGATGAAGTTAAGTCCACCAGCCCTGGTTTGGTGTGGGAGTCCCTGTGTGAGGCTAGGAATGTGCTCCGCTTCCTTGTATAAGGGAAAACAGTCACTGTCCACTCCACAGGGCTGCAGCCTGAAACCAGTGCTGCCTCAGACGAGGGGTGGGAACCGGCTGACCCGGCCACCGCTCCAGGACGGCATCATTTGCAGGTGTAGGGACCAATTTATAGGACTTATGTGGAATGAGAATCGGAGCCCAGCAACTAACTTAAAAAACTGGTTTGGGCTGGCTGAGCCCACAGCACCTGAGCAAAGAAAAGGTAAAATTAGCCAGCTGGGAAGTTAAGCAGAAAAAAGCAGAGATGATAGATAGATAGGTAGATAGATGAATTTCACACATAGACTCTTAATAGTGCAAGTGTAGAATATCAAGTATAATGAGAAATCCTACAAGGCAATGAAGGGGAAAAAATAAAAAGGTTAACTATAATTGCACAGGAATATGATTGACAGTGTACTTCTCAGCAGCAATAGTTGTCATATAGTGAAATATATTTTCAGAGTCCTAAAGGCAAATAATTTGGGATTCAGAAATCTATTATGATTCCTATAATCTATCATTTAAGAGTGAGGATACTTTGTACTTTGTGAATTTGTATCAGGTGCTTATTTTACCTATTCAAAAAATTAAATAGAAGAGTGAAAGTTAGGTAAAGACATTGTAGGTCTACTATGATTGAGAAAGTTTATGTCCACAGTAACACTAATAGATTACACTCACTAAAAGATATATTTTAGAATGAAGAAAAATGTATTCAGAAGGAAGATGTGGGATGCAAGTTGCAACGGGAAGAAATAAATTATGGTGGCAAATCTAAAATCAGTGAGAATAATAACAATATTGTTTATATTATGTGCTTTAAGAGAGAACTGAAGTATCAAACAAACAAAACGTAACAGCACAATAGCAGGGGAGTTGAGTGGGCGAATTAAAGTACACAAAGCTCCTGGTTTAGTTTGGAAGGAAGACAGATATGTGTATTAACATTAGCCTTTGGTAGAAACATTTAAATTTAACTATATATAGTTAAAGTACTAAAGAAGCAAAGGTAGACTGTATAACTAAATGGGAAAGGAAAATAAAAAAAGGAAGAAAATGTGATTAATCAACAGAAACTAAGACAAGAACATAAATGGAGTAGAGTGAAAGGACAGCAATAGGAAACATCAGAGGAATTTATAAGTAGATCTGAGGAATATCACAGAGACCTTGGAAAATCACTTAGGTATGGAATTTGATTTGTTATTGAGGGGACATCAAACTCAGCAGGTGAAAAGATATCCTATAAAACATGTGGTGTTGAGACAATTGACTGTCTGCAAGGAAAGCTAATGAAAATTAGATTACTACTTCACACCATGCAACAATTCCAGACAAAAATGTGAAAAATGGGACTCTAGAACCACCAGAAAAACCTGTTGAAAAACAGAAAATATTGAAAAAATGTGATCTTGAGATAAGAAAGGAATTCCTTAAAACATCAAAAAGCATACTCCATTAAGGAAAAGGTAGATAAGTTTGATTCCATAAAGCACAATATTCCATAAACAAAGTTTGAAAACAACCTATGGACTAGGAGAAGATATTTTCTGTGTTTATAATAAAGGATCAATATCCAGAACAAACAAAAAAGAAATCTTACAAATGAATAAGAAAAAGACAGAAAATAGAGAAAAAAAAGTCAAAGGATGTAGAAGGCAAATCACAGTTGAGCTGTGAATGATGATAAACACAAGCAATTAGATAAGTTCTGCATTTCACTAGTTACTTGGAAAAATGTAAATTAAAACAGGGGACATGTTTTACCACTGTTTGTCAAAAAATAGTCTGACACTTTCACTATTGGTGAGCATGTGGGAAAAGATCTATATATATAAAAGCCTAAGCAACCGAATGACCGAATGACTGAACCACCGGTCAACTGGTTGCTCTGATGCGTACTGACCACCAGGGGTCAGATGCTTAATGCAGGAGCTGCCCCTGGTGGTTAGTGTGCTCCCACAGCCAACCTCCTGTGGTCCCTCCCCCAAGCCAGCTGAACCTTCTGCGGCCCCTCCCCACAGCCAACCTCCCACAGCCCCAAGGGACCTCACCCATGCATGAATTTGTGCACCATGCCTCTAGTATGCAATAAGCCACAGAAAGGGAAAAAAGTACCTAACACTCAAACTGGTACTTTATTATTTTTCCCTTTTGTTTGTTTTGTTCAGGCGTCCTCAAACTATGGCCCGCGGGCCACATGCGGGTGGTTTTGCCGTTTTGTGTTTTTACTTCAAAATAAGATATGTGCAGTGTGCATAGGAATTTGTTCATAGTATTTTTAAACTATAGTCCAGCCCTCCAACGGTCTGAGGGACAGTGAACTGGCCCCCTGTTTAAAAAGTTTGAGGACCCCTGGTTTTGTTCATCATTTTATACCAGTCTTGGCACACGGTATGGGCCATGGGCAAGCAGAGGACAGGATTTTTGAATGAACAAATAAATCATCCCAAAGAAATAAGTATCATTTCTCCCTCTATTTATGGAGAGAAATGTTTGTGTCCCCCTAAAACTCAGATGTTGAAACTTTACTCCTCCATGTGATGGCATTAGGAGGTGGGGCCTTCAGAAGGTAATTAGGATTAGATGAGGTCATGAGAGCTCCACCCTCATCAATGGGATTAGTGTTCTTATAAGAGGAGACACCAGGGAGCTTGCTTCCTTTCTCTGCTCTCCACCATGTAAAGATACAACAAGAAGTTGGTAGTCTGCAACTAGAATACGGCTCTCACCAGAACCCATCTGTGCTGGCAACATTATCTTGGACTTCCTGTCTCCAGAACTGAGAAAATAAATATTTGTTGTCTATAAGCCACCCAGTCCGTGGCACTTTGTTATAGCAGCCTGAACAGACCAAGACACTCTCCTTGACACTTTATCTCATGTTATTTGTATCTTTTTATGGCACCTTGCTTTATTTTGTCTCTATCAGAGTCATTTTTTAATTTGCTTACTTATCTTAGTTTATTATCTACTAGAGGCCCGGTGCACGAATTTGTGCACGGGTGGGATCCCTCGGCCTGGCCAGCAATTGGGGCCATTGGGGCCATGGGAGGTTGGCCGGGGGGAGGGGCCATGGGAGGTTGGCCAGCTGGCCGAGGGGAGAGGCTGTGGGAGGTTGCCTGGCCAGTGAGGGGAGGGACCATGGAAGGTTGGCCAGCCGGCTGGGGAGAGGAGCTGCAGGAGGTTGGCTGCCCCAATCAGGGCCACTGGAGCTGGCCAGCTGGGGGAAAGTGCCATAGAAGGTTTACAGGCTGGCCTGGAGGAGAGGCCATGGGAGGTTGGCCATCCAGCCAGGGGGAGGGGCTGCAGGAGGTTGGCCAGCTAGGGGGAGGGGCCACGGGAGGTTGGCCAGTTGGGGGGAGGGACTGAGGGAGGTTGGCCAGCCAGCCCTTATCAGGACCAATTGGGGCTGGCCTGCTGGGGGGAGGGACCACAGGAGGTGGGCTGGCCACAGGAGATTGGCTGGGAGCATACTGACCATCAGGGGGCAGCTCCTGCATTGAGCATCTGCCCTTTGGTGGTCAGTGCGCATCATAGTGACTGGTTGACCAGTTATTCGGTCGTTTGGTGGTTGGGTCACTTAGGTTTTTATATATATAGATTCTCATTCTTCCAAGTAATAATCTTTTTGAAAGCCGGCACTATTTTATATCTGACTACCCTATATATAACTCATAGCACACTACCTTGGAAATAATGGGTGCTCAATAAATACTTACTAAATTTAATTCAATAAAGGTAAAAACCATGCAATCTTCACTAGAAAAATGGGATAACCAAGAGAACCCATTGTTTACCAGTGAATCATCTAGAATTGTCATGTATCAGCTTAAGGGCTCTGTAGCCCACGAACGAAAAGGATGTCTTTTACACCACCTCATTTCTCCTCCTTTGGAGGAGAAAAATCATTATATTTATTTATTTATGTTAGGAAAATTGTGCTTGAGGAGGAAATGAGAGTCTCGGTAATAATCTAGGCATCTGAAAATGCACTGGAATTGCCTCTAAATTAGATTTGCCTTTCTTTGGACCGCTGATGCTCTCTTGGCATTTTGATTACTAAAGACAATAGGATCTCAGAATGACTTTGGGGTTCCTGGAAAGGGCGTTTGGTTTAATTAGTTCTCACTGTATGAGTGCAAATTGATTCACACTGGTGGGGAGAAAGAGGCAGGAAAAGAGTAACTCTGTTCCATTCTGCCCATTTCTTCTCATCTCTTCCTGCATCTATTTCTCAACTCTCTCTCCTTTCTACCTGCATCCTTCCTTCTTAGGCTTTTCACCCTTCTCAGGCTGTTCAATTATAACTTAGTGCCATTTGTTAACAACCTCCCTCTTAAGCCTATACTTGTTTCGGTTTTTCCTTATCTGCTCACAATTTATCTTTCTCAGGGATGAGAAAGGAGGACATTTAGTATTGTGCAGACACACATTCTGTAAATCACCCTAGAAATAACTATTACTATTCAATGAGTGTACTCTGGTGGTTTAGGGCAAGAGGAAAATTTAGCAACCCACGAAGCCTGGGCATCGCTGGGCAGAAATAATTGTTAATTAGTATCCTACTAGCTTGGGAGCATTAATTGGCTTTGGGGGATCTGCTTTCTAGAGCTGAAGTGTATTTTGTTCATTTGAACTTGCTGTGTAGGATGAGGAAAGAATGAGAATTACTAAAATAGTTTCATTTCAGTAACTCAGCCTAATGGAGACCTGTCATTTAAATGATTATTCAGTAGTTGGTCTTTGTTTTTCTGCCAAGGTTTCAGAAAAACAAACTCAGATATTCTCCAAGCCTGAGAAAACATTATCCTTTCCTTTAAAATAATTTATAGAGTTTTATTTTATTCATGGGTACAGGAATGCTCACAAAAGAATTGTCATTCTATATGACCACGCATGTAGAGAGAAAGAAGATAACTTTTGAAACACTTCATTTTCATTTCAGAACACACCAAGCAATAAAATAAAGTGCTTCAAATTGATATCTTTAATTTTCTCCTAGAGAGAAAATTTGTCATCTATTTTATGATTTATTGAGGCTAAAGGAATATGTGAGAACAAGTTTTATGATTAATTAAATGAAATTACTTGAGCATAATACTCCTAATGATATTATCTTTGAATTAAAATTCACTTGAATAAGATCGATGACATTTTCAATCAGCAGATTAATTAAACTCTTTTGTTAATTACACATAAGTCAATATGTTTGGATTATATATCAATCAATATGCTGAAGCAACATCCACTTACTTTGCTCTAGAAAACTGTTTTGCTGATATTTTCCTAGTAATTTTATTTTAGAAGCTAAAGTTATTTAATTTTCTTTATATTAGAGGTCTCAATATTTAGTCGATTCAGATGTGAAAAAAAATTATTGCAACGTTTGTTTTGCTTTCTTTATGATTGTGGAAATCTTTTTGAAATTCTGATGATTGCTCTAATGATTATCCTTGCATCTGAATTTTGACTCTGCCCTGCTCAGATCTTTTTGTTAACACAGTGCAGTGAAGGAACTCGGGCTGATGGAGGCTGCAGCTGCATTGCTGTGCCTGATGCTCCTCTGATTTGAACTCTTATCTGCTGCTCTGCTTCCTACTTGCAAGCAGGGTACTGACTAAAATGAAATCTTCTATTGTGTTTAACATTCTGAAGGATTGTTAGCTACTCAACCATCTTATCCTTCCTTTGACAACTTACTCCCCACCCCATCCCCAAGTCCCATTTCTTTAAGTTTAATTCCCAATGAATTCATATTTATCTTTGGAAGGCAGCTATGCTCACCACTATCCCACCAACGCCTTCATATTTATCTTTGCAGGTGGCGGTGAGAAGAAAAAAATGACTAGAGCTTTTTGACACAAGCCATAGAAAGATGATTTTTTTA
This sequence comes from Eptesicus fuscus, assembly GCF_027574615.1. Classification (NCBI taxonomy): domain Eukaryota; kingdom Metazoa; phylum Chordata; class Mammalia; order Chiroptera; family Vespertilionidae; genus Eptesicus; species Eptesicus fuscus. The sequence continues at coordinate 22,763,998 of NC_072480.1, forward strand.
AATTGTCTTGGGGCACTTGTGGGCCAATGATAAGCCCACATACTGGTCCCTTATAGTTCTGAGTGCCTCTCTGCAGCGCAACAAAACCAAATGGTGTGGCTGAACAACCAACCCAGAACCTCTCCTCCTCCGACAGTTTCCGAGCATTTATTTTTTATATTTTGATTCACTGGGCCAAATTCTTCTCTCAGTCTGGCAGGAGTTTACATTCTATAAATACTACCCTTGAATGAGTGGGAGTTTTCTAGGCTCTCAGGGAATCCAATTTGAGGCTGCATTGAGCTCCTGTCAAAGCCTGGCTGAGACAATTGATATTTGAGAAAGAGAGTTTATAGATGTGCAGTCTCCTGCGTGTGCTGAGCTGTACGCTGGATCACCAGAAAACTCTAATGTGGTGCTCATTAGCTTAGCCTCTCTCAGTGGAAACTCTTTCATGAAGCATATTTCAGTGCTAGGTCTTTATCTTTTTTTCTTTAAAAAAAGCATTAATACTAGAAAAAGTGAAGTGAATATTTCTATAGCTTCTATAAAAACTGCTTAAAAATACTGCCCATTATGTTGTTCAATGTTCCTTGTGCAAGAATTCATACAATGAATTTATTTTAAAATTTATTATCAGGAACAAGTTTGTCTCTATTGAAGAAGTGAAGGTTTTGCTCCTTTTCAGACAACAAGTGCCATATCCTTTATTGTTTCTCTCTATGCACTGGCTGTTGGGAAGTTTAGAATAACAGCAAATGCTATACCACAGGAGAGAGTGAGAAATCACAGGCAGTTTCTGGGAGGAGCATAGGAGTGTCTTTGTCTTCCATGAATCTGTTCATTTACTGATGAAATGGACATTTATTAAAGGACCACTGTGTTCCAGGCACCATGCCAGGGAGAGGAGCATGGTCCTTACCCTGGAAGGACTTATGCTTTAGGAGGAGGACAAGGTAAATAAACAAATGAGTCCATAGGTGAGAAGCATGTAGAGGGATGCATGAGGTGCTACCGGGGGGTAAATAAGAAAGAACCCAGCTCTGCCTGGACACAGGGAAGGTTTCCTTGATGAATCATGAAGAATAAATCCCTGGGGTAGACAGGCTCAGGATGGAGGACAGAGCACAAAGGTAAAAAGGGAGAAGTAACAAAGCAGCCACAGCAATGTATGAGGAGAGGGCTCTGAAATGAAGCTGGAGAGATGGGCAAAGCCTCAACAACAAAGATTTCTGTGCCTTGCCTAGAAGTTGGTGGTTTATCCTCTGGAGCATATAGATATGTTAAAGCATTTTAAGCTGCTTATACTCAGCCATAATAAAAGATGCAATAGTGCCATTTGCGACAACATGGATGGACCTTTAGAATATCATGCTAAGAAAAATAAGTCAAATGGAAAAAATCAAGAACCAGATGATTTCACTCACATGTAGGGTGTAAAACTGAAAGCAACAAATGAACAAACAAATCAAACAAAAACTCACAGACACAGACAACAGTATGGTGGTTACCAGAGGAAAAGGGAAGAAGGAGGGAGGTAGTAAAGGATAAAAGGGTCAAATATATGGTGACAGAAGAAGATTTGACTTTGGGTGGCAAACACACAATGCAGTATAATTTTATTAACCAATGTCACCCCAATAAATTTAATAATTTTTTGAAAGAATAAAAACATTAAAAAGTAAGAATTAAAGTCCAATGAAAGTATATTAAATTATCTGATGCATTAAAACCCCCCAAAACAGTATTTTAAGCAGCACAATCACATTTGCATGTTTGAAAGCCTTCTGACAACCTAGCAGAAGACAATCTGGGAAGGGGAGCAGAGGAAAAGCAGAGGGTTCAGTTAGGAGGCTGTTGGAAAAGTACAGACTATAGATGAAGGACAACACTGAGGCTGAAGCAAAGGGGAGAGAGGAGAGATAAAGTAGAGAGAGAAATAGGAATTGGAATGAAAGATTTACTGTCCAGGTCAGTGTTGGGCACAAGGAGAGGAAGCAGCAAGAATAACAATCCAGGTTTTATAAGTTAGGAGACTACGGATCATGATAAAAGGAGAGAATATGAAAAAAGAAACAGGTGCAGCTGTTTGGGTTTGATTTATTAAATTTTGGTGGTGGGAGTTGAGGTACCTGAGAAATGGTGGAAGATACTTGGTAAGCAGCTAGACTTAAGGGTCTGGACCTCAGGAGAGAAATCTGAATTAAAGAAATAGATCTGGGAGTTATTTCTACTTGAAATAGATGATTTCCTCAATTCAATAATATCTCTTAAGAAAAATCAGGGGTGTGAGTTTAGAAAAGGGCTGAGTGCATGGGGATGGGCAGAAATACACTTGTCCTCAGGGAGCCTCAAGAGCCATGGGCAGGAAGGAAAGGAGGGACCAAGAGACATCCCATTACCTTTGTGGTCAGCCTATGTGATTAACCTGTGGGCATCTCAAACTCAGTAAGTCAAAAACTGAGCTCATCCTCTTCTTCCTTTTCTATTCTCCCTTCGAAGCAGAAATGTACCCATTTCTCAAGCCAGGTCTGCAGAGTCACCTTTGAGTCCTTCTGTCCCCATTCCTCACAGGGAACATTCTGTTTCTCATTAAGCCATTCCCTTGTCTCCAACCCCCAGTCACTGCCTCAGTTCAAGACTCGCCACCTCTGGCCTGGGTTCTGGCAACAGTTCCCAGGGATCTCGCCTCTGGTCTTGTTCTCAAATTCAAATTTTCCCACGTCCCTTCCATGCTAAAAATTACACAATGGATTTTCATTTCCTGCCTGATTAAGTGTTGTGCCTTGGCTTGGTATGGAAGATGCATTTAAACAGTGAGATGGGAGGTGGCCATCTTGCTGTCATTCTTTTGCAGGTGCAGGGCACATGGCACACAGAAAGAAGTCTCCCTCCTTGGCCTTGCTCCATTCCTCCTGCTCAACCTTTCCTCAGTCTAAAGATGACAAAGAAGATTCCACCGACCCAAGGTCAGGAGGAGAAAAGGACACCATGTTTTGCAGAGTTGGGAAATGCCATCTTCAGCTAAGTCCCTGTTATTGAACAACAGTATTTTTTTTTCTCTTACCATCACACTTTTGCACATGCTATTTCTTTTGCCCGGAATGACTTCCCTTTCTTTATGTTGATAGATTTATATAAGAAATAACTGATGCCGTGAATTCTGTACAATAAGGGATGTTTTGTTCAGGTTATAGGTAACCTAGATGTTGTTTTCTTTCTCTGCCCGCTCCCATCCAAACCAGGATTTATAAAATCCTCCCATTGCTACAGTGAAGTTCAAAGAGACAGAGAGAGAGCTCAGAACAAAGAACAAAAAGTCACCTCTGGGTGTCTATGAGAAGCAGCCAGTATTTGTAGAGTGTACTTTAGAGGAAACCAAATCTCCTCAGAAATAAGCTTGATAACTTAAAAATAAATTTTGAACAACTGTTGACTGAGAAACTGAAAATTCTCTGTGGGTTGAATGAAAGCCCTGATGTAGAAAAGCTTCGTTTGCAGAGCACAGAGGTTTCAGATGTAGAATTTTGTAAAGCAAAGAAGACGATCAGCAAGTAATGTAGCTCCAGGGCCAAGAGAAAAGAATTCGCACAGTATCTGTGGAGAGACATTTCTCTTAGCAGTATTGGCTAAAAGTTGCACCAATTCTGAGGTGAGGAAAGATAAGTGGTTTACAATGTGTTTTTATGCCTAAATTAACTGTTTAATAATCCATACACAATTCCAAAGTAAGCATTGATTTAGTCATTTTCCTCAGGGGAAACAAAAATTATAAACCTAAAACTCCTGGTTAAAATTAAAAGCAAGTAGCCCAGCTGGTGTGGCTCAGTGGTTGAGCACTGACCTATGAACCAGGAGGTCACAGTTAGATTCCTGGTCAGGGCACATGCTCAGGTTTTGGACTTGATCCCCAGTGTGAGGCGTGCAGGAGGCAGCCAATCAATGATTCTCTCTCATTGTGATGTTTCTATCTCTCTCTCCCTCTCTCTTCTCTCTGAAATTAATAAAAAATATTTAAAATTAAAAGCAAGTATAAGTCATTTTACTATTTGATAAGTCCAGGAATAAAAGAATCCTATATGCCAAGTGCTTTGAATTTTGAAGGTGCTTCCCTGATGAGATAAAGCTATTTACATTCTGTGACCACAGCCAGAGCTAGCAAAGAGCAAGCACGGTTAAGAGAACAGACAGGAGAGGAAGGGCAGTATTTACATTTCAATTTATACAGGCTTTGTCTGGTATTAAGTTTGTTGGAAAGGAGCTAGAAGCTTTTGGACAGATTCAGTAACTATAAATTTCCCTGAAATAGTTATTTGATGTTAACTACAAAATTGCTACTTAATATTCATAGTGTGAAACCTTCCATTGCTGCATGTGCAAAATATTCTGTTATTTACTGAATCCATATTTGTTTTGTAGAGAATGGAATTTGTTTACTTAATTTGTAAAGAAATGCAACAGCCTGTGTTAATCTACGTAAAAATTGTTCTTGCAATAGTTGCAACATTCTTCTATCTCTGGGTCAATTACTTTTCTTTGCAGGTTGCAAGAAAATACGTTTAGCAGATTTAATCTGTGTTTAGCAGATTCCAATTCAGGATTGGTTTCTGTAACACACTAACTTTAACTTGTTGAGCATTTCCTGTGTGCCAGGTATTGTATTGAGCATGACACCTGTCATCCTCTAATCTCCATGTATGAGTCAGAGTTCAGTCAGGGAAGCAGAGCCACTGTAAGTTATGGGAAGAGGGCTTATTCAGGGGTGTCCTGGGGCCAGCTCGTATGGGCTCCTGAGAATACTTGGATACCCGTCTTTCCAATTACGTGTTCAGTAACTTGATTTTGGTAGCTTGCAAAGTGAGAGTAATTACACCATGAAAAGCAGCGAAGGCCACAAATTAGGCCTCTCAGGAGATCAGATTTATTACAAAGCTGTAAAAGGAGTTGGGGACATGGAGGTCTGGAAGATGGAGTTGGAGGGTGGGAGGTGTCATCTACCAGTTCGCCTGAAGCTTTGGCTCAGAGAAACAACTCAGAGCTTGCAGGGACATCTGGGTAATTAAACATGTCCAGCAGCCTCAGGTGGACTGTGAGGGGGAAGCTCTTGGGGAGGACCAGGGGAAGCTGTTGCCTTTGCGTAGCAGCTGCTCCTGTGGGTTTTCAGCCAAGCACCTGAAGCTGGGCTTCTGGCTGCTGTTAATGAGCAGAGCTGGCATGTGGGGCAACAAGCTAGATGCCGAGCAGATCAAAGTCAATACCGTTGAAATCCACCAGGTACTGCTGTATCACCATCACCACATCTGACTGCAAAGGAAGTCTCAAGCCTTTCCCTTCCCCTCCACGTCATCTTCCAAATTTTGGACGAGTCCCTCTTCTGGCCAGTCCTAACCTTGAATCATACAGGAAACGGGTGTCTGGGAAACAGACTCCTGCTTACCCAAGTTTACATGGTAGAACCCAAACGCACTTCCCAACAGTGCAATGAACTGGTATTAGTATGCCCATTTTTCAGAAAAGAAAACTGATCCCTAGCCGGTTTGGCTCAGTGGATAGAGCATTGGCCTGCGAACTGAAGGGTCCCAGGTTCGATTCCGGTCAAGGGCATATACCTTGGTTGTGGACACATCCCTGGTAGGGGGTGTGCAGGAGGCAGCTGGTAGATGTTTCTAACTATCTATCCCTCTCCATTCCTCTCTGTAAAAAATCAATAAAATATATTAAAAGAAAGAAAGGGAAAAAGAAAGAAAGAAAGAAGAAAGAAAGGAAGAAAGAAAGAAAGAAAGAAAGAAAAGAAAACCGAGATGTATGAGGTTATACAAATATATCACTAGGTTTGTTAAATTCCAAAACATGTCTTTTTAACTATTGCAGGGTATTAGGGTTTTTTTTTTTTTGTGTGTGTGTGTGTGTGTTTTAATAATGATGCAAGTAAAAGGATCTTATTCCAAAACAGCTATAGGTAAACATTTAAGATAGTTGAACCCATTTGGCAATTAGAGTCAACATTCTAGTGCACAGAATGGCCAGACCAGATGAGCATTTACAAAATCACATCTTAATTAGGTTTAATTCAGCCTGGTACCCTGTACCTTGCCCTTAGCTTCTGGAGATACAAAGATGATAGGATGGTAGCGTAAGATTTCTGCCATTAGGGAGCACATAGCCTATTTGACAAAATAGACAGAGCAATATTTTGGTACCGGACCAGTGCTTTTCCAGGTTTACTCAGTCCTACCTCCAGGCTGTGGATGATTGCTTGGTGGACAGCCTGGCTAACGCTGGCCTTGGCTTCAGCATGGGCTTCATTTTGTCCACTGAAGAAGGGACCTTAGAGCTTCTTGGCTCAGATCTAATTAGAGTGAACTCATAAGGGCTATGATTTCCCCTGCACCTCTGGGCTCTGAATAAGCATTGCATCAGTAGTGGTGGGTTGGGCTTCTTTAGCAGCTTCACAAAGGGACTGAATGAGTTACAATTAACTCGGAAGTGGTAGGGAATTGAGGGGTGACCTTTGACCAATGATAAACAGGATTTGGAGGATCCTGGCAGATACACCCTCCCTTCTGTTCCACACAGACTATTCTCATGTGCAGTGGTTTTACACAGTTGGCTGCAGGGGGTAAGGGGGGTCATATTATTGAACAGCTGATCCTGTTTTCTAGAATGATGTAGCCAGTCTAATCCTGAATCATTTTACTTATGTCTGCCTTCTTTTCCTTCCACATTCCCCTTCCTCCCTCACTGTTGCTCCCTGGGATTGCATCTCTTTTAACACCTTGCCTCAGACTCTGATCTCTAGGGAACACAGACAAAGATAATTACCTAAAAGTAAACAAATGCTAAATAAATTATAATAATGGCATGTATAAAACACCATCAGAGAGGGTTGTTTAAAAATATAATTCTTTATTTCTGTTTTGATGCTTGTCTAATGTTTCACTACTTGAAGTGTTCACGTGACATGAGGTGACAATATATCATGAATCTCAGGTAGCATGTTTACATTTTAAAAGAGATCTATTCAGTCAGTGGGATGAGTGTTGGACTCCATATTCTGTAGTAGGGCAGACACCATAGAGGAGGTAGACTTTCCAGTCCCATCCCATTGATGACCATCTGCTCCATCTCAATGTGATAATCGTACGAGTAATCCTTGCCACAGTAGAGACATGACTTTATGTTCTAACACTTGTTAAAATTACTTGAGTTACCAATATTAGAAGTAAACAACTACACATTTTCTTTAATGGAGCTAGTGGCTGCTTCCTTTAAAAAAGATATGCAATTATTATTATTATTATTATTATTATATATACTAGTGGCCCAGTGCACAAATTTGTGCACATTGAAAAGAAATTAATTAGAAGGAATATTTTAATATCACTATTTGCCCTTTCTCTATAATAGAAGTGTCAGAGATGAAAGAAAATTAGTAAAATGTACATGAAAATAATATATAAATTGATTAATAAGAAACAATAACAACATAATATAACAATGAATATTTTCCATGAAATTTTTACTGTCAGAATCTTCATTTATAATTAATTTTTTAAAAATATGCCAAGTATTCTGGAAAATTTATATCATTTGGACAATCTTTGCCTTTGCTACAACATCGAGTAAATTTTCCATCAGATGATTTTTCATCAGAGAAATTTAGGGATAGGCAAAACTGACATGTAACAGTCATTCCACCACAACTGTGTTCGATAATTGTATCCTCATTTACCTCATTTTTGCTATGAAGGCAGTTCCTACCAGTATTGGTAGTACTTCTCAAAGACTGTTCTTCATACATATTCTGTCAATGACGTCGCTTTCTTTAGGTTCAGAGGTATGTTGTGCCAATAGTTGTTCTTCAGACATATTCTGTTGAGGACGTTGCTTTCTTTCAGCCTCAGAGGTACATTGTGCCAATAGTTGGTCTTCAGATACATTCTGTCAACAATTTTGGCTTCAGAATGTCAATAAAAATGTGACATCATTCCTGGCGCCCACAGCCACTGTTTGCGGGTTGGGCTGTGGGCCACATTTTGCACCGTGGCAGCATAGGCTGTGATTTGGTGGGCTGTCACTCCAGGGTGGTGGTGGGGCCTGTGTCCCACTTGGGGGAAGCTGAATGTTGCTTTGTCGGTGCCAGGTCCGTGGTGCCATTTCTCGGTGCACATCACAGCAGCTCCTGCATTGAGCGTCTGCCCCCTTGTGGTCAGTGTGCATCATAGCGACCAGTCGGACAGTGGGAAGGACACTTAGCATATTAGCCTTTTATATATATAGGTGACTGTGGGAAAAAAACACACACTTCATCCAGATGATCTTCAATCTAATTAGTATGATCTTCAATCATACTAATCTCACTGTAAATGCACAAGATTCTATTAAAATTAATAGGTTATGGCAAAATAACAGATATCTTGTATTAATGATTAACATATTACAAAAGTTTAAAAAAACATATTTCTAAACTCAAGGATAACATGAATGTGTTCATATATTTTTTTGTTGTTATTAATCTTCACCCGAAGATATTTTTTTTATTGATTTTTAGAGAGAGTGGAAGGGAGGGGGAGAAACACACAGAGAAAAATACACCAATGTGAGAGTGCCTCCTGCATGTGCCCCGACCAACTGGGGCCTGCGATCAAGCCTGCAACCCAGCTACGTGCCCTTGACCAGAATTGAATCTGTGACCCTTAGTCTGTGGGCCGATGTTCTATCCACTGAACAAAACCAGCTAGGGCTGTGTTCATATTTTTAAATGTGATTGTTTGGCAACTGTAGAATAGCTAGATTCGCTTTTTTTTTTTTTTTTTAGAGAACAACTCTCCCAAATTGACTTTGGGGACTAAATCCCAAACTGCAAATAATTGAAAATAAAGGTTAAAAATTAATATGCTGATACAGCAGTCACCAGAATGGAATGCATCATCACTGTGCAATTATAACTGGGTTTACTATGTGCAAGATTAAAAGAGAGACTGTCAATACAACATTCTAGCCACAGGGATTTTTAGCAGAACCTTATAGTAAAATTTAGGGCAAAGGTAAAATGGTATGTTTACCCTAAAGCACCTCAGAGTCTTCACAATAATTAGAAAAATGAATTTTTTTCTATCAAGATGTTACCTTTTCTTTTCTCGGCCAGCAGCAGAATCATCTCGATGGGAAATTAGCAGTCACAGTGCAATGTTCAATTTCACTAAATTATGGCACAATTCTGGTGCTGTGTTATAAGGAGCCTTTAATGCCACTGCTGCAGGACAATCAGAGATTTTCCCAGTCCTTGGTACTTGAATTGCAAAGGAGAATATTAATAAGATAAAATACAAGAATGGGCAAATCTTTCAGCTCTGAAATGCTATGCCTGGAAGAATCGTAAGATAACATTTTCTCATAAAGTTCCTTTGCTTTAGAAGATCCACAATCCTGATTATTATTCAAACCTAATTTCAGCTCAGAAACTTAAGTAAAAAACAATCTTCAAGTTCTGAGGATTATAAAAGATGACAGGACATATGTACTTTTGATCAAAAATGCACCGGGGGTAACAGCTGCCCACCAAAAGACAGCCAGAGAGGCTGTCAGTCAGAATAACTGGGAGGCAAGTCAGAGCAAATCACTGTGTCACACTCCCAGGCAACAAAACCATTTACTCCTTAAATGCTGGGCAGTTAGGAAATGTTGCTGCACCGTGAAAACGTTCTCAGTTTGTTATTTCTCTTTAGTTTTTATTTAATATTTATGTACTTGAAAAGGCAACCAAATTACACATTGTCCTTGTTAGGGTTTGAAACATAGCATAACATTCATCTCGTTCTGCAACAAATATTTATTGAGTGCCTGCTATTTACTAGGCACTATGCTAGGTCCTGGGGCCATAAAAATGATTGAATCTGGATCCTTGTTCTGTAGTAGTTTATGGTCCAGTGGGATTTTAAAGGTGGAGGTACAACTAGAGATTATTATTTTATGAATAAGGGCTCTTGGGCCCCTAGAGGGTTAGGGACATGTTAAAGGTGATTTAGCTTATTGGAGACAGAAGTGAGATGATCCATATCCTCTTATTTCCACAACAGAGCTGTTTGGAATTCATTACTCATTTATTTATTTACTCATTAACACAGATTCATTGAGTGCCTATGCTGGAGATTATAGTGTTAACAGGGATGGTGAATATCAAAATAGTGAAGAAGGGACATATTTCGAAAGCCATAACTTGGATATATACAATGCAGCTTAATTTTTTGATAAGCAAATAAGTACCTTTAAACAGTATTTCAAACCCCACCTCTCCTTCAGCATTCCCCGCTCCTCCCCACTGATGGCAGAATATTTAACATGATCAATGTCAGGTGAATCCTGTTCATACTGATCATTTTTTCACTCCTTCTCTCCTATAGTTGATATTAAGTTGCCTCTGAAACTCATGAATTGTTGAGGTGGCCCATCTAGTCCTAGGTCATCATATGTCAGTGCTGGCAAGAGATGTCTGATTTTCCCTGTCCTCACCCTCTTCGTCAATTCCTTTGGCATCTATTAAAATTCCCATCAACCGCCTGGTCTGCACTGCCTACACGCCTGCAGTGAAGCCCCTTGTTTGGGGTTCCAGGCTTCTCAACGTCCATCCCTCAGGCTCTTTCTCTTCTCCCCAACAAAAATTTTAAAAAAGATTTTAAAAAAATCTCTCCTTAGACTGGGAAACTCACTCTTACATCTTGCTTTCTTGCAAATTTGTTGCTTAAGTCATAAATATTATGCCTCTAAGTTCTTTAGGGTTCTGTTTTTGATAGTCAAGTGCTAGGATTTTCAGATTCCTTTAAGCCATTGTCATAGAGATGATTTTTGAAAAACTACTTCGAAACAAAAAAATAATTGGCACTTTTTTCTTTTAATATCTAACCTGAGAGCAGTGGTAAGGGTATGGTGGTGTGTTGGTTAGTTATTGCTCAAAGCACTAATACGCATTTATTTTGCCCCATGTTTTCTGTGGGTCAGGCATTCACACAGGGCACAAGGCGGACAAGTTATCTCCATTCTACCATGTATGGGGCCTCAGCTGGAGCTCTTCAAACACTGGGGGCCGAAATCATAGTAAATCTTATAGATTCAGTGTCTGGAGGTTGCTATTGGCTGGGGGCTTAACTGGGACAGCCAGCTGGAGGACCCTCACATGCTCACATGGCCATGCCACGTGCTGTGGACTCTCTTACAACATGGTGGCTGGGTTCCAGGGCTAAGAGGGGAAAGAGAGTGAGTGAGAGAGAGAGAGAGAACTTGGCAAAAGCTATACTGCTCTTTATAACAAGCCTCATCAGTCACACAGTGTCCTTTCAATGGTTGAGCGAGTTACAAAGGCCCACCTACATTCAAGAGGAGGGAACATTGACCCCAACTCTGGATGGGGATGCTCATCCATATCACATTGTGAGCATGTGGAGTGGGCCATATATTGAGATGGCCATCCAGGAGAATATAATCTGCCACAGGGGGGTTAGCAGGAGACATGGGGATGAAAACCCCTGGGTAATACTTTACAATATTATTTTGTGATATTTGGCCTGCAACTGATGCTCATCATGGTGCAGATATGGCCAAAAGAGGAAAGGATGCATTGACAGAGAATCAAACTATGTGTGGTTGGTTTTCAAAAAAGAGGCACTTTCCTGGTATTTGTGTCCCACTAAGGAGCTAGTTTTGCCTTAGCACCTTTACAAAGGAAGTGCTATTATCTCGCCAGCCACTCCCTTTCTCTACTTTCTCCAGGGACTGAATTTACTTATGTTGTATTTCCCCCACCCCTGTCACAAATTTCTTTCCATCCCCCCCTTTTTTTCTGTATCATAACTTAATGGTTCAGCTTTTTGCTGGGGAAATTAATTGGGTTATCATGTCCTTAACTAATAATAGCTTTTTTTTTTTTTTTGCCTGTGAATTTTAACAGCTGCCTAATTGAAGTATTCAAATGGAATGACTAATAATGAGAAACTTAGGCTTTTAATGCATGACTGCAGGACTCATTTGAGGATGAGACCAGGGCAGGATGGGTAGAAGCAGCTCAATAGCTCCTAATTGTGCCATGCAGATGCCCATCTGTGTGGCCTGGCCCAGGGCTGACCTGCTTTCAGGAAGCTTAATTATCAGGGTGAGAAGAATTGCTTCCTTTCCATGATCAGGCAAAGAGGTTGACCTAGGAGAATAGTAGAGCCCAGTTCCTCTTCTCGTTATATGTTTTTAAATGAAATAATTTTATTTTTTTATCTTGGTTATAAAATAAATGCATTCCTCCTTTTAAAAATTAAACGTTTCTGGAATGTACAGAGAAAAAACACAATCATCTGAAATCTTACCACCCAGATTTAACTCTTACAATATTTTGGCAAACATCGGTCCATATATTTCTATATGTGTGGGTATCAACAGCCATACCCATATATAACTTTGTATAGATATTATACTATATAAACAGTTTTGTATCCTGTTCTTTTTATTCAATAATAGCTGGTGCCTATTTTTTCATATCAATAAATATTAATCCACATCATCATTTTATTGACTATAATATTTCTCTGTGAGACTTACCATAATTTACTTAACTCTATTAAACAACAATTATGTCTATTGTAATTTTTAAAATATTATAACCAGTGCTTAAAAGAACTTTCTTGTGCATCTATTTTTGTGCACTTGTCCATAGATCTCCTTGGGATAAATTCCTATAAGGGGAAACTACTGGGATTCTCAAAAAGGACAAAAGAAACCATGGGTGAAAGGAGTCTGGCTGAACAGCTTAATTCCAGAGAATTCATGCAACAGACGGGCATAGAAGTCCATGATGTATCAGGAGACGGATCTAGACAGTTTGAGATGTAAAGATTAAAAAAATCTTCTAGCCTAGCATGGCAGATACACTCTTACACAAATAACTATGACAGTCCTAGTAAGATCAAACCCCCAAAAGAGGTGTGAACAGAGTGCCATGAGAAGGAGGAAAGAAGGAGCTATTTAATCTGGGCAAGAGAGATGGGGAAGAATGAACAGAAAGCAACAGTGAGCTGGTTGTGTGGTTGAGACAAGTTAAAGGGATGAGTGTATTAGTCTGCTGGGGCTTTTGTAACAAAGTACCACAGACCAGGTGCCTTAAATAACATTGTCATCTCACAGTTCTAGAGGCTAGAAGTCCAAGATCAAGGTGTTGGCAGGGTTTGTTCCTTCTGAGAGTCATGAGGGAAGGATCTGTTCTAGGCCTCATGCCGTGGCTTGTAGATGGCCATCTTCTCCCTGTATCTTCAGATTATCTTCTCACTGTGTTTGTGTCCAGATTTTCTTTTCTTACAAGGACAACCATATTAGATGAGTATGCACCCCAATGTCCTCATTTTAATTTAGTTACCTTTTTAAAGACTTATCTTCTCCAAATAAGGCTACATTCTGAGATACTGGGAGGTAAGAATTCAACATATGAATTTTTTGGGGGGTGGAATGGGGGCATGATTCAGCCTATAACAGTGAAAGAATGGTGAAATGCTTGTATAAAGGCCCAGAGTCAGCAAGGGTGCTGTGGTTGGGGAAGAATGAGAAAGTTCTTTGAGCTAGGTGGAGAAGGTCTGGGGGCTGGGAATGAGGAAGGATGTGATGAAAGATGTATTTGTGTTGGGAGGCAGGGCTTCTAAACAGCCCTGAGGAAGGTGAGCGTTATTCTGTAAGGGTGGAAAATCATGGGTAATATTAAACAAAGAAGTGGTATGATTCAGTTTGCCCGTTATCTAGATCTTACTGTCAGAATACCTAAGAAAGTGGAGTATTTGGAACTCTCACATACAGCTGATGGGAACATAAAATGAAATAACTATTTTGGAAAACAATTTGACAGTTCCTTAAAAAGTTACCCAATACAACTACCATGTGATGCAGAGTTCCTTTCTTAGGTATTTACCCAAATGTCTATCAATAAATTGTGGTATACCCATTCAACTTAGTAATAAAAAGGAAAGAACTATTGATACCCACAAAAATATGAATAAATCTCAAAATAATTATGCTGAGTGAAAGAATCATGCCGCCTACCTTGCCTCTCTACCCCAAGAACATACTATGTGATTCCATTTATATAAAATTTTGGAAAATAAACTATTCTGGGTTTGAGGGTTGTGGCGCAGGTGGGTCAGGGGAAGGGGTAGGAGTGAAAGATTGAAAGGGCATGGAGAAACTTTGAGAATATAACTATTCATTATCTTTAAAAACTGTTTTTCTTTATTGATTAAGGTATTACATATGTATCTTATCTCCCCATTGCCCCCACCCCCCTCCACACACTCATGCCCTCACTCCCCTGTTGTCTGTGTCCGTTGGTTAGGCTTATATGCACGCATACAAGTCCTTTGGTTGATCTCTCCCCCTTACCCCCACCCTCCCCTATCTTCCCTCTGAGGTTTGACAGTCTGATCGATGCTTCTCTGTATCTGGATCTGTTTTTGTTCATCAGCTTATGTTGTTCATTATATTCCATAAATGAGTGAGATCATGTGATATTTATCTTTCTCTGACTGGCTTATCTCTCTTAGCATAATGCTCTCCAGTTCCATCCATGCTGTTGTAAATGGTAAGAATTCCTTCTTTTTTACTTCAGCGTAGTATTCCATTGTGAAGATGTACCACTGTTTTTTAATCCACTCATCTGCTGATGAGCACTTAGGCTGTTTACAAATCATAGCTATGGTGAATTGTGCCGCTATGAACATAGGGGTGCATATATCCTTTCTGATTGGTGTTTCTAGTTTCTTAGGATATATTCCTAGAAGTGGGATCACTGGATCAAATGGGAGTTCCATTTTTAGCTTTTTGATGAAACTCCATACTGTTCTCCACAGTGGCTATACCAGTCTGCATTCCCACCAGCAGTACACGAGGGTTCCTTTTTCTCCTCATTCTTGCCAGCACTTGTCATTTGTTGATGATAGCCATTCTGACAGGTATGAGATGGTACCTCATTGTTCTTTTAATTTGCATCTCTCGAATGATTAGTGACTTTGAGCATGTTTTCATATGTCTCTTGGCCTTCCTTATGTCTTCTTTTGAAAAGTATCTATTTACGTCCATTGCCCATTTTTTGATTGGGTTGTTTATCTTCCTTTTGTTAAGTTGTATGAGTTCCCTGTAAATGTTGGAGATTAAACCCTTATCAGTGATAACATTGGCAAATATGTTCTCCCATGCAGTGGGATTTCTTGTTGTTTTGTTGATGGTTTCTTTTGTTGTGCAAAATCTTTTTATTTCGATGTAGTTCCATTTGTTTATTTTCTCTTTAGTTTCCATTGCCCTAGGAGCTGTATCAGTGAAGAAATTGCTTCGGCATAAGTCTGAGATTTTGCTATCTGTGGATTCCTCTAGTATATTTATGGTTTCCCGTCTTATGTTTAAGTCCTTTATCCATTTTGAGTTTATTTTTGTGTATGGTGTAAGTTGATGGTCTAGTTTCATTTTTTTGCATGTATCTGTCCAATTTTCCCAACACCATTTATTGAAGAGACTGTCTTGACTCCATTGTATGTTCTTGCCTCCTTTGTCAAATATTAATTGAGTATAGTGGATTTGGGTCAATTTCTGGGTTCTCTATTCGATTCCATTGATCTATATGTCTGTTCTTGTGCCTGTACCAGGCAATTTTGAGAACAGTGGCTTTGTAATACAGCTTGATATCTGGTATTGAGATCCCACCTACTTTGTTCTTCTTTATCAGGATTGCTGCAGCTATTTGGGGTCTTTTTTTATTCCAGATGAATTTTTGGAGAGTTCGTTCTAGGTCTGTGAAATATGCCATTGATATTTTAATGGGGAGTGCATTGAATCTATAGATTGCTTTGGGTAATATGGACATTTTGATGATGTTGATTCTACCAATCCATGAACATGGTATGTTCTTCCATCTGTTTATGTCTTCCTCTATCTCTTTTTTCAGTGTCCTGAAGGTTTCCACATATAGGTCTTTTACCTCCTTAGTTAAGTTTATTCCTAGGTATCTTAATTTTTTTGGTGCAATGATAAATGGGATTGCTTTTTTAGTCTCTCTTTCTGAAAGTTCACTATTGGTGTATAGAAATGCCTAGATTTCTTGGCATTAATTTTGTATCCTGCTACATTGCCAAATTCATTTATTAAGTCAACTATTCATTATCTTGATTAAGGTGATGGTTTTATGGGTGTATACAGATGTCAAAACTCATCAAATTGTACAATTTAAGTACAGGTACTTTATTGTATGTCTTTTTTTTTTTTTTTACTTCAATAAAAAACCAAGCAAACAAAAGAAAAACAAAACCAAAATAAACAAGAAAGGAAGTATGTGAGGTGGATAATAAATTGGAATATAAACTCAAGGGAGGCAGGCTACTATAGAAGACTTGCAAGAGATTATGAGAGTCTAAATGAGGCTGGGTAGGTGGTGACCACTTGGCTTGGCTTCATTTCTGTTCTGGGATATATGTTTTTAGGAAATGAATTCCTGTGGGCTGCCGACAGGCACTTGGTCCCTATGTGATGGTGGAGCATACCAACCTTTCTTCCTCACTGTCTACTATATGCTAGGCACACTTTCAGGAATTTTTAGGAGTAGTGACTAAGACAGAAAAATATCTGTTGTCCTCATACAACTATCATTCTAGTGGGAGAGAAAAAAAATATGTCAAGTAGTGTTAACTGATATGAAGAAAAAACAGTATAAGGGACCAAATGATGGGTGGGCATGTATTTTAGAGAGGTGTTTTGAAAAGGCCCCTTTGGAGAGGTGACATTTGAGCTCAGATCTGCATGCAATGGTGAAGGGAGGTTAGTTGATATCAGGAACAAGCGCCTTAGGCTAAGAGACTGTCCAATGCAAGGTCTTGAGGTGGCAATGGAAGTGGCTCGATGAGGAGAAGGCTGGAAAGAGTAGGGAGAACAATAGCAGAGGCTTAAGTGGGTTCCTGATTTGCCACCAACGTGTGCCTAAATCAGAACTCTGATAATTTATATTGGGCTTTCTTTCTTACAACAATGTTCATACGAGAATGTCAAAGTGTTAAATGTTGTTTGAAATACTATTCTGTTTGTTTGTTGTAGCTTACAGTAGATTCACTTTTTTATGCTCTTTCTTTTCTTTTTTCTTTTCTGTAAAGTTGGGGTTGGTCATGGCATTTGTTATAATGGAGTTTCATCTATCTCATCAGGTTCTAAGGTGTGAAAAAGTCTTACAAAGGTGGATTGAATCCCAAATTAAAACAAATCTGAGAATGACTGAGAAATGGATAATGGGTAGTGATTGAAAAATCAAGATCATTGATACATCTCTATAAATTCTGCTTTTAAAAATACAGTAGTAAGAAGAAGCAACAAACCTTTTTGATTACCTCCTAGGAGGTGAGCATTTCACATCTTAATTAATTCTCTCAACAACCCTATTATTAATGCTATTTTTCAGCTGTAGATATCAAGGCTCAGGAGCATTTAATAACGTGTCCAAGGTCACACAGCTAGTAAATGCCACAGTCAGGATTTCAAGTCACGTCCACTGCCTCCTGCTTGGAACTCCTGTCGCTGCACCGTGTCAGTCTCTGAGCTGTGTCCCAATGTACATAATGCCATGCTGTCATGGACTGAATAGAGACAGTCCTCATAAAAAAAGCAAACAACTTCCTTGAGAAAGATGCCCCGAGGCTTTATCTCTTGATTGTCACACCTACCTATCTGTATGAATGTTTGGGAGTAACCTGTGTCCAGCTTCAGCCACTCTTCCCTTCTGACAAGAATTCTCCAAAGGATCTGGTGGCAGAAGGAGGCTGTCGAGGTGGCTGGGTCAGCCGGGAGTGATTGAACACTGCTCCAGTATTGAAGACCTGATAAAAATCTAGAGCCTCTGGGTACTCGATTTTTAAAGTAACCCTGTCAGTTCCCTAATAATAGTAATAAATTAACCAAACAGGGGATTCAGTGGTATTTTATGTCCTAAGGGTATTGCTTTCACACTTCAACTTGATAGCATGATTTATCAAGAGATAAATTACAGCTGGGAACAAATGGATTTACTGATGACAGAGAGACAAGTATATTCCGAAGATGTTAGCAGTGATGGGCACGTACCTGACAAGCATACTTGAAAATCCCCAAACAAAAAGCGTCTCCTCAAAGGCTGAGTAACTTGAATCTTTACTTTAGATGTAGGTCATTGCAAGGACAGAAGAATTTTGGTGGTCTAATTACTCCCTCCCCGAATCATTATGACCTGAAAGTATTAATTACTTTGCTCATTGGAGATGGGATTATGCAGCCATCTCTAACCTTTTCTGAAACCCATCTTGTAAGATAAGTAGGTAAATGAATGTGAGGTTATGCTCCTATAAATGTGTTATACATTCATTTACAGTAGCTGACTCCCTCCATCCTCCACTCCCAATAGGATATTCCTGGGTGTCTGTCATTCTTATATGGGTGCATGCAACTAAGACAGAAGTTGGCTGTTGGACTTGCTTAATGAGCAAGACCTCCTCATCCTTGTATATAAGAGAAGTTGGAATTATTTCCAGGATATTGCTCAGAAGAGTAATCAGAAAGCATAACTAAGAAAGAGAGCCCCGGCAGAGGGCAGAGATGGCTTGGACTCTCCGGTGTAGATGAGAGCTCACTGGAGATGCATGAACATAACCCCTCCATGCAGAGGCTGACCCGGAAGTGTGCGCTGAGAATGGGTCCTGCCCTGCACACCCATAGATGCTGCTGGGGCTATCTAGAGTATGTAGTTTCAAGAAAAGACATATAAGAAAAATTCTTGCTGAGAAATAGTCTAATGAATGTGCTAATCTTAAAGTCTTTTTTTAGTTTTTATGAAAAGAATAAAAACAGACTTGTTCTTTGTGGGCATGCAGTGGTGAGAAGAGATGGCAGTAGGGTAGGATGTGTGCTATTAGCCCTTAACAGTATCTTTTTATTTTTTAATTTAATTTTAATTTTTTTAAATATATTTTATTGATTTTTCACAGAGAGGAAGAGAGAGGGATAGAGAGTTAGAAACATCGATGATAGAGAAACATCGATCAGCTGCCTCTTGCACAACCCCTACTGGGGATGTGCCCGCAACCAAGGTACATGCCCTCGACCGGAATCGAACCTGGGACCTTTCAGTCCGCAGGCCGACGCTCTATCCACTGAGCCAAACCGGTTTCGGCCCTTAACAGTATCTTGAAGGGAAAATCCCTCTAAACGTGGGCATTTCTCTACCTTATAAAAAAGGCAAGTTAAAGTTGCCTTGAACATTTAAAACATGTTTTGAAAACCAACCCCAAAGTTTGGGCAGTATACAATGAAACAAGACACGTAACATTTTCCCCAAGAAATCAAAGCAAAAAAAAAAAAAATACATCATTAGAAAAAGTAGATGTAGAAATAAGATTTAATTTCAGAAGCAAGTAAGCCGATTAATAAATAGTCCACTCAAGGAATAAATAGGATTTAAAATGCTCCCGGCCTTTGGATGGTTTAAAGCTGCCCTAACTAGACAACTATGTACACAGATTAAAAGAAAATGGTGCAATGCAGTTTCTTGTTAAATCCCTTTAAAGTTTTCCAATAGCCTGAAGCATCTGTCAAAATCCCAGGGAGGTGCTACCAAGAACTAATTTAAACCTCCCAGTTCAGGGCACCTGAAGATGTAAAGGTGCTTGCCACTTTCCCTCTTAAGGATAAACAGCTTTGCCATATATATTTATGTGAAAACTGTTCTAAACACGTAACACTTTCCTGCCTCTTAGTGTATTTGAATTTCTGTATATTTGGATTTTTTTTATTATAGAGGTATTTAGTTGCTTCATGTAATCCTTTTTTGTGACCATTTCTGAGTTACTTTTTTTTTTTTATAAGAAAAAAAGATCAAGTTGGAGGCAATTCTTGGACTCTGGGGAGACATCTAGTTTTCAGGATAAATCTCTAAGACAAAAGCCCACGGTTGTGGACATCTGATTTCCAGATAAATCCTCCAAAAAAGCCCTAGGGGCCAGAGAAGTCATCTTTAACATGCATGCTTCATACTGTCTTAGAGAAAACATGCCCACAGGCTAATAAGAGAGGCAGAGCAGAACAGAACAGAGGCTTAAATCTTCTTGGGTTTGATGAATTTTGATAGGTGTCCAAAGCCACTGTTGGCCTCCTGCTGTCCCTCGCACTTGTAGTGGGCAACTGTGGGGGTACTAATATCGGGAAGCAGGACAATCCGAACTAACTGTATCCAGAAAACCCAGATTTGGCTCTCTGCCAGCCTGCTACACTATCCATTCCTCAACTCCACATACAGTCAGAAGTAGGGAGGTGGGACAAGGGGGTGACCTCTTCCATCTCTTTTGTTACTACCCTTCCCTTGAGGCCCAATTCAGTCCACAGTGGGTGAGAAAAGAGAAACTGGCCCTGGACCGTGTGGCTCAGTTGGTTGAGCATCATCCTTGCAACAAGAGGTCACCGGTTATGGGCACATGCCTGGGTTATGGACTCAGTCTCTAGTGGGGGATGTGCAGGAGGCAACTGATGAATGGTTTTCTTTTGAATCCATGTTTCTCTCTCTGTCCCTCTCCCTTCCTCTCTCTCTAAAATCAATTTTAAAAATGTTTTTAAAAAAGGAAAGAGAAACTGCTGGTAATACATTTTGTTCTCTACCCAGAAACATACTGTCCCAATTTTCATCTTTTTTGAACCAGCTGACACATCTCTTTTTGTTTTGTTTTAGAAGAATGATATCAATATTTTTCTGCCTTCCTTTTATTGAAGCAAAAGTTCCCATGTGTCACAACCTTGGCCTGCTTCATATTAACACAAATAGATTACACTTTAAAAATCATACTGTGGGCCTGGCCGAGTGGCTCAATGGTTGAGCATCAATCTATAAACTAGGAGGTCACAGTTTGATTCTTGGTCAGTTAGGGCAGTGGTCGGCAAACTCATTAGTCAACAGAGCCAAATATCAACAGTACAATGATTGAAATTTCTTTTGAGAGCCAAATTTTTAAAACTTAAACTTCTTCTAAAGCCACTTCTTCAAAATAGACTTGCCCAGGCCGTGGTATTTTGTGGAAGAGCCACACTCAAGGGGCCAAAGAGCCGCATGTGGCTCGCGAGCCAAAGTTTGCCGACCATGGAGTTAGGGCACATGCCTGGGTTGCAGGCTCCATCCCCAGTGGTGTGTGTGTATGTGTGTGTGTGTGTGTGTGTGTGTGTGTGTGTGCAGGAGGCAGCCGATCAATGATTCTCTCTCATCATTGATGTTTCTATCTCTCTCTCCATCTCCCTTCCTTTCTGAAATCAATAAAATATATTTAAAAAATTATACTGTGGGAATAAATGGGAAGAAGTGGCACTATTTTTAAGTGAGGTATAACATATCATATATGAAAAAATGTGTACCTTGATGAATTTTTACAAACTACAAATTGAACGTTTCCATGAAAACCCTACCAAAGTGAATAAATAGAAAATTACCACAACCCCAGAAAACTCCCTATGCTTATCTGGCAAGGCTAACGACTATTTTGACTTTTTGAATAGATCAGTTTTTTAATTTACTTTAAATAAATGGAATCGTATATACAGTATGTATCTTTTAAAAAATATATTTTATTGATTTTTTACAGGGAGGAAGGGAGAGAGATAGAGAGTTAGAAACATCAATGAGAGGGAAACATCGATCAGCTGCCTCCTGCACACCCCCTACTGGGGATGTGCCCTCAACCAAGGTACATGCCCTTGACTGGAATCGAACCTGGGACCTTTCAGTCCGCAGGCCGATGCTCTGTCCACTGAGCCAAACCAGTTAGGGCTACAGTATGTATCTTTTGTGTCTGGCCTCTTTCATTCAACACTGTGGTTGAGACAGAGTTGTTGGTGCAGCAATTGTTCATTAATTTTAATTGCTCTAGCATTTCATTGGGTGAACATGCTACAGTTCATTTATTCTTTCTACTGTGGATGCATATTTAAGTTGTTTACAGTTTTTGCTTATTATGAATAGTGTTGCTATGTGCATTCTTGTAGTCTTTTTTTTAAAGTCCTCACCCAAGAGTATGTTTTTATTGATTTGAGGGATGGAGGGAGGGAGAAAGGGGGAGAGAGAGAGAGAGAGAGAGAGAGAGAGAGAGAGAGAGAGAGAGAGACATTGATGAACATTGATGTGAAAGAGAAACATCGATTGGCTACCTCCAATATACACCCTGACAGAGGATTGAACCCACAACCTAGGTATGTTCCCTAACTAGGAATTGAACCTGCAACCTTTTGATATATGGGAAATGCTCCAACCAACAGAGCCACCTGGCCAGGGCACTCATACATATCTTTTGGTGAACATATATGTACCATCTCTGTTTGTTTTATACTTAGGAGTGGAACTGATGGGCCTAAGAGTGTGTTTACGCATTTATCATTAGTAGACTCCAAACAGTTTTCCAGTGTGATAATGGCAATTAACACTCTGGTTTGAGAGTTTGGATTGCTCCACATTTTCATCATTACTTGATATTGTGTCTTTTACGTTTTAGTTATTCTAGTAATTGTGTGAATGTTAAAATTTCTGAGAATATACATGGTAAAACATAATAGTTAAGTTAAAAATAAAATAAAATACATTTTGATGTCATGAAGATTAAATGTCCCGAGGGAGACAAACATGAGGATGACTTGGTTGAGGAATATTGGTGACATATCACTTACGTATGGCCAATGTCCTGGAGATAGCTGATTTTCATTATTCCCTCAAAGATGTGCAGAGTTGCTCTAAAATGTAGAATCTTAGATTTCAAATAAAAATAAAACACTTTCCATTTTATTTTTTGGGCACTATGAATAGTGATCAATATCTGATTGCAGGCAATTTGACCACTGGTCAATCTATATCAGCACAAAAATTGCTACAAGGGGGAGACTGTTCATATGCTAAATACTTGAAAGCATTTTTCCCTGCAGTCATCTGGATTCCACTATTATTTATTAACTCACCTTCCACTTTTTCTACAAACTCTAAGTTTTGAAGAGAGTTTACGTGTGTTTCTCATTGCAGTAGAGCTGTTAAAAATGATCAGTTTATCATTGTAATCACATTGAATGTATTCACAAAATGTCTAGTTCTTTCTGTCCATGCAGAAACATCTGATCCCAAATGTTAGTTAGGAATGCATTTGGTATCAATAACAAATGAATTGTCCCAGAGTAGCTCCAAGTGTTTATTTTCCTCATATAATAAAAGAGATGTATTGCTTTATAAAAAAAGCATCCATGCAAATTTGCCTTTTATTTTACTAATTTTCACCCAGGGATATTTTCCCATTGCTTTTTAGAAAGAGTGAAAGGGAGGGGGAGAGACCGAGAGAAACATCGATGTGAATCTGTGAGAGAGACTCATCAATTGGTTGCCTCCTGTACACACCCTGACCAGGGCCAGGAATTGAAGCTGCAACAAAGGTATGTGCCCTTGACTGGAATTGAACCCAGGACCCTTTAGTTCACAAGCCAATGCTCTAACCACTGAGCCAAACCGGATAGGGATATTTTATTTTATTTAAAATTTTATTGAATTTACTAGAGACCCGGTGCATGAAATTCATGCATAGGGGTGGGTGGTGTCCCTCAGCCCAGCCTGTACCCTCTCCAAACTGGGATCCCTCTCACAATCCAGGACTACTGGCTCTCAACCACTCACCTGCCTGCCTGCCTGATTGCCCCTAACTGCTTCTGCCTGCCAGCCTGATCACCTCTTAACCACTCCCCTGCCAGCCTGATCACTGCCTAACTGCTCCCCTGCTGGCCCAATTGCCCCTAACTGCCCTCCCCTACCCTCCTGGTTGCCCCTAACTGTCCTCCCCTGCTGGCCTGCCCCCCCCCCCCCCACAACTGCCCTCCCCGATCACCCCCAACAGCCCTCCCTTGCAATCCTGGTCCCTACCAACTGCCTTCCCCTGCTGGCCTGATCGCCCACAACTGCCCTCCCCTGCAGGCCATTTTGTGGCAGCCATCTTGTGTTCACATGGGGGCGGCTATCTTTGACCACATGGGAGCGGCCATCTTGTGTGTTGTAGTGATGGTCAATTTGCATAGTACTTCTTTATTATATAGGATGTTAACCCAATCCTATATAATAAAGAGGTATTTGTGACATACCCTCGTGTCACAAGATGACTGCCCCCACGTTGTCACAAGATGGCCGCCCTCACATCATCACAAGATGGCCACCACAAGATGAGCACCCCCATGTCATCACAAGATAGTCACCACAAGGTGGCTGCCCCCACATCATCAAAGATGGCCACCACAAGATGGCCACAGCCACATTGTCACAAGATGGCTGTCACAAGATGGGTGCCCCCATGTCATCACAAGATGGCCATCCCCACGTTATCACAAGATGGCTGCCCCCACATTGTCACAAGATGGCTGGCAGGGGAGGGCAGTTGAGGGCAATCAGGCCTGCAGGGGGTGGCAGTTGGGGGGGGCAAAGCCTGCAGGGGAGGGCAGTTGGGGGGGACCAGGCCTGCAGGGAGAGGGCAGTTGGGGGGGGACCAGGCCTGCAGGGGAGGGCAGTTGGGGGTGATCGGGACAGCAGGGGAGCAGTTAGGAGTCAATCACGCTGGCAGGGGAGAGGTTAGGTGTCAATCAGGCTGGCAGGGGAGCGGTTAGGGGGCTATCAGGCTGGCAGGCAGAGTGGTTAGGGGAAATTAGGCAGGCAGGCAGGCTAATGATTAGGAGCCAGCAGTCCTGGATTGTGAGAGGAATGTCCGACTGCTTGTTTAGGCCTGATCCTGGGATTGGGCCTAAACCAGCAGTTGGACATCCCCCAAGGGGTCCCATATTGGAGAGGGTGCAGCCTTGGCTGAGGTACACCCCCTCAGTGCATGAATTTTGTGCACCGGGCCTCTAGTTGGTTAATAAAATTATATAGATTTCCATTATACAATTCTATAATCATCCTATCTAATAAAATAGTAATATGCAAATTAACCATCACTCTGTGACAAAAATGGTGGTGCCCATAGCCACAAGATGGCGGCGCACAGTTCTCTCAGCCCCGCCAGAGTCCCCCAGTCTCAGGGAGGGCTGCTGCTGAGAGTCTGCAGAGTAAGTGGTCTGGTGGAATGCTGCCCAGAGGCCCTCTTGAGCCTTTATAAAAAACAAAAACAAATTCACTCCCCATGGCCCAATCCCCTGCCAGCTGCAGCAGCCTGGGCTGGGGTCTCAGCCTGGCAGGGGTGTACACCCCCACAGCGTGATCCCCCGCCAGTGCAGGCAGCCTGGGCTGGGGTTTCAGCCTGGCAGGGGTGCGTACCCCCATGGCGCGATCCCCTGCCAGTGGTGGCAGCCTGGGGTCTCAACTATTGAGTCACACCAGCCAGGCAGATATGGAGGAATCTTAACTGTTTTTTAAAAATATATATTTTATTGATATTTTACAGAGAGGAAGGGAAAGGGATAGAGATCTAGAAACATCTATGAGAGAGAAACATCGATCAGCTGCCTCCTACACACTCCCCACTCAGTATGTGCCCCAACCAAGGTACATGCCCTTGACCAGAATTGAACCTGGGACCCTTGAACCTGCAGGCCAATGCTCCATCCACCTAACCAAACCAGTTATGGCTGTCCAATATGTTAAAGAAAAAACCCTATCTAATAAAGAGGGAATAGGCAGGGGAGGGCATTTGGGGGTGACCGGGTTGTCAGGGGAGGGCAGTTGATCAGGCTGGCAGGGGAGTGGTTAGGGGGTGATCAGGCTGGCAGGCAGAAGCGGTTAGGGGCAATCAGGTAGGCAGGCAGGAGAGCAGTTGGGAGCCAGCAGTCCTGGATTGTGAAAGGGATGTCTGATTGCCTGTTTAGGCCTGATTCCCGAGGGGTCCCAGATTGGAGAGGGTGCAGGTTGAGCTGAGGGACACTCCCTCCCCAGTGCACGAATTTCGTGCACCGGGCCTCTAGTTATCTATATATTGTATTGTGTGTTCACCACCCAAAGTCAAGTCTCCTTCTGTCACCATTTATCCTCCTTTACCTTCTTCTACCTGCCACCATCCCCTTTCCCTCTGGTAACCACCTTACTGTTGTCTGTGTCTCTTAGGTGTTTTATTTTTTTGTTTATTTGTTTGTTTTTGTTTCACCTTTTTCATCCAGCTCCCTAAGCCCCTCCCCTCTGAGAGCTGTCAGTCTGTTCTCTGTATCTAAAAGTCTGTTTCTATTTTGTTAGTTTATTTTGTTCATTAGATTCCACATAAAGTGAAATCATATGGTATTTGCCTCCTTTGTCAATTATTAATTGAGCATAATGACTTGGGTCAATTTCTGTATTCTCTGTTCTGTTCCACTGATCTATATGCCTATATGGAGTTTCTTCAAAAAATTAAATATGGATCTGCCATTTGACCCAGTGATTCCACTTCTAGGAATATATCTTAAGAAACCTGAAGCACCAATCAGAAAGAATGTATGCACCCCTATGTTCATAGCAGCACAATGGACAATGGCTAAGATCTGAAAACAGCCCAAGTGCCCATCATAAACGTAAAAGCTGTGGTACATTTGTACCATGGGATACTATGCAGCAATAAAAGAAGAAGGATCTCTTACCCTTTGAGACAACATGGAGGGACCTGGAGAGTATCATGCTAAGTGAAATAAGTCAGTCAGAGAAAGACAAGTATCATATGATTGCACTCATATATGGAATCTAAGTAACAAAATAAACTGGTGAACAGAGTGGATCCAGTGACTCAAAATATGGAACAGAGTGTGGAATCTCAGAGGGAAGGTGGGGGAGGATGGGTGGGTGGGAGGTAATCAACCAAAGACCTTGCATGCATATATGCATAACCCATAGACACAGACAATAGGGTGCTAAAGACCTGGTGCGGAGGGAGGGGGGAAGTCCGGGGGGAGGGGAGCAGACTGGAGGGAGTCCATGGGGGAAAAAGGGGAACATATGTAATACTTTCAACAATAAAGAATAATTAAAAAAATAAAATAAAAAGAAACTCACCTAACCTTAAAAAAAAGAACATACACCATGATCAAGAGGGATTTATTCCAGAGATGCAAGGTTGGTACTATGTCTGCAAATCAAAAAACGTAATACACCACATGAGCAAAATAAAGGATAAAATCATGTGATCATATTAATAAATAGATGCAGAAAAAGCATATGATAAAACCCAGCAATTATTTAAGGTAAAAAAAACCCTCAGTAAAGTGGGAATAGAAGGAACATACCTCAACCTAATAAAGGCCATGTATGATAAAACATTGCCAATATTATACTCAAAAGGCAAAAACTAAAAGTGTTCCCTTAAGAACAGGAATAAGATAGGGATGTCTGCTTTTACCACTCTTATTCAACATAGTACTGGAAGTCCTAGCCACAGCAATCACACAAAAAGAGATAAAAAGCATCCAACTTGAAAAGGAAGAAGTAAAACTGTCATTATTTGCATGTGACATGATACTGTATATAAAGAACCCTAAAGATTCCATCAAAAGCCTACTATAACTGATAAGTGAATTCAGTAAAGTAGCAGCATACAAAATAAATACCCCAAAATCAGTTGCATTTTTATACACATTAGAAGGAAATTAATTAGAAGAAATATTTTAATATTGCTATTTGCCCTTTCTCTATAATAGAAGTGTCAGAGATGAAAGAGAATTAGTAAAATGTACATAAAAATAATATATAAATTGATTAATAAATAAACAATAACAACATGATATAACAACAACAAAGACATGATATGAAAACAACAAAAACATGATATAAAAACAACAAAATCATGATATAAAACAACATGATACAATGACTGATAAGTTGATTAAACTTATTCTAATATCTCCCTGTATACCACATTAAGAATAAAAACACTTTCAGAGTGCTTGACTAATTTCCCTTGTGATGAAGTATTTACAACTTTAACTTTAATGTCATACACTCTTAGAACTCGAGAGAAAGTAACATATAACTGACCATGTCTGAAAACGTGTTCAGGTAGGAATATTCCTACTCTATCTAGAGTTTATCCTTATGATTTATTAATAGTCATTGCAAATGCTGGCATCACAGGAAACTGTCTTCGAATCAATTTAAATGGGAGGCCAGTGTCACACAGGGACAAATCAATTCTTGGAATCAGAACAACCTCTCCTTCCACAGATCCTGTTAATACTTCAGACTCGATTATGTTAGGCCGCAATCTTGTGATAATAAATCTAGTACCATTACAAAGACCCCATTTACTATTAAGATTTCTCAGTAGCATGATGATTGCACCTACTTTCAATTTTAAAATAGCATTCCTGAATACTATTAAGAAATTTGATGGGAAAATTTTCCTTTTTGGCATCATCCGTTGAATCAATGGAATCATCACTCAAATAGGTGTGGAAATTTCCATCAAGTATATCTAAAATTTCTTCATTTAATTTATGAATGTGCTCATTTTTAGAACAAAGAATTGCATGATTAGATATATTTTTAATATTATCTATATATACTATTTCCAAAGGTAGCTTCAATAATAGATTCGTTACAAATCATTTCATGGGGGATTTCAATAATATCTATTCCTAAATGAAAACTGCTATCCAGTTTGCCATCTCCAAGTTATACTAACCATTCACTATAAGCAGAATCCTCTGATCTTATATTTGTTTTAAGAGACAACTGTCTGAAACATCCCCAAACGCTACAGTACAGTACTTTAAACTCGTTTGTACTATGGCCGATCGCATAGCATTGGGCACAACACTGAGACATTGTCGAAAATACCCTCTGAGAAAATACCCTTTCCCACCAAATGCAACACTCAAATTCATTATTTCTCTTAGTAATCTATCTATAGCGTTTATAGAATGCCTGGATGCCATGGTGCATTTATCAACAATGAGAAGTTGGGCCTTTTTAATGGTTTTAGCAACTTCACTCTATATCAAGTCTAGAAATTGAAGTTTCATTTAATGGAATTGGTCATTTATATTGGGAATGAAAGGTTCTTCCACCGAGAAGTAAATTTGTAGCAATTCCTGTAGACCCTGTGGGTAAAACAGTACCACCACAACCTCTAATATAATATATTAAAACTTTATAAAGATATGTTTTTCCACTACCACCTGGACCATCCAAGAAAAAGCATTTGGGGTGTACAGTTTGATCTTTGATGGCGGAACTTATAGTCTGAAAGGCTGCCAACTGTTCATCATTCAGAGAATTGATTAAAACCTCTGCCTGATGTCACTCATACGATTCATCACATGTACTTGTATTCGTTAATAAAGGATAGTCTGGAAGTTTGAAATGTGAACATTTCATTCCATGCAATGTGAATACTTCTTGAATTTCGTTAAGGGCATGCATTTCACAGTTCACTCAGGCACCTTCTCTTCGGTGTAATTTCCAACAAAAATCTTCAATAAAATGAGATTTATTCTCATCCCATAATTTGTCTGCATCAGAAGGACATCCAAACACGCATAGTTTTGCAAAAAGTTGCCATAGTTGTTCATATTAAGAATGATAGCATTGTCAATCATATCCTTCCAGATAGTGTCGTTGATTAACAATCTTCAATGTTTAGCAGCTTCACAAAAAGTATCATAAACTACACCTCTTACAGTTTTCAGATCAGCAAAACTTATCGCACCTTTTACATGCAGAAGCAAAAGTCTAAGGTAATATCATTCTGGTTCTCTAAAGCTCACAGTGAACAATATACTTAATACTTTATTCCCGCCCTTTTGGCATTTATTCCATGAAGAATTATTAAACACATAAAGCTGTGGAATCTCCCAATAATAATAATTATGCCCATCGAAATCTTCTCTATTCAATAAGAACCAAGCCATCGAAGTCGAGTTATGCCTTTTAGCCCTATCAATAACTTCAGCAAAATCATCAGTATGAAAATACAAATTCTGATCATTTGGCAAATGAATAGCTAATTTTGTGATTGCATGAGATTGGTCATGCATTCACATTGCAAAAAGTCTCCAAACAGCCTCAGGAGCACTCACATATCTGGAGTCAATGAAGGGCTGTACTTCATCATGATTGATAATATTTATTTTTCAGAAATTTGAATATTTGCACAATTGTTCTATTTATAGATGTATTCGCATTTTGAAATTCTTTTGGATATCCCTTTGAACATTTTCCATTTTCCATACATGGACTATTTGGATTTTGTATTCCACATGCCCATCTACCATATTTGATTTTACAATTTGAAAAAGTAGAGGACACTGATCTTCATCTGGAATTTCTGCCTTAACTATACGGTCAATGTCATCTTCCATTCATAATTTGGATTCACTGTCTAATGTCAATAATATGTGAGCATGATGCAGTCCTAATTTCTGAAATTCGGTGACATGA
Source organism: Eptesicus fuscus (assembly GCF_027574615.1). Lineage (NCBI taxonomy): Eukaryota > Metazoa > Chordata > Mammalia > Chiroptera > Vespertilionidae > Eptesicus > Eptesicus fuscus. Next base: position 22,794,380 of record NC_072480.1, read on the forward strand.
ATTTTAGCTATTACATTGCCAAATAAATCAAATTTACATATATCACTTAAAAGAGCATTCAGCATAATATTAAAAATGCTGGATACCAAGTCAGGTCTGCTTTCCACTTTTTGCCAGGGTTTTAAATTATTTATAATATCTGCCCATTTTGGGTTGTGTGTCATGGTTATGAATAAATAGGGCTTTCCCTACTTCGTTATAATTGCCATAGAATCCTGATATCACTGATGCATATTTCTGGGACTACCCTCAAAAGACGACAGAAGTATTATCATTTTACTAATTGGCACATTATCATTTTCAGATCTGGATGTGAGATAATCCATCAAACCACCATATTTTTCAACTCTCAACTTAGATTGGTTTGCTTTAATGAAATTTATCTGATTGGCTTCCATATTTGAATATGGACAATATACTGTTGAGTTAATTTTCCTGCATTTAAAATAGAATTGAATGTGTCCCAGGCGGAGAGATGAAATCTATAATACTGCATTCATGTAACTCGCATCCTTACATTTTGTCTAGTATTATTGTTGATTACACTGTTGTCTCTGAGTCTTAATGCAATATCTGTTCCCCAGCCTTTTTCACCATGTGGAAAAAGAATAGGATACGTCATTGCATCTAATGTAGGAAACAGGATACTGATTTGTTCAATTTTTGTGGCATTCAGATTATTGGGTTCTGGTTTACAATGAATGAGCAAGTCACTTTCAAAAGGAGGTTCTCCATCTTTGTTTCTGAATATGATGGCAACTTTGGTTACATGGGGATAATTATATCTACCCAGATCACTATTACAATCATATTTAATCACCATTATTACTTCCATGGGAGCAATACCTTTTGCTGCTGCTTCACATTGATCTTCCTTTTCTACCTCATGTAGCATCTTGTATGATTTTGTTAATTCATTGATTTCATTCATGAGGTTGTTGATATTGATCATGAGTCTCTCTGAGAAACCTTGGTTTTCTGGCATTGCTAATCCTTTACTCGTTGCTTCGGCCATATCAAAAATATAGAGTTGAGCAAATTTCTGAGAAACACCATCCAAAGGATGTAAAGTTCCAGTACAGTGAAAAACTTGACCATGTATTCTAAAACAGTATGGCCCATATCCTTATGGTAATGCAATATTTGTACCCACTGAAGCAAAAGCAAAAGAACTATTTATTGAATGAATATTTTCCATGAAATTTTTACTGTGAGAATGTTCGTTCATCATTAATTTTTAAAAATATGCTGGGTATTCTGGAAAATTTATGTCATTTGGAAAACCTTTGCCTTTGTTACAACATCAAGTAAAATTTCCATCAGATGGTTTTCATTGGAGAAATTTAGGGATAGGCAAAATTGACATGTAACAGTCATTCCACCACAACTGTGTTCGATAATTGCATCCTCATTTACCTCATTTTCACTATGAAGGCAGTTCCTACCAGTATTGGTAATACTTGTCGATGACTGTTCTTCAGACATATTCTGTTGACGACATCACTTTCTTTCAGCCTCAGAGGTATGTTGTGCCAGTAGTTGGTCTCCAGATACATTCTGTTGATGATGTTGGCTTCTTTCAGCTTCAGCGGTACATTGTGGCAATAATTGGTCTTCAGACATATTTTGTCAACAATTTCGGCTTTGGAATGTCAACAAAAACATGATGCAATTACCTGGCATCCACATTCACCATTTGGGGGCTGGGCTGTGCCATGGGGTCTCGGCAGTGTGGGCCGTGATTTGGTGGGCTGTCACTTCGGGGTGGTGGTGGGGCCTGTGTCCCACTTGGGAGAAGCTGAGTATTAATTTGTAGGCGCCAGGTCCAGGGTGCTGTTTCTCTGTGTGCATCACCGCAACTCCTGCATTGAGCCATCTGCCCTCTGGTGGTCAGTGTGCATCATGGCGACCAGTCGAATGGTAGGACACTTAGCATATTAGCTTTTTATATCCTATCTAATAAAAGAGTAATATGCAAATTGACCATCACTCCAACACACAAAATGGCTGCCCCCATGTGGTCAAAGATGGCTGCCCCCATGTGGACACAAGATGGATGCCACAAGATAGCCAACAGGGGAGGGCAGTTGGGAGGGATCAGGCCTGCAGGGAAGGGCAGTTGGCGGGGGGACCAGGCCTGCAAGGGATGGCAGTTGGGGGTGATCAAACCTGCAGGGGAGGGCAGTTAGGGGTGACCAGGCCAGCAGAGAAGGGAAGTTGGGGGGGGGACACAGGCCTACAGGGGAGAGCAGTTGGGAGGGACCAGGCCTTCAGGGGAGGGCAGTTAGGGGTGACCAGGCCTGCAGGGGAGGGCAGTTAGGGGCAATCAGGCTGTCAGGGGAGCAGTTAGGCATCAATCAGGCTGGCAGGGGAATGGTTAGAGGGTGATCAGGCTGGCAAGCAGAAGTGGTTAGGGGCAATCAGGAAGGCAGGCGAGCAGTTGGGAGCTAACAGTCCTGGATTGTGAGAGGGATGTCTGGCTGCTGGTTTAGGCCCGATCCCCGGATCGGGCCTAAACGGGCAGTTGGACATCCCTCGAGGGGTTCCAGATTGGAGAGCGTGCAGGCTGAGCTGAGGGACACACTCCCCCATGCACGAATTTCATGCACTGGGCCTCTAGTAGATAGATAATGAACTATCAGAAAGGGAAACTAAGAATACAATCCCATTTACATTTGCATAAGAAAATAAAGTACCTATTAATAAATTTAACCAAGAATGTAAAAGTCCTGTACTCAGACAATTATAAGACACACTGAAGAAAATACAAATAAGTGGAAGCATATCCCATATTCATGAATAGGAAGAATTAACATAATTAAAATGTCCATACTACCCAAAGCATTTTATAGATTCAACACAATTCCTATCAAGACAGCAATGGCACATTTCATAGAATTGGAACAAATAGCCCAAAAATTTATGTGGAACCACAAAAAAGACCCTGAATAGCCACAGCAATTTTGAGAAAGAAGAACAAAGTTGGAGGAATCATGCTACTTGATATCAAACTATATTACAAGGCCATAGTAATCAGCATGGTACTGGCATAAAAATAGACATATAAATCAATGAAACAGAACAGAGAGCCCAGAAATAAACCCATGCTTTTATGGTCAATTAATATTTGACAAAAGAGGCAAGATCATAAAATGGGGTAAAGATAGTCTATTCAATAAATGGTGTTGGGAAAATTGGACAGATACGTGCATATTTGCTGCTTTTAAAACTTAATTACCAGCTAGTTGTTGCTATTGATCCAACTGCTTAGCAATGTATTTAGGCATTCAGTTTTTATTCATTCTGTTTCATCATCCTTAATGTAACAACTTTCATACTCATGCTTGTTGTCTCGTGGCTGCAAAATGGCTGCTATGCTTTAGGCATCACATCTACATTTAAGGAGTAAAAAAGGAAAACAGAGGGATTCCAGACATATCTTTACCATTTATCTGGAAAAGTAAAGAGTCCCCAGAAGACTTATGCTTATGCCTCTGTATTATTTAGCTATTGCTGTGGAACAACTAGCCCCTCCTTCTCCAAATCAGTGTCAAAACAATGACAATAGTAACAATAACAATAAGAATACTCCAGGGGGTTAATCAGCTGAAAGCAAAGACTAATAAATAATTATTCTTTTACAGTTTCTATGGATAAGGAATGCCATAGAAGCTTAGCTAGATGTCTCTGGCTCAGAGTCTCTCATGAAATTCCAGTTAGGATGTTGATAGGATCTGAAATAATATGAAGGTCCAACTGGGGCTGGAGCATTTACTTCTGAGATGGCTCACTGCCAAGATGGCAGTTAGCAGGAAGCCTCATTTACCCACCCCATAAGCCTCTCCATAATTTCTATGTTTTATTCTTACAACATGGGAGCTGCCTTCCTCTAGAACAAGTGATCAAAGAGAGAGCAAGGCAGAAATCACATTGTTTTATGAACTAGCCTTGAAAGACAAACACTGTCACTTCCACCTTTTGAAGAGAGGAGTACCAAAGAATCTGTGGACATAATTTTAAACCAATACTGCCCCTTTGATCAAAACTGAATCAGCTGTTCAGTCTAATTACAGTGGAGTCTAGGAAATAATTTTATCATCAGAAGCCATCCCCATTCTCCCCTTAAACAAAACAGAGGCTCTACTAGCAGGAAGAAAGGGGAAAGGAATATTGGGAAGGGAACTAACTCATTGATTTGTATGTAATGAAATTCTTGATAACTTGTCCAAATAATTCTAGAGTTTAACTGAAGGAATGAACAGTTTAGAAGAGGTACATTTTTGAAAAACAAAGCTTTTTAAGGGTGGGTAGGGGAATGACCATACCTATCTACACTAATAAAAGAGAAACATGCAAATTAACCATCACTCTGCTACACCCACAAGCCACGCCCACCAGCCAATCAGGAGTGAGTATGCAATTAACCCAACCAAGATGGCGGCCGGCCTCGGAGCTGGAGCAAGCAGGAGGCTTGGGTTGCCCAGGCAATGGAGGAAGCCAAGCTTCCTGCCTGCCCTGGCTGGCCCTGGCCTCTGCTCAAGGCTACAACGTTTCAATTATAGAAGATAAATAAATCCTAGATACTTGCTTTCCGCTGGCCCTAGCCTCCACTCAAGGAGGCGCTGAAAAAAAAAAAAAAAGAAAGAAAAAGAAAAAATGGAGGGGCTGGGACCTTGGGTTGCCAGGGGGTGATCAGGCCAGGATGGGATGGCAGGGGCCTTTGGGGGTAAGCAGACCAGCAGGGGGCCAGTTGGGGGTGAGCAGGCCATCAGTGGGGGTCAGTTGGGGGTGATCAGGAGAGTGGGGGGGCAGTTTGGAGTGAGCAGGCCAGCAGGGGGGCAGTTGGGGGCGAGCAGGCCAGTGGGGAGGGAAGGTGGGGGTGAGCAGGCCAGCAGGGGGGTAGTTGGGGGTGAGCAGGTTGGCATGGGGAGCAGTTGGGGGTGATCTGGCTGGTGGAGGGGCATTTGGGGGCAAGCAGGCCAGTGGTGGGGGGCAGTTGGGGGTGAGCAGGCCGGCAGACAGAGTGGTTAGGGGCAATCAGGCAGGCAGGCAGGCAGGTGAGCAGCTCGAGTCAGCAGTCCCGGATTGTGAGAGGGATGTCCGACTATCGGTTTAGGCCCGATCCCTGTAAACAGGCAGTAGGACATCCTTCGAGGAGTCCCAGATTGGAGAGGGTATAGGCTGGGCTGAGGAACACCCCCCCCCGCCCCCCCCCCTGTGCACGAATTTTGTGCACTGGGCCACTAGTTGGAGTATAAAATACAAGATGAAGCAATATATAGGCAAATGAATAAAAAAATGTACAGTACATAAATATATGCTAATTTATAGAAAATTAATATTGAAAGGGATGATTTTTTCATAAATGGCATTGTAAATGTGTGTTTGAGAAGGATTAATTTATATTATTGCTATACAACACAGTGAGTAATAGATACATTAGAAAGTAAAACATGAAAAATAAAACCATTTTAAGAAACTAGGAGACTTTTTTTTTTGTAGGAGAATATTGATTTGGTAAATCAAAGAGGTAGAAGAAGCAATTTCTAGAAGAAATGGGCTTAGGAAACAAGTTACAGAGGTAAAATAAGTGCCCTTGGAGCTTGGAATGAGGAAGCTAATGGTAACATGCTTGGGGCTGGGAGGGGGAGGGGAAACGGGAAGGGAAATGGAAAGGCATGGGCATGCCCCTGGGAGGTAAATATTTGCCTTATCCCAGATTCAGAAGGATTATATAAATATATAAGTAATGAAAGTACATATAAGATTATACAAGTCTATAAGTATAATAACAAAGGGAAAGATTGATTCTAATATTTAAAATTACAAATTCTATGTTGAGAACATCATAAAAATTTAAATGCAAACCAAGGAACTATGCATTATTGATATTTTGGTGGGATATATTTATTAATAAGAAAAATACCTTAGCTTTCTTGAGTTCTATAGCCCTTTTCTGTGAGCAACTATTTCAGAGAAAAATAAAACAGTGGGAAATATTAATATATAATGAGTTAATCTAAGTGATAATAAAATCTCAATATTCTCAATAAAATGGGCAAAAACATAAACCTACAATTCACAGAACAGATAGAACAAAAGGATAATAAACAGGATTAAATGGTCAACCTCATTTGTAATCATAATGATGCAAATAAAAATAAAAATAAAATTTAATGTTTTACCTATCAGATCAACAAAGATTGTTTAGTGTAAATACTCAGGAGGGGCTAAAATGTATGAAAAGGGATCATCAATTACTGCTGGTATATGCAAAGCAATCTGACAATCTTCTTCAAGCCTCCAACATGTTTGTACTTTTTTGTCTGATAATCTATACTAATCAAAGGATAATATGCTAATTAGACCGGGAGACCTTCCGGATGTCCTCCTGGATAAAGCCATGGTGGCAGGGCTGAGGCAGAGGTGGTTAGGGGAAATCAGGCTGGCAGGGGAGGGCAGTTGGGGGTGAGTAGGCTGGCAGGGGGAGCAGTTGGGGGTTAGCAGGCCAGCAGGGGGCACAGTTGGGGACTATCAGGCTGATGGGGGAACAGTTGGGGGCAATCAGACTGGCAGGGGGCCAGGTGGGGGTTATCAGGCCAGCAGGGGGGGCAGTTGGGGGCTATCAGGTCAGCAGGGGGGCAGTTGGGGGTGAGCAGGCTGGTGGAGGAGGCATTTGGGGGTGATCAGGCTGGCAGGCTGAGTGGTTAGGGGTGATCAGGCAGGCAGGCAGGTGAGCTGTTAGGAGCAAGTGGTCCCAGATTGCAAGAGGGATCCCAGATTGGAGAGAGTGCAGGCCGGGCTGAGGGACACCCCCTCATGCACGAATTTTGTGCACTGGGCCATTAGTTTTACTTATAAGAATCTAGTCTAAGAAAATATCAGAAATAAATTAAAAAACGTACATATAAATGAATATGTCTCAATATTATTTATTATTATAGAAACAAAATAAATTATCTAAATATTATACAAATAGAGGCTTGGTGCATGAAATTCATGCACTGGGGGCATTTCTCAGCCCGGCCTGTGCCCTCTCGTAGTATGGGACCCCTTGGGGGATGTCCACTGTCGGCTTAGGCCCTATCCCCCCGGGGGTTGGGCCTAAGGTGGCAGTCGGACATTCCTCTTACAATCCTGGATCCCACACTCCTTACCACCTGTCTGCTTGCTTCTTACCACTCGGCTCGCTGCTTCTTAGTGCTGCCCTGGAGGCAGGAGAGGCTCCCCCCCCCCACCACCCCCCCCCCCCCCCCCGCGCCCCACTGCCGCTGCACTCACCAGCCGTGAGCCCTGCTTCTGGCTGGGTGGCTGCTCCCTCTGTGGGAGCATGCTGACCACCAGGGGGCAGCTCCTGTGTTGAGCGTCTGCCCCTGGTGGTCAGTGTGCATCATAGCAACCAGTCATTCCACCTTAACGGTTGCTTAGGCTTTTATTATATAGATAGACTCATAGCTATGGCTAAAGAAATCATGGAATGTGCTTGTGATAGGATATTTGGTTGTTGTTAAAATATTTGAATGAATTTCAATGATTTGGAAAAATGTCCATGATACAATTTTAATTATAAAAGCAACATACAGTACATAAAATATATTTGACATTATATGAATTATGGAATATGTATTAAATTTAAAAAGAATTTAAAAGTTTTGGAGAAAATAGAACAAAATATTTGCAGTACTTCCTGAGAAATATTTTAGTGGTGGTGGTGGTGGGGAGGTTGTAAGATTATGAAAGATTTGTGTCTTATTTAGATTTATGAACTTCTCAAGTTTTCTACAGTTTATTGCTTTTGTGATAAAGAAAGTACTCAGTAAACTCTAATTAGACTGTCTTAATCTTAACATCTAACCTATCATAGTGTTCTTGGGGAGTTGTAGAGTGAATGTGTGTATGTGTGTGTATGTTATAAAGACATAGAGAAAGTAAGATGGGGTAGTAAGGATGGGGGAGGGAGAGAAAGAGGGAGGGACTAAGGGAGGGAGAGAGAAAATTTGTGTACTATAATTCTAGGAGACTTATGTATAAAAAAATCCAAAACTTATTTTGTCAGGAAGTGGTAAATTAAAGCTTACAATAGTGCATTAACTCTTTCAGGCCACTAAGGGACCAATTAGTACATTATGCTAAGGGTACTAAATTGTATCTTTCTAGCCCGGAGGAGACCAGGCATGTCCTGAAGCTCTAACTCATACCACCACTGGGAAGTGATTCAAATCTGGGAAGAAGCTGGTTCATTGAATATTAATTGAATGGGTGAATAAATAAAGGGAAAGCAAAGAAGAGAGCTAACAAGCTAATACTTATTGATTGATTTCCATGTGCCAGGGGCTTCCCATTCATTATCCCATTTAATTCTCATGGCAACCATATGAGGTCCATATTATTATTATTACCATTTTACAGTGAAAAAAAAAAAACTGAATTTGTACCATGACATAAACACTTCCCTGCCCTTCCTATGGGATCACACTGGCATTGACCTGAGATAGTCACATCTTGCTGTGGTATGGAGTACAAAATCCTTCTTGGTTCCCCAGAGTCTTCTTTCAGGCTGTCTGACTTATGAAATTCCACAGTTAAGAAACCTTTCCTGTTCTAGCTGGTTTGGCTCAGTGGATAGAGCGTCAGCCTGCAGACTGAAGGGTCCCGGGTTCAATTCTGGTCAAAGGCACATGCCTGGGTTGCAGGCTTGATCCCCAGGAGGGGGCATGCAGTAGGCAACCAATCAATGATCCTATCCCATCTTTGATGTTTCTACCTCTCTCTCTCCCTCTCCCTTCTTCGCTGAAATCAATAGAAATATATTTTAAAAAAAAGAAAAAGAAACCATTCCTTGAAGCTTCTGGTCAAGAAGGCAATGTAGGTAAACACAGTACTTGGTATCTCCCACAACCACATCAAAATTATAACTAAACTACAGTACAATTATCATTCAGAACGACCGGAAATATAGCTGAACAGAACTCCTATAACTAAGGGTATAAAGAAGAAGCCACATCCAAACTGGTAGGAGGGGTAGAGATGTGGAACTGGCTGGTCCCAAACATAGGTGTGGCAGTTAAAAATCAGGAAGGATGCCCGGCAAGTATTGCTCAGTAGATTGAGCATAATCTCATGCACCAAGGGGTCGCTGGTTTGATGTCTGTCAGGGCACATGTCCAGGTTGCAGACTCAATCCACAGTAGGGGGTGTGCAGGAGGCAGCCAACCAATGTGATATTTTTCTTTCATCGATGTTTCTATCTCTCTCCCTTTCCCTTCCTCTCTCTCTAAAAAAAAAACCCCAACAAATCAATAAAAAAAAATATATATATATATATTTAAAAAATCAGGAGGGATATCTCAGCAGGAGAGATTCCTCACTGAAGAGTGAGGGGTCCCAGCCCCATCGAAGATTTCCCAGCCTTGGGTTCCAGTGCCAGAAAAAGAAGTCTGCATCACTTCAGGCTGTAAAAAACAGCAGATTGCCCTGGCTGGTGTGGCTCAGTTGGTTGGTTATTGCCCTGTGTAACAAAACGTTGCTGGTTCTATTCTTGGCCAGGGCACAGGCCTAGGTTGTGAGCTCAGTCCCTGGGAGGAGGCATACAGCATGCAAGAGGCAGCCGATTGATGTTACACTCTCACATCATTTCTCTCTCCTTCTCCCTCTAAAAATAAATTAACTATTCTTTAAAATAACAAACACACAACCAAAACACAGAAAAAAGAGTAAAGATTGTGGCTGAGATGGAAGGCTTCTGGAGTGCCAGGCCTTTCTCTTAAAGGGCCTGCACATGAACTTACTCAGCGTCACTCCCTCGGAGCTCCAGTGCTGGGGCAGCAGCTCGAAAGGTGCTAGGGACACACGGAAAGAAAATGAATTTTTTGGCCTCTGGGTGTGCTGGCTCTGGGGTGAGAGTTGGAGGGGCAGCTTTCTCCCAGACAGAAGTGCTGGCATAGGCCATTGTTCTTTGGTGAGCCCTCCCCCCCGACAGAGCCGGCAACCTGGCTCACATTGTTTCCCCAACCCTGGTGATTCCCTCTGGCGTCACCTCACTCAATTTGTGGGCCCATCCAAGACTTTTCCAGTGGCATTTTCACACAAATGGCCTGTCTTGTCTCATACTTCAGATTTTCCTAAAATCTGTCAACCCCCCAGCATCTGGCCTCTATGTACCCTGCACCTTTTTCCATGTGGCCCCAGGCCTGGGACTAGAGGCAGCCAGCCTTGGTTCACAGCTTGACCTCTCCTGGGCAACTCCAAGTCCAGAACAAATAGCTGCCATCTATGGTCACTTTGTAGCTCATGCTGGGTGTCCGCAGGCAGGATATAGGCAGGAGCTGACCTTGGCCTTCACCTCCCAGGAGGCCTCAGAGCCAGCACACGCACTGGACAGCAATGGACCATGCCAAAGCACCACTCAACCACCTCCACAAGCAACACACTCAAGGTGGGGACTTGGCAGTTAACTAAGTCCTGTTGTAGTGAGTTTTGCTCCATGAGGTCAGCTCCTGCATAGAAGATCTTCCACATTGGTCTCAGCCAGTCCTCAGAGCCTATTGGTCTGGGGGTAAATTTCTCCCATTGACATGCCAAAACCAATCAAAGCTCAACTACAACAAGAGGGTGCAAACAGCCTGCATGGGGTAGAGGGTGGGGCGCACCTGGAGCATCTAGCATGGGTGACTGAGGAGCTGCACCGTTAGTCTCTATAGAACACCTACTGCATAAGGCCACTTTACCAAGAAAGGGAGATGTAGCAGCTCTACTGAATACATAGAAAACATAGGGAAGCAGGTAAAATGAGGAGATAAAGAAATATGTTCCAAATGAAAGAACAGAACACAACTTCAGAAGAACCAAACAAAATATAGATAAGCCGTATACCAGATGCAGAGTTTAAAACACTTGTTATAAGAATGCTCAAGAAACTTAGGGGAAGATTAGAGAAACTTAGTGAAAACTTCACCAAAGAGATAGAAAACATATAAAAGAGCCAATGAGAAATGAAGAATACACGAACTGAAATGAAGAATACATTATAGACAACCAATAGTAAAGTAGGTAAAGCAGAGGATCAAATTAGTGATTTAGAAGATAAGAAGCAGAAACCACCCAATCAAAAACAGCAAAAAACAAACAAAAAAGAATAAAAAAAAAAAAATGAGGCTAGTTTAAGGAGCTTCTGTGACAACTTCAAGTGCACTAACATTTGTATCATGGGAATACTGGAAACCCAAATAAGCCAGTCAGAGAAAGACAAAGTATCACATGATCTCACTTACATGTGGAATCTAATGAACAAAATAAACTGACAAGCAAAATACATCCAGAGACATAAAAGCATGCAACAGACTGATGAATCTCTGAGGGAAGGGAGCAGAGGGTGAAGAAATAAACTAAATAACTTATATGCATATATGCATAACCCATGGACACCGACAATAGTGCAATGAAGGCCTGGGGAGGGGTTGGGAGCAGGGTGGAGGGTGTCAATGGGGGAAAAAAGGGGGGCATTTATAATACTTTCAATAATCAAGGAAAATAAAATTAAAAAAAGAAAACCTATTTGAAAAAATGACAGAGAACTTCCCTAACCTGGAGAAGAAAATAGACATACAAATCCAGGAAGTGCAGAGAGTCCGAAAGAAGATGAACCCTAAAAATACCACATCAAGATACATCATAATTAAAATGTCAAAGGTTAAAGACAAAGAGAGAATCTTAAAAGCAGCAAGAGAAAAGCAGTTAATTACCTATAAGGGAGCTTCATTAAAACTTCAGCTGTCATTCTAGACACATACCAATCCATTTCCTCTACCTGAAATATTATTTTCTCACATCAGGTTTTCATGTTTTTTTCCTCCATTTCTTTTAGGTTTTAATATCACTTTAATAAATCACTTTTAATGTTAAAAAAGGACTATCAGCTGATTTCTCAACAGAATCTTCCAGGCCAGAAGATATTGGCAAGAAATTTTCAAAGTGATGAAAAGCAAGGACCTACAACTAAGTTTACTGTATCTTGTAAAGCTATCATTTAGAATCTAAAAAACAAAAAAAAGACAAAGAGCTTCCTAGACAAGATGAAACTACAGGAGTTCATCACCACGTAAAGAGTATTATATTAAATGTTAAAGGGTCTTCTTTAAGAAGAAATAAAAAAGATAAAAAATATGAACAATAAAATAGCAATAAATACATATTTATCAACAATTACTTTCAATGCAAATGGGTTAAATGTTCCAATCAAAAGACATATGCTTACTGAATGGATAACAAAACAAGACCCTTACATATGCTGTCTACAAGAGACTTACTTCAAATTGAAACATACACACAGACTGAAAGTAAAAGGATGAAAAAAGGTATTTCATGAAAATGGAAATGAGAAAAAAAAGCTAGGGTAGCAGTATTTATACCAGACAAAATAGACTTTAAAACAAAGGCTATAACAAGAGACAAAGAAAGACCCAGAAATTCTACTTCTGGGTATTTATCCTTAGAAACCCAAAATACTAAATAAAAAATACACATACATCCATATGTTGATTGCAGCATTATTTACAACTAGAGGCATGGTGCACGAAATTCATGCACTGGGGGGCGGGGGAGGGTCCCTCAGCCCACCCTGCCCCCTCTCACAGTCTGGGAGCCCTCAGGGGATGTCCTACTGATGGCTTGGGCCCGCTCCCCGTGGGCCTAAGTCATCAGTAGGCCTCCCTCTGCAGGAGACAACCTGGCTGATCAGGGGAAGGTGCCGCCCCCATCACCCAGCTGCTGCTGACACTGCTGGCCACCGAAGCTGCCAAGATGTTTTCATTAACATGGACTCCAGTCCCTTCACCATGAAAAAAATGACAACTTTCTTTAGGCATTTTCAAGATGTCTCTTTCACAGGATATGAAATTTCTTTTTTTTAATCCTCACCTGAGGATATTTTTCCATTGATTTTTAGAGAGCGTGGAAGAGAGAGGGAAAGACAGAGAGAAACATCAATGTGAGAGGGACACTGCGATTGGTTGCCTCCTGCATGAGCCCCGATGTGGGCCCCAGCCAGGGAGGAGCCTGCAACCTAGGTACATGCCCTTGACCAGAATCAAACCCGGACCCTGTGGTCAGCAGGCCAAGGCTCTATCCACTGAGCCAAACCAGCTAGGGCAGGATATGATATTTCTTAGCCCCTCCAGCAGCAGACCTTCGTTTTTTCCTCCAGGAGTGTGGTGGAAAAACTCTAGATCACCTTTTTGGATTCTTATTGGCAAGTTACCAAGAACACTGTGAGTAGCTATGGAGAGCTTAGCCAATGAGTGATCAGAAAAGGTGTTTCCTGAGGCGGGATTGCTGGCAAGGGCCTGCCCTTGGCTGCAAGCAGACCCTCTCCCTCTCCCTCTCCCTCTCCCTCTCCCTCTCCCTCTCCCTCTCCCTCTCCCTCTCCCGCTCCCTCTCCTTCTCCCTCTCCCTCTCCTTCTCCCTCTCCCTCTCCCTCTTCCTCTCTCTCTCTCTCTCTCCCTCTCCCTTTCCCTTCCTCTCCCTCTCCCTCCCCTCTCCCTTTCCCTCTCCCCTTCCCTTTCCCCTCCCCCTCCCTCTCCTTTTCCCCCTCCCCCTCCCTCTTTCTCTCCCTCTCCCCCTCCCTCTCCCTCTCCCTCCAGTCCACTCTCTCTAAAAAGCAGTGAAAAAATATCCAAGTAATACTCTTGTAGAGTATTAAAAAACAAAACAAAACAAAACACAGAATAACAGGCCTCCTCCTTGGAGATGCTGAATATGTAGGCCTGAAAGAGAGAATTCTTGGCTCTGTGAAGATCCCTACATTAATTTTATTAACAATATTTGGAAAATTAGCTTAAGCCACACCAATGATTCAAGTTTGTGCTTTTCTGTGTTCCAGGGAAGAATCGAATGATTTTTTGTTTTATTGTGTCAAAACAAAATTTTGCATGTGTTAAATACATAATTCTTATTCAAATACGTAATAGCAGATGCAAAAGTTCTGTTTAACTCAGTGAAGGGACTGGCAGGATGATAATGCTGTTGAAAGGAGATTGCCAAAGATGAAAGCCTGAAGTAAAACTGCTAAATTAGATACAATATGGCTAATGTCCTATAGGACAATAAAACCATCACTTTTTGAATTGGTTTGTCTTCTAGACAGAAATTAGTTACATCATTAAAAGCCTAAAAATTCTTTTCATCTTCTGACTTTATTGATCATTATATGTAACTTTCCAGGGCTATAAAATGTCAAAATATATGGAACTTATTTAACTGTAAATAGTGTGTCAGAGTTATGTGTTTCATAGAAAAGGAAATGATCATTCTGTGGGCCTCTAATGCCCCAATTATATTGAAAGGACTTGCTGTTGATTTTTTACTCTGGGCCTGCGATTGGCCAGGGAGGCTGCGGGCAGGCCTGCTCTTTCCTCTTAGGGCCTGTGCTCAGCTGCGGAGGCTGTGGGCCAGACCCCCCTTTTCCTGTCTGTGTTGGCTCCAGCGGGCCTGCTCGAGACGCAGTGCGGCAGCTCGGGCCAGCCCCCATGTCCCTGTCCCTGTCCGCTCTGGCCCCTTGTCTCTGTCTCCGTCTCCACTCAGGGCCTCACCTGCTAGCGCAACCTCTTCCTGTCTGGTTGTGACCCGTTATGGCATCCTGGCCTAATTTGTATATTACCTCTTTATATATATAGATAGCCAAGGTATGGAAGCAACCTAAGTGTCCATCAATAGATGAATGGATAAAGAAGAAGTTGTGCATATATACAATGGAATATGACTCAGCCTTAAAAAAGAATGAAATCTTGCCATCTGCAACAACACGGATAGACCTAGAGGGTATTGTGCTCTGTGAAATAAGTCAGACAAGAGAAAGACAAATCCCAGATGATTCCACTTACATGTGGAATCTAAAAAACAAAATAAATGGACAAGTAGAAGAGACTCATAGATAACAGGGAACATTTTGATGGTTGCCAAATGATAGGTGGGTTAGGGAGGTGGGTGGAAAAGGTGGTGATTCAGAAGTACACATTGGTAGTTACAGAATAGTAATGAACAGTAAAAAACACCATAAAGAATATAGTCAATAATATTATAATATTATATATGGTGCCAGCTGATTATTAAATTTATTATGATGATCACTTAGTATGTTATATAAATGTCTAATTATGGAATTGTACACCTGAAACTAAAATAATATTGCCTATCAACTATAATATATAAAAAAAGATACCATTTCTTTTTGGATTCTGGCTTTTATGAGTCTCACATAATTAGTAGTATCCTATTGGACAGTGGGTAGGAGAGAGGATAGGGGAATGGAAACACTTTGGGATATTAGTCACTTATACTGAAATAGAGCTCCTTTTCATTCCTTTCTGAGAAGTATTTTTTTTTTTTTGAGAAATATTTTAATTAAAAAAAAAGTCAAACAAAGCAGAGGAAAGTAAAGATTGCTGGAGGACTAAGAGAAGTGTCTCAAGACATAGAAGAGGAGGTTTTGGGTTACTACCTATTAACTGGTGGTGTTAGAAATGTGCTTAAGCCATTTCTCTTTTAATATCCTTAAGGCAAAAGGCAGGCCTTTGCAAAATAGTTATCTGGGCTGATGGGCCTGCTGGGCATAGGTACAAGCTGTTTTTGTGATTTGAAGCAAAGAAAACTGGCTTATAAAGAGAATGTATTCTTTTTTTTTAATTTTATTTTATTTTATTGATTTTTTACAGAGAGGAAGAGAGAGGGATAGAGAGTTAGAAACATCGATGAGAGAGAGAGAAACATCGATCAGCTGCCTCTTGCACACCCCCTACTGGGGATGTGCCCGCAACCAAGGTACATGCCCTTGACCAGAATCGAACCTGGGACCCTTGAGTCCGCAGGCCGACGCTCTATCCACTGAGCCAAACCGGTTTCGGCGAGAATGTATTCTTGACTCATTTCATTAATAAGGAGCTGTAAACCAGTAAGTTGGTGATTGAAGACTTACAAATGGTACATGGAACTGACATAGGAAACCCAATATCAGAGTTGAATCAACTTTTTATAGGGATCCTGTGTTAGGGGAAGATTTGGCTGCTCTGAATATTTCAGATTTTTATTTACAAGACCTTTTCTGCCAGAGAGGGGGCATATTCCTTCACAGGTGGTAGGACACAGTTTTACATTTTAGACAACTTAAAATTTTGAGTACAAAATTCCACATCTCTTTAATTTTATTTTTAAAAGATAGATTGAGAAATAAGATGAAAGTTCTAAAACCTTTTAATTCTTTCCTGCTTCTTAGTTTGGGTACACTTACATATAGGCTTTCAAAGACTGAAGAGGGCAAAGTGTTTCTTTCCAGAAAGAAAATCCAAACTAGTGATATCTTTAAATATATTTACACCCAAGTTATACACTATAAGTCTACAAGCAACTTTATAAAAAATCACCCACATGGCATTTTGAATTGTGATTCTTTGTATGATAGGGAAACTCCTGTAGGAAAGAGAAAATAATGATTAGACTAAGCAAAGTGAAAAGATATTTTCTCAGCTGGAAGCTGTTAATACTTGAGCTGATAGAGACTTGGAGAATAATTCCTCTGTTGCGTGCTAAAAAATAAATATACAAGCATTGGAGTAATCCATGGGATGAGAAATCACAGGAGGGAGATAACAGCCACACAGATCTGAGACTGATTGTTTTTCTGCTCATGGGGATGTTGCTCTTTGGCTCTAAGTCTTGGACTGACAACTCTTCTGGATGTTGTCTCTAGTCCTCTGAGCCTTGCTGTCTTTGAGTAAATACTCCATTGCCAAGTCAGCCAAGGGCTTTACCTTATCATAGAAGACAGATAATTATTGGAAACAGGCAAAGAGTTGGGGATTCTAAACCTCCTCCACACTTAACCACCCGCCCCCTCTTATTTTAAAAGCAATACATTTTCATGATAGAAAACTTAAAAAATACAAAGAAGCAAAAAGAAGAGTCTATATAATAATCCTACTAATGAGAGATAATTACCAATTAGTAGTGAAGTTACCTATTTTTTCTTTCAATCCAATGGGAGTATACTAATATTTAAAAAAAAAATCTAATCTCTTATGGTACATATCCTATCTAATAAAGAGGGAATATGCTAATTGACCCCCATGCCATCACAAAGATACTAATAAGGAGGGAATATGCTAATTGACTGCCCTGCCTTCAAAGATGGCAGCACCCACAGCCAATAAGGAGGGAATATGCTAATTGACTGCCATGCCTTCAAAGATGGCAGTGCCCACAGCCACAAGATGGTGGTGCCCAGACCCCTCAGCCCCACCAGAGTCCCCCAGTCACCCATCCCCCAACCACCTTGGGCCAGCCCAAGGCACAGGCAAGCCTTGGATGGCAGCTGCCTAGCTGCCCAGGGCCGCCCAAGGCTCAGGTAACCAGGGCCGGCTGAGGCTTGCACTGTTGGCAGTGGCAGCAGCAGAGGTGTGATGTGGTGTCACTTTCTCCTGATCACTGGGTCACCTCCTGCCCATGAGGGCTCCTGGACTGTGAGAGGGGGCAGGCCAGGCTGAGGGACCCCCCGTCCAGTGCATGAATTTTCATCCACTGGGCCTCTAGTAGTTTTATAATCTTCTTGGGTCTATTCCCTCATCTGTTCCCATGAGTAACAGTTCAAAGTCTACATTTTGGGCCCATCCAATGTGGCTCAATTGGTTAAGTGTGGTCCCATGCACCAAGGGGTCACAAGTTCGATTCCCAGTCAAGGCACATGCAGAGTTGCAGGCTGGATCCCCAGTAGGAGTCCTGCAGAATGCAGCAGATCAATGTTCTATCTCTCTCTTCCTCTATCTCTCTAAAAACCAATAAAAATGTTTTTTTTTAAAGTCTGCACTTTGGAATCAGAACCTACATTAATAGAATTTTCAGTCTGCATCTTACCACCTGAGTGATGTCAGTCTCAATTTCCTCCTCTGCAAAATGAAGGTAATGTTGTCTGTTTGCAGGATGGCATGAGGATAGAGATAATGTGGGTAAAGTGCTTGGCACATAGTAATTACTCAGTAAATTCCAGCTATTATAATTTTTCTCTCTTTCTCCCTTTTTGTACCTATGCCATATTAGTGCTGTGCTCTATCTTTTGCTGGGCTCAGCTGCCCCCCCCCCCTGCCCCCTCCCCCCCCACCCCACAAACTAGTTCCATTTACAATCACTTCAAAAGATTTTTTGAGTCTTTGGTGTCCTGCTCCCCAAACCTCAGCTCTCTTGAGGCTGGACGGCAGTGCTTATCACACAGTTACTTGTGGCACCTGTGTTTTCCATTCAGCCTTGACATAGGACATTGATTTTCACAACCGATAATGAAATCTAGTCACTCACATTTCTCATATCTCATAGTAAGTGTGATGTGATTTTCTAGATGATTCTACCTGCCAGGAATAGACACTTGTAACCTTTGGCTATCCTCCGAATAACCTTGGCATACAGGGTTTATTCTAGTTTTCTGCTTCCTTTGCAGGAATAATGTTTTTACTGTTTGACTTCCAGCCCTTCAACTTGTAGAAGAACCCACATGTGTTCTTCTACCTCTTCCCATTTCTCTGGCCATTCCCAAATGTCCTTGATATAATCCTTCCTACCAGAGTGCTCATGTCACAAGGTCTTCTGATCTCCATCCATCAGAATCTGTTCTGTTTGTTACCTTGAGCCATTATTAGTATATATTATTATGATTATTTATAAATATGCTAAAAGCTAAATTGTACAAATTGTTGAGTTGCTTTTTATAATCTTACTGAAGTTATATATGTCACTCAAAAATATATATTTCTTAAACTTTTTCCTTGACAAATGAATAAGAAGTAAGGTTTTCCATTTGTGATAATCTGAATTAAGGAAAAGTAGCTTAGGTTTGAGTGCTGATTATACTTTTTTGTTTGTTTGTTTTAGAATGTATAAATATTGGAAATGTTTTGAACAGGTAAAAAACAAACCAACCTGGCAGTAGAATGTTTTAATTCACTATTTCCAACTGTCTCTTTGAGTATGATAAAGAGTTGAGCTAATAATAATCCAGGTCTCACTTGTCTGAGAGAGGGATAAAAGGATGAAGAGCAGGAGGTCCTTACCTCTGCAGAACAACCTTTGAACAGAAGGGAGTGTGGGCATGAGGCTCTGTTTGGATGGGCAGGATCAGAGAAGTGGCATAAGAAGGTTGACCCTCACCAAGGCCTAGGGCTCTGCCGGGACACATTTCCCTTGTTTCAGATTGGACTTTTATGATTTTACCTGGGACAAGCAAGATGGAGGTGTCTGCCTAGGCACTGTTAAGTCATGGAGTAAGAACGGTCATATACAGTAGCATATCAATTGCTCAGCATATTCACACTCAGGGAATGCTGAGTCTGGCAGGCTCTCCTTCCTTGGCTTCAGCAGTGGGCAATAGGTGAGGATTGGGCAGTCAGCGGCACTTCCTTCCTTTCTTTGTTTGCTGAACCCTGTCCAAGTGCCTGGTGTAATGGAATGCTCCGTTTAGTTGGCCATTGTGAATGGGCCTGGGAAGATTTTAAAAAATGTCTTTTTTAAATTATGAAATTAAAAAAAATATGTAAGATTGAAGAGAATAGAATAATGAAGCCATGAATCACCACATAACTTTTAGCAGTTTTCAACATTTTACTAATTTTGTTTCACTTTTTTTTTCTCTACCACTTACCTTCCATGCCTCCCTTGTAACTACAGAATTCTAAAGCAAATCTCAAAGAAATTCTCTAAATACTTCAGTAGATATCTCTAAAAGATAAGGACTAAAAAACAAAACAAAACAAAACATAATCATGGTACTATTCATACCTAACAGAATTAGTAGTAATTCCTTAATATCTAGTCCATGTTTTAAATTTTCTTGATTGTCTAAAAAATTCATTGGTTTGTTTAAATCAGAATCTAATCAAGGCCTACACATTGCATTTGATTGTTAATTCTCATAAAACTAATTATAATAGTTCTTTCTTCCTTATACCCTATTTTTATGCCATTTAGTTTTTAAAGAAACGAAATCAGTTTTCTTCAGGAATAGGGCAGTTTGAATGAGCTGTTTCTTCAGGCCTAAAGATTCTTTTGGCTAAATTAGAGGCCATGTGGGACGATGTAACAGTGTGTCTGCAAACATGTTAATATTATCCATCATGGTGGGGCCAAAATAACTGAGTGATTGATGGGACAAGGGAGAAAAGCTTCAGTCATAAATTACAGAAGGTTGAGAACCACTGCGAAGAGGGACTCCTTATGCAGAGAAACTTAAATGACAGCCTAGCTGAACAGCTGCCTTGCCAATGACCTCATTGATCATATTTCTCTTCTTTAAGAGCCCCACTCTGACTCAGGGACCACAGGATCTGTGAGTGTGGACTTCACATCTTTTTCTTCGTACAGGCTGTACTCTCCACCAGCACCATGCTGGCTGTTTCTTTTGTTTGTTTGTTTGTTTTTGTTTTTTGGTAATACACTGCTTTTTCCATCTGCAAATTCTCAGTGATTCCAGCCAACACACTGGAAATAGCTACTCACATACCTACTCTGTGCTCTGCAGAACAGCAGAGGTGTAGTGATGCCATTTGAAAGGTATCTTCTTTTAATCCCAACTTCAGACAGGTGAACTCTCTTTGGTTTTTAAAAGATGCTTAGTTGATTCTTTGGGCTTTGAAGCCTTCTGATCCTGCTAGGAACTGGAAAAGAAAAACGAATTCTTTCTTGACACGACCTCTGGGTTAATCTCAGCCATTCTGCCATCTTTGTGGGTCGAAATAGGTAGGAATGTGGTGACAGAATAGTAGAGTTCTGGATTCCTCCATGCCATATGAACTAATCAAATTTCTTAAACATACTTTATGATTTTCCAGCACTGAATTCTGCTTTCTTTTTTAAAAGTATGTTCCTTCTGCATTTGCACTGAGACCTGTTTCAGATTCAGTTAAGATGACCACTCCTTCACAAAACCTTAATGGAGCTCCCCAGCCAGGTCTGCTTTCCTCTTCTGTGACCTTTCACAGTGCTAACATTCAGTGGAATTGCTGGGATGAGAACTTGTGCAGAGACCAGAGCTCTCACTTGTCCTCTTGCTTCTAATCCCTCTAAAGATTGTGGCCAGGTATCTGACTGAAGACAAGGGGACACATCTCCAGATAGTCAACAAAGAAACAAAACCCAATCAAGAATGACAGAACTTGCCCAGCCAGTGTTGCTCAATGGTTGAGCATTGACCTATGAACCAGGTGGTCACAGTTTGATTCCTGGTCAGGGCAAATGTTGGGTTGTGGGCTCTCTTGATCCCCAGGACGCAGCCGATCGATGATTCTCTCTCATCATTGATGTTTCTATCTCTCTCCTCTCTTCCTTCCTCTCTGAATTCAATAAAAATGTATTTATTTTTTAAAAAGAATGACAGTACTTAATGAGAAACATTTGTCGAGATATCCTTACCTGTGCCTTGCTGGTGAGTGGCAATTTCAGTTCAGTTCAGTAAATCCCCTCCATGCCTCCATGTTTGCCATGTGCTAAGGATCATGCTAGATATGGAGGGTACAAATAATAATAATAACTAATATTTATGTCATGCTTATGATGTATCAGACCCTTTTCTTAGCACTTTAGTTATTTACTTAATCCTCAGAATGATGCTATAAAGTTGGTACTATCACTATCTCCATTTTATTGTTCAAGAAACAGGTGCATTGGGAGGGTAAGTAATTTGCCAAGGTCATACAAACTAGGATCTGTGACAGAGCTAGGCTCTGAACCAAGGCCATGTGGTTCAAATTAAAATAAGACATCATCCTTTAGCCTTTAAATGTTTACAGCCTGAGGGTTCTAACAAAAGGGGTTAAATGATTCTCTTCAGTCTCAGACACATTCCACAGGACCAGATGTCACCAACAATGAGGTGCAGAGTATGTTCTCGGTTGGGACAATGGACTGGCCACAACTGAGACCAATGTTGAGATGGTTGTCCCAGCATGCACCAGGAAGAGAGGCAATGTAAACAAGGGCTGAGCTGAGCTCCTGGTTAAACTGTAAAGCCTCCTGCAGAGGGCAGTGTTGGGCATTATCCTTCAAAAGTGACTGGGTGGGAGGGTCAGCTGTATGAGGAGGCTGGTCTTGAAGAAATAGCCTTTGTTCTTGTACATTAGTATCAGTGAATCTAATTGCACAATGCCATTCTGTGGTGCGGAGTTACTGCTTATTAAGAACTGTTCTGAGGAGACTTGAACATATAAATAACCATTTGGATGTTTCCTTCCAAAGCAACAGATCATATGGCAACGATGAAGCTCCACTGATCTGAAATGATGTGGAATTGTATCTAAATGTTAGGATGACATAGCAATAGCCACAAGCATTTCTCTGGGGGTTCAGGAATGCTCAGAGTAACCGTCTATTTTAAACACTGCATTTTTTTTTTTTTTGTTTTTGTTTTTAGCCAAATAGATTTCCTGAGAAAGAAGAGACTTTAAGAGCTTCTCTGGAGACAAATGAGCATATTATCATCTGTTCTAGTCGAAAATGGTTCCCAATCTCTGGCATAAATCTGGGGTGTTGTTGCCTTAGAAACAACTAATGTTGTGTAATTCTCTTGCCTGGACAACCATATTGTTCTCTATAATTTGCTCACTTGTACCCATGGTTTCTAAATCTTTAACCCCAGGTGAAAAAGCTTAAACTCCTTCCCAATGAGGATAATAACAAACAACCTTTCTTATTTCACCATGCATTAAACACTTGGTGGGGACTTATCCTCTTTTCCTCAAGAGGAATTCTACTAAGATGGTGGAGAGGAGATACTTCATGGCAGGGCGATTAGAGGGTTGATGACATCTGTTCTGTTTTGCTAAGGACTGAACAGTTCCTGGAATGCAGGATTTTCCATGCTATGACCAGAATGGTTGTTCACTATAATAGGGACATGGGCAGCTCTCCAAGCAAGGACACCCAGCTCCATGGCCTCTGGCCCGTGGACAGCTCTGAATTCCTCCCCCAATATCATCAATGGAGGGCAGCTCAGAGTGTGGTCCCTACTGGACAGTGATTGCTTTTTCAGATTTCCCTACAGCAGACAGTTACATTAGAGAAACTGATGGAAATATTACACACAGTCAGATTCAGTTCATTTCATTTAATTTTACTCAATTTACTAAGCTTACATGAAGTTTCTATAAATATGTGACACTGCACATGAGGCAGGGATATAAAGATGAAGAAAAAGGCACAGTCCTGCTCACTAAGGACTCTTAGTCTAATGGGAGAGATGAACGCATAAGCAAAGAAGCACCTTGCGGTGTGATGGATGCTGTAGTAGAAGTGGCAGGCAAGGTATAGGGGAGGGACAGATCATGTAGGCAGCTACATGAGAAAATCAGGACAGGCTTCACAGAGGAGGTGATACTTCAGTGGAGAATTGGAGGACAAGTAGGTGTTTGCTAGCCAGACAGGAGGGAAGAGCACTTCAGGTAGAGACAGAACATAGAGCTAACACAGAGATAAGAAATGATCTGTACAGCAGGTATGGTTGGAAGGCAGGATTTGAGATAGGAGGAATGGTGGGAGAGGAGGCTGTAGGCAAGAAGCAAGAAACAGACCATAAATGGCATTGTAAACAGTTATTATTACTGTTGGCCACTTAGCCAATTCCTTTTTCCATTTTGTTGATTTTGTTCAGGGGATCCATCCTCCCCACAGAGCCATGGGCTTCTTTGAGCTAATCACAATGATTTCATTTCTCTTGTCAGTGGCTCATTTAACATTTGAACTGAAATAAAATTCTGGCCAAAGGGATGTGAGGAGACCCATGTTCTATTGCTGAAAGTTATCATGTCTGTGTGTGTGGCAGCTATCTTGTGACCATGAAGAGAGCTGGTGTGAAGAAAAGATGACTTGCTGAGGATGTTAGATCAGAAAGATGGGAAGTGCCTGGGGCCTTGGAGTCACTTTATCTTACAATATATTTTGTTACATGAGATTTTAAAAAATTTTCCTCAATGTCCTAGCCATTTTGAATTGAGATTTCTGTTGCTGGTGGCTGAAAGCACTTAATGATATGGTAAAAACACTAAAAAGCTGAGACTTTTGGTGACAGAGGGATGGAGTAATGTCATGGGTTTTGTTTTAGGACTTTGACTCCTATTTTCAGTAGGCATATTTCTTGCATTCAAATCCTGGATACAGAAACTCATTCATTCATTTATTTGATTAGCACTTTTGGAAACTATACCAAATACTATTCTTGATGTGGTAGCTATAATGTCAAATAATATATGCTATGTACTCTTAGGGGGTTTGCAATCTCATGATGGAAGAAGGCAAGCAAGTCAATATCACAGTGTATTGTGCAAGTGCTTTGGTAAAGTTACATTCAGGGCATTGTGGCCATAGTGCAAGGCTCCTAAATCAGTATGCTAAATTGTAGCGTGCTTATCAAGGAGGTGAAACTTGAACTAAACCAACTGAAGACTCCTGGAGCAACGACTAGTTGTCCAGAGAACTCTATCTGGGCCCAGATATATGCACACATCCAAGACACATGGGTTCAGTGTACTAATAACAACTCTGAGCCACACTCAGGTAATCATTTTGAGACTGATGTAGAAGATCATATTGATTTCGAAAACTTTGGAGTAAGTGAAAATTAGATAGGAAATAATTTCCATTTTCCTCTTGGCCTCATTTTCTCAGGGAGTCTCAGACTTTCAAACATACTGGAAAGCAGCAAGATAGCATCTGTCAAGTAGTTTATGAGAAATATAATTAGTCCTTGAGCATGACTTAGAAAGAAAAGAGTGATTCCATCTTGGGATCTTGAGTGGGGAGAATTATTTGAGCTGGTTCTTAATGGATTTTAAGCCTTTTAATTGGCAGAGATGGGTGAAGATGGTATCATCAGAGGAGGCATGGCCATAAGCAAACCAGAGTGGAGAGAGGCAAGAAAAGAGAGAAACTGGGCTGTGCAAGTTGTGCAGATAGTCAGAGCTGAGGATTCACTATTGGTAGTTGGGAGAGATATGGCTCTGAAGGTAAGATAGGGTGTGAAGGGTAATGCAAAGATTTGGGTTTTAGATTTTGTCCAGTGAGAAGTAACTGCAAGTTCCAATAAAGGGAATGACATGATCAAAGCAAAGTTTTTGGTGGATTGGATGTTACCCTCAAGCAGGATGAATTAAAAGAAGAGAAATGCAAGGAAACTAAAATTAAGCAACACCTGATATATACGAAACTCTGTGAAGTTATTGCACTTCAGCTCTCAGGAATATATCAGAAGGAGGCACTTTTATTCCCATTTTAAGACTGTGGAAACTGAGACTTCAAAAGTTTAAGTAACTTGACCAAAGTTTCAAATCTAAAATGCGAGTTTGAAGTAATTTTTCTGACTGTCTGCACTCAAGGAACATGGTTTGACCTGCCTCCTTCATACAATGGGGAAGCACTGGCATTATGGATAACTCATAATAATTGCTATAGTGAGTGTGCCAAGATACTCAAGTTTAAAAAATGCGGTTTGTTTAGGGTCCTATTTCCACCCAACCTTTTGGAGAGTTTGGAAAGTTTGATGGACTTGGAGAAGGGCTAGCCCTTAATTGGTCTATTAGACCCTGAACCAGAACAGCTGGTTCACAAGAAATATTTTATTGGTATACTTTTATGTTTTATTTCTCCCTACTCAAACTCTCAAGGGAAGGAAGAAAAGGAGGGCAAGTCATGACGGGGGTAATGAAAATTCTCTAACTTGCTCAGAACACTTTGTTCAAGATTTTCTATCCTGACAGGTACCAAGTAGAGAACAAAAGACAGTGATTTTTGGCTTGTCTAGCACAATGGGCCATCTCTTTGCCCTGCCTGGAGGTATGTACATGGGAGTGGGTGTACACATACCCATGCTATACTGACAGAGTTGTTAGAGTTAGCAAAAATATCTCCAATCTCACTCTCCTGGATTTTTGTCTCTCTAGTGCCAGGCAAGCTTTTCTAATCTCTTTTTAAAGTAGAAAACTAGTCTAGAGATATGAATATTAACTTAAATGACTTAGAAATGCTTTCAAACAGTTTCAGAGGAAAAATGGGAAAAGGACAGTTTTAGAAAGCTAGTGCTAGGGCCTTGTTAGTGAATTTTGGAAAGAGAAATTTGATTTGGTTTTTTATAAATTTCACACATCTAGGAAGAAGAGAAGGAGAAGCCCTAGAGGGTATTCAGACTGGTAAGTCGTGGTACTGGTCCAGGATTTCCATGGTTCTTCTTAGACTCAATTTCTTTTTCACCCCTTCAGAGGCTCCTGGTCAGGCAGAGACTGACCTGGGTCTCCAGTGTCCTGAGGAGACTTTCCCTGTCCCTTGGGCTTTCATCTTAATGCAAAAGAGAAACCCACAGCAAGAAGATGTATGGGGTCAAAGGCTTCCTTTTTCTAGCTGCTCCTTCTGTGCATCTGGCGTGGCAGTATGTAGCTTTGCCATAGAAAAAACAATCTGTTGAGATTATTGCATCAAATATTGTTGAACATTTATAAATTGGGATGATGATTAAGACTCATTGTGGGTGACAGTTGGTGGCTCTTGATTTCTACAAGAGGAGATAGCAGTGTGACAAAAACCTAAAATAGCCATAGGGATAATATTTGGCCCAGAGCTTGCCACCTTCAGACAGCACCCAGTATGTTGAGTTTGGCTTTGAATGACACACTGTGGAAATGACAGGAACAAATTTGAGCTCATTCAGCAGAGAGCAATGAAGACCAGAAAGTGTCTTGAAATTCTAAGGCACTGAGCATGCTTTGTCCAGAGCACCTAACTCCTGGAGTTAGAATGGTTATATAACAACAGTTAAACTGCTGTTTCAGGCAGATAAAGACAGATGCCAGAAACAACTCTTCTAATAATGACAAAATGGGCTGCTGATAAGAAATGAGCTCCCTAATGCTAGAGATGTTCACATATATGCACCTGATGACCTTCTAAATCAAAGATTCTGTGGTTTTATGATTTCTCATGGTCTTGAAGGTGACCTATTTATATGAGTGTGTGCACAGCTGTCAGCTGTGGTTAATGCCTATTTCTTTTACCCACAGTCTCTTTTCAGCCCAATCTAAGATGGCTTTTGCCCCAACCACCCCATGGAGATTGCTTCTGTCGACCTCTCAGTCATCAAACTCAATTTTCTCTATCTTATTTCACGTTTCAGAAGCATTTAGCACAACAGCAATTACTACTTTATGGAAAAAGATCCTCTCTTGGCTTCCATGCCCATATACTTGCCCAGTAGTTTTCTTCCTACCTCACTGACTTTCATCTCAGTCACTTTTCTAATCTTTCCTCCTTCCTCAACTTCTAAATGTTGGAATGACCCACAGCTCTCCTTAGTATTCCCTTCCCTCTATGTTAACTCATTGTTGTAGCTTTAAAACATGTCCACACATTCCTTGACGCTCTTCCCACCCAGAGATGGGGTCTATGTCTCCTCCCTTTGAATCTGGGTTGAGTAAGTGACTCGTTTGTAATGCAACAGAAGAGATGATTCCTTATGTCAGAGACTGGGTCAGAAAAGGTCATGAAGCTTCCACCTGGTTCTCTTGGGACATTGGTCTTTGTGGTCCTGAGCTGCCAGTACTGTAAGAAAGCCTGGGCCCATACAAAGGCCACTTATAATACTCATGCCAGCAGCCCAGCTGAGGATCCAGGCATCGTGCAGTAGAGACAAGCCTTTTCTGTGTGCTCTGTCCAAATTCTTGGTCCACAGATGCTGAGAGTATAAGAAAATGGTTCCTTTATGCCACTAAGTTTTAGGGTGGCTTGTTATACAGCAGTGGAACTGATGCAGAACTTAAGGGGTCTCATCCTGTAACATTGCTTGAAATATCACCTATAAATGCTAATGGCTTTGAAATCTACTTTCCAACCCTGATCTTTTCCCAGAACTCTAGACTTAAATCTAATTACTCACATGTCTACTTGAGTCCTCCACTTGTGTATTCAGTAAGCATTATCTCAAACTCAGTATGATAAAACAGAAAGGTTGACATTAACTCTTGACCCTCAAACTTACTTTACTTTTTTCTCCAACTCAGTATACATCTAAGTTTTCAAGCTAAAACTCCCTCAGTCATACTTCCTCCTTTCAACAGCAAGATAACAGCATGTTCCGTTTACTTTTTCTACAAAGTGTACTGGAATCTGTCCTCTTCCTCTCCATCTCATCTACCTCTGTCATAATCCAAGTTACCATAATCTCTCTTCCCTCTACTGCAATATAAACTTGACCAGTTTTCCTTCTTCTACTCTTGTCCTCTTAAAATCCATTTTCAACAGAAGTCTGTATCAATTATCTGTGTAAAGAAATTGTCCCAAAACTTAGTGGCTCAAAACAAGAACGTTTATTATCTAACAGTTTCTGTGGGTTAGAATCTGCGCACAGCTCAGCGGGGACCTCTGACAATGGGTCTCAAGCTCAACTGGGAAGCATCTACTTCCTAGCTTCATCACCTGGTTGTGACAAGATTTAGTTCCTCAAGGGCTGTTAGACTAAGAGCCCCAGTTCCTTATGGCCTCCATTGGGTCCTTACCACATAGGCTTCTCCATAAAGTGTCTCACAACATGGTAGCTTGCTTTATCAGGGTGAGGAGGAAGGCAAGAGAGAGAGAGAGAACTAGCAAGTCATCGACTTTTGTAGCTTAATCATAGAGGTGACATCCCATCACTTTTGCCATGTTCTATTAGTTAGAAGCAAGTCATGATATTCAGAGCACATTCAAGGACAGGAGATTACACTGGGCATGAAAAACAGGAGGTGGAGATCATTGGCAGCCATATCAGAATCTGCCTACCACACAGTCCCAGAGTGATCTTTTAAGATCATAAATCATACCACAGTACAACTTTCTTAAAAAAAAATCTCCATTGGTAAATACATCTTATTTTACATTTGTCTAAAGTCATAGATGTAAAAAACAAAGAGTGAACCCTAATGGAAACAATAGACTTGGGTGCTAATGAAGTTCGGTTGTAACAAATGTCCCACTCTAGTGGGGATGTTGATAATGAGGGACACTCTGCATGTGTGGGAGCAGAGGGTATATGGAAAATCTCTGTACTTTCCACTCAATTTTTCTGTGAACCAAAAACTGCTCTAAAAAAATAAAGTTTATTAAAACAATCATTTGCAATGGCTTTTAATGCACTTTAAATGAATTCCAAATTTCTATTTCTTTACAAAGCCCTACATATTTAGCCGCAAACTACTTTTCTCCCTTCTTATTTTAATACGCATTCTCTCATCCATTTCACTCCAGCCACACTGGTTTTCTTTCTGTTCCTTGAGTTCCAAATGTGCTCCTTCCTTGGGCCTTTGCATTAGGTGTTCCTCTTTTGGACCACCTTCCCCTGGTCTGTGTAGGACTGGCTGGTTCTTCTCAAGCAGATCTCAGCCTCATTGTCACATCCACAAAGAGGCCCCCTTGACCACTCAGCTTTAAGTGGATCTCTTGACTCTATCACATCCCTCTCCTTGGTTCCCTGCACTGAGCTCATCACCATTTACTATTATTCTGGTTTGTGTATTTGTTATCTATCTCTTGTTTCTCTCCTGCAAGTAGAATGTAGACACCATGAGAGCAGGGACTGTTTCTGTCTCAGCTGCCATGGCCTTCCAGTCCTCAGATCTCCATCTGGGTCCCAGCTCTGACCCTGAAGATGTGTGTGTTTCCTGGCAGCATTTGATCCCAGGAGGTGTGTCCACAAATACCATCCATCATTTTCTCCTATGGGGGACCCAAGTAATATTTTGTCTAAAGTCCAGACACCACATGGAACTTGTTCAACAAATGAATAGATTGGATTTAATGAATTGACCAGTTCCAGCCCGGGGTCATTCACTCTACATCTTCCGTAATATCAATTTGTTGATAGGGTTAGCAGAGATTTTCTAATACACAGATTTCATGACTAAGTTTATGGCAATAGTTAACAGTTATATGATACTTACAAGGTGGCAAATACTGTTTCAAATGCTTTATGTTTCAACTCATTGAACCATCATGACACTCCCATTCCGCAGATGAGCAAAGTGAGACATACAGAGGCTAAGTTACCCAAGGTCACACAGTTAGTAAGTGGTAAAGCTGAGATTTGACCTCATAGTCTAAATTTAAAGTCCTTGCTCTTAATTAATATATGCTCCTGCCACTGACATTGTACAAAATCCCTCCATCACTACCCAACACAGGAATAGGCTGGCTACTAGATTTCTGCAATGCTTAGAGATATTTTTTAAAAGTATGTAGAACTTGCAGTCTTTTGATCTGTTTATTGTGTTTATTAACTGTATTTCTAGCATTTTAGTGACTGTGTTTCAATGATCTGGGGCAGAGAAAGAAGTGTTAAAATGTAAGGAGAGACATTCTCCAAAGTGCTTTTGAAAGCCACCGTTTTACCCAGAGAACAGATTATGTCTCTAAATGCCTCTCAGTTCTGCCCTGGCCTGTCGTCGTGGGAGGGCTCTCAGGAGTTTCTCTGGCTTTTTGGCAGGAAGAGAAAAACTGTAAGCTTGGTTATGACCTAAAAAGTATTCCCTTGCTTTAAAGATGTTATTGACTCAATGATACTTCCTGTGTTACACCACTGAACGCTCCCCTTGGCTGCCACAGTGCAGGCTTTTGCTGTGTAATTGCTTCATTCTCCGTCCACGTGGAGCTATACCTACCCCTCTGGTTCTACTATCCCAATCTGCTACCCTGCACACTTCTCTCCACTCACATTTTGAGATTTAGCTCGTAACATTTCAGCAAAGAGATTCTTCCTGCCCAGTGATGACGATCAAATGGCAGACAACAGGGAGCACCTGTTGCCAAGTACTGAGCTGAAATAAACATCACCCCTCTTCCCATTCCTTACGTTCTGAGAAGGAATAGCAATGTCTTGAAAAATCAGGAAGAAAAAAATGGCCAAATAAAAATTATTTATTGAAAAATATCCAGAGTCCCTCTGGGAGGACGGTGACTAATGTTGTCTCCACAGGCAGCCGGGCTCTCCTGCTGCCTGCAGACAGAGGACCTGAGCACAGACTCTATATTCTGTGATACATGTTGTCTTGGGTAGAAGGCTATTTTTTTGTTTAAGCTGAATATTCACCTGAACAAATAGCAGATGTTGATGAATATTAATTTGTGCTTAGATTAATGCTTCAAAGTGTCAATTTAATTTCTGTTTTACTATTCAGCCCCTGATTGTAATGAGCTACTTCAGGAAGTGGGGAGCATACACCTGGCTTGAGGGCAGGGCTGGAGGTCTCCAGGAGTTGGAGCGGGGTCTTCAGGCACAGGGACAATTCCAGGGGAGCCCCGATGGCCCCTGAAAATTATACAGCTGTGCATTGGCCCAGTGGAGAGCTAGCAACTCCTCAAGGAGAGAGAAACACACACACACACCAGAAACTTGACCTTCAGGACATGCCCAGAGCTGAGCCAGTGCCCAAGCTGGGCTCTGGGCTCTGAGTGGGACAGGCTGCTGGATGCCCTCTCGTGGTCTCCTTTAACTCCACCTCAGACCATTTCTGTTGCTGAGAAATTTCATTCTAATTTGTATCTTTCTAGGTCTACACATGGCGAGGGGAAGAGCGCCTGCTTTTGGAGTCAGGCACGTCAGGGTGTAAGCCCCTTGCATCTCACTGGCTTAGGCACATTTTGTAACCTTTCTGAGCCTCAGTGTCTGCACTGGTAAAGCAGAGCCATTGAGTAGGCTAAGCGAGGTGCCTGTGTTCCAGGCTTAGTGAGGGCCTCGCACCAGGCAGCACTCAATGCTGCAGTTCCCGTCTCCCTTTCCTCCAGATGAATAAACCCATTCTCAAATAATGTAAAAACGAAACTTCTTTCTTACTGAGTTTTCATACATCACTCTGTCGTAAGTGTTTCTCTATGTTGCCTAATTTCCTAATTCTGTGTGTCTTGTTAGTCACTTGGTAAATGGCAAATGTTTTTATTTTGAGTTTTTGGACAGAAATCACAGAAATGCTGTGATTTTTTAAAAAAGGGATATGAATGGCTCCATATTCCATATTTGTCTTGTTCCCCATTGACCTATGTTGTTGTTTCTCTGTTTGTTGGGCAAATAGAATGAATTGTTCTCGCCTTCTGCATCCCCAGCCTCTGGCCGTCTGGGATCTGCCTCACCATTTCACTCCTCTCTCCTCCTACTCTGCTGGCTCACATTCCACAGGACACCCAGGTTGTTGGCACATTGCTATCTGCACTCAAGAGAATCCTGAGTAGGGCTAATGTGCAGGATTACAAGGCCTAGTTGTCTTGTTCTTAAAACTGTTGATGGCAGGTCTCAGCACACTCTGGGGATTTTCACCTCCCTCTTGATCTTCTTCTGAACTTAGATGTCATATTAGTTTCTCAGGACTGGCATGACAAAGCACCAAAAACTGGCTGGCTTGAAATAACACAAATTTATTGATTCATTGTTCTAGAAGTTAGAAGTTCAAAACTGAGGTGTTGTCTGAGCCATACTCCTTCTGTGGTCTATAGGAGAGACTCCTTCCTAGCCTCTTCCAGCTTCTGGTGGGTGGCCATCCAGCCTTGGTGTTCCTTGGCTTGTGGCAGCATAATTCCAATCTCTGCCTCTGTCTTTACAGGGCATTCTCCCTGTGTCTTCACATCATCCTTTTCTGTGCACGTCTGTGTGCAAATTTCCCTTTTTTATAAGGGCACCAGTTATGTTAGATTAGGTCCTATGCTAATGACCTCATATTAAATTAGTTAAATCTATAAAGACTATTTCCAAAAAAGGTTATATTCTGAGGTACTGGGGTTAGGATTTTTGTGTTGTGGGAACACAATTCAACTCATAACATATGTAAATTATTTTTCATTTGTTTTTTTCTCCTTTGGGCTTTGGTTGACCATTTTGGATGTTACTTTAGTTTTATCCAAAATCAGCAAAGCCTTTCATAATCTG
This sequence comes from Eptesicus fuscus, assembly GCF_027574615.1. Taxonomy (NCBI): domain Eukaryota; kingdom Metazoa; phylum Chordata; class Mammalia; order Chiroptera; family Vespertilionidae; genus Eptesicus; species Eptesicus fuscus. The sequence goes on from NC_072480.1 coordinate 22,827,327, forward strand.
GCCTTTTTCATTTGTTCATTCATGAAAACATTTATTTAGCACTTATAGTATGCCTGGTGGGGAACTTTTATATCTATCAATTTACTGGATTTTCAAATTTCCTAGAAAGGTTGATATCATCATTCCCATTTTACAAAGGAGAAAACATAAACCCAAATAACTTAAGACACTTGCTTATCTTCTCATAGTGTCAGAGCTCAATGTCTGAGCTGAGCACCTCTGACTTCAAGTATTGACTCAGCAACAGTCTTTACTTTCTATTCAACTATATATCTCTGTCCTGGACTATGAAAAATCCTGCCTGTTTGATCTCTTCTCTCCCTCAACATTCTCTGGTCACTCTCTATCTTTGACTATTTCAGTGACTTTTGGCCTGTTCCCTCTCTGTCAGACCTGCAATATTGGCTCATACTGACTACTTCCTTCCTTGCCCTCTGTTCTATTCTCTTTTAAGGACTTTTCTCTTCCTGCCCTTTTCCTTCCTGTCTCACTCTTTGTTCTTCTCTTAGTTCTTTAAACACTACAGGATCCTGACTCCTGGTGTCAATCATCGATACCTAAATTTATCTAGCAGTCTCTGTCCTTTATGTTAATACATTCTGGACATCAACATTGATCCCTACCACTTCTTGACACTCTTCTGTTTTTTTTAAAACAACCCTCATAGCTTCTGATGTATTTTAAACAGTCTTAAGACACCGCTTCATCCTGGATCAGAGCCCAATTTCCTACCTCTACTGCTTCTTCCAAACATGACATTGGACCCCTGGGGCACATTATGTGTTTTTTCCTCGAGCACTGAGAGGTGCCTCCTGCTAATGTTATTGCATGGTGCTTTTTCAACAAAACTTAAGGAGTCTCAATGTCTGACTGCTCCTCTAATGAGCCTAGTGCCCTCCCTGAGAGAGCTACTTGAACTCATTTGAAAGAATACTGGCTGGTAGGTCTGCCTGTTAGGATGGCTACCCCAAAGTACTCTAGGAAGATGGGAACCTAGTTTACTTAAAAAAAAAATCTCCAGAAATGGTGATTTAGTTACTCCCTTAGAAAATTAAAAATAACTCCCCATACAGGGCTCCATATTTTCTTCTGTCTGTATTGTACATGCTCATGTCCTCAGTGATCTGACTTTTCTTTATAGCTTTTAGGTTCTATTTACATGCTGGAAAATGTCAAGTATAATCCCTTCACCTTGGTGCCTTCCCCAAGCTCCAGATCTATCTTCTTAGCTAACTGCTATCCACTTGGATGTCCTGCAGGCACCTTACACTTAACTGTCATTCATCCTGGCTGAGTGTTCTCTTCCTCTTGTAGTCTGTATTTAATGTAGGATGATGTTATGTCCTCCAACTCCCAAGCTATGCACCATTATCCCTAGTTCTGTGTCCAATCAACTGCCATTCTAGCTCAGAAATATCCATATATCTGACTTCTGTTGATTCTTGTCCTCAACATTTTTCATCGAACTTGCCATTAGCCAGTCTTTCCCTCCATCTTCTCTTCATTTCAACCCAAATAGACCTCTTTCGAAAAAGTAAAGTTGTCCACATGGCTGTCTTGTTTTCAAATAGCTGCTGGCTTCTCACTGCCTTGGATAAGTCTCTAAACTCCATACATTGTCATTCTGGGCCTTCACAAATCTGACTATGGCTGACTTTTCATTCCTTAAGCTCTGTGCTCTCGTCTCTCCCCATGCCCAAGCACCAGACTTCCGCCAAATGGGCTTCTCCTTGTGTCCTAGAGACAACATGCCCTTTCATGCCTTGGTGTTTTTGCATGTGCTGATTCCTCTGCTTGGGTCACCCTTTCTTTCCTTCTTTATGTGGCAAATGTCTTCTCAGGTCAGTGGAACTGATAGTAATTCCCCTAGCTAGAGTTGGTGGCTCTCTCTACTCTACCCCCATGGTACTTTATTCTGAGCTATATAATAATTTGTGTGTTCTCATGTGTCTCCTCCACTATACCGTAAACTCTCCAGCAGCTAGGAAGTGCCTGGCATTCCATAGAAAAGCCACAGATGTTTTGAATGATTGAAAGCTTCATATCATCAAATTCAACTCTGTATTTTTTGAACTCTCATCCTTCTTTCTTTCTTTTTTTTTCTAAAGAGAAGAATCTGATTATCAAAATCCATAATGTAAAAGTTTTAAATAAATTAATACATGAGTAAACAAATAAACAAGCTGGAGTTTAAAAAAAAAAAAGATGGCAATGGGATCAAGTCAAGAGTGGGTTGGTACATCACCTGTCTGCCTGGGCAGGGCAGGTATTAGAAGATGTCTGTAGGATTTGTTCTGAGCTCCTAGCAGCCCAAATAAAGAGTACAAGATCGCTCTGGGGAATAGAGTCTAAGTCTTGAGACCCAAGATAAATTCCTCACAAGGGCATCATGTAACTAAAGAACACCACCATTTTCTTCCTCTGATAGAATAGCTAGCCAGATAATTTTTGGTTGAGTGATGGGAGGGGAGTGTAATATTTGCCTAGCATGTACATTAATGAGTTTTAATTAGAAATATGAGTATATTTCCTTTTGGTGGGATGAACAAGGACAGGAAAAAAAAAAGTGAAGAGGGGAGCATCCCCATCTTCTAACTAAAATCCCTGAGAGTTTCACTCATCTGTTCATTCATTCATTCATTCATTCATCAGACACTAATTATTAGTGAAATATCTATTTTATATAAGGCCTTATGAGGGATTTCTCCTCCACTTCCTACTATGCAATCTTTCCCATCCCAAGTTCAGCTGGAAGGTATATTACCATATATTGGTTCTTTCAGTCAGAGGCCAGAGGATATATCCGCTTAAATTGCATTGAACAGGATTCGGCACTCAAAATGGAGGCTTTTCGGTGGCAGCTAATGGTTGTCATAGGGAGGAACAAAAGGGGCTCTTGGACACGCTTCTTTTTAAGCATTCAGGGAACATTTTCCGGCTCTGGAAAGATTGCTTTCACAGAGCAATTTTAGCCATTATCAACTGAGAATAAAACCTTCTTTACAAAATTAAATTAGCCAGTCTTCCCTCCCAGATTCATTTTTCCTCCTTTAGCGTGGCGAAACCCAGCTCTATTTAGCGGGCCATGCAACCTCTCTTACCTCGTCGTTCAAATCATTTAGTAAAATAAAAGGGCTTTAAAAAAAGGAGGTTGAAAATATAAACACGAGTGCAATTAAGATCTCCACTCCATTAGATTAATATAACTACTTTGCATGGAGTTCATTATGATGCGCATCAGGGTTTTAATGTTTCCTCCAGTTTAGTGCCATCCTTAGTTAGAGGGAAACATCGTGCTATAGAAAACAATTGCCTCTTGGGTTGGAAAATAATTTGAATAGGATTCCATTGTGATTAATTAAGCTCACACACGATAAAGTAGAAAGAACCAAACAGTTGTTCTTCAAATTGACAGCATATTTGGCGAACAAAAAGATTTATAACACCAAATTTAAATTTTCCTGATGTAATAATATATTATGTAAATTACTATTGTTTTCCTTTTTGTTGGAAACATGGAAGTTCTTTCTTTTTTTTTTTTTTCTCCTATGCAAAGAATAGAGGCAGAAACAACGAAGGAAATAGAAGAATAGAAGACTTAATGAGCAAGCACAGGCATGATGATATGGATATAAGCCTTTATTTTCTCTCCATTACCTTCAAATTATTTCCCACAAATATTGTATCTGACAATTCTTTGGAGTCAGCTCTAACTGTGTGCTGCCTTTGTGGGGAGGGGCTGTACATCTTTCTCCCTGGATAGCAACCCTCCTTCCTGAGAATAATTCTCCACATTGAAAAAGCGGCCCCCCTGTCCTTTCAGTTCCTCTGCCGGCCTAACCTAAGCTCTGGTCCACTCAGCAGGTCCTTCAGGAAATATCCATTGTTAGCCCTTAAAATACCAGGTGAGCCACATTAGTGGCATTCATTGGAAGCCTATTCTCTGCAAAGAGAATAATCAGCCTCACTTTGAAAAATGTTTCCTCTCAGTCTCTCCTTCTCACTCTTTCTATATTTTGTCTTTGCCTTGTCATTCTCTCTTCATCCCTTTCTTTGTATCTGTGTCTCTCTCTGTGTTCATCCATCCTCAGTCAGTCCATCCATTTCCTCTGCCCACCCCCACCTCGTCCTGGCCTCCTTCCCTGCTACTGCTCTCTCCATTCCCCCGCCTCCTTTCCTCTTAAATGCTGAGTCTCCAGGTTGCAATCAAGATCCCTGAAGCCAAATTAGGAGTGATGGCGCATGTCTCCGGAGAGTGTCTTCTATTAACTGGCAAGACTCAGGAACAGCTATTAATGAATAGAGGCAGCTCCCCAGGTTCCCCGGGCAGCACATTCAAGTACTTTCTGTCTTTGAGAAACTCAGTTGGGCCTCCAGCGCTGGTTTCCTGTCTGATGGAATGAAGCTTCCAAGGCTGCGGCAGGATCAGTGTGACACTTCATAAGGTCTTGGTGCGGTCCTCTGTCCACGCTGCCGTAGTGTGGCCGGCATGGAGCCCGGGAGCTGACCCCACGAGAGAGTAGGTGGGCCTATGGTGGGTGGGGACACAATTTAAACTCTCCCTTGTCTTTAGAAGACTCCAAAACAATATTTCCCCTTAAACACCCTCTATGTTTGGGAAGAAAGCTGACTTCTCACAGGACACTGGCAGCTTTCTGATAGAGAGCCCAATGGGCTAAGACACCCATAATCATCTTGTTTGCTCAAGATGTGCAGGCTGGAGAAGCAGACTTACCAAATCATTCTGTAAATCCAAGGGGATGAAACATGATAGAAACTTTATTGATTTGGCAACTTTTCGTCCCTTTTTTGAGCTCGTGATGAATGTCTGGAACGAATGTGTAACGAACACCCATGGACCAGCAGCCTCCTGATTTCTGATGCTGCCTCCCTTTAAACCACACAGACCTTGCTTTACAGACTTTTTAAGACAGTTAAAATAATTAATTTTGAAAAAAATATATAAATAAAATAAAACCTAAACCTAGGTTTCAGCCTTCCCCATCTATGATGAACAAAGAAAAGGAGTTAAATACTTTTAAAGTCAAGCTATTAATGTGTTTATTCCTAGGAATATACTCCTTTACTTTTTAAATTTTATTTTTATTGTTGAAAGTATTACATATGTCCCCTTTTCCCCCCATTGACCTCTCCCAGCCTGCGCACCCCACTTCCCCCCGCCCAGGCTCTCACCACCCTATTGTCTGTGTTCCTGGGTTATGCATATATGCATACAAGTTCACTGGTTCATCTCTTCCTACCCACTCACCTCCCTTGCCTTCCCTTTGAGATTTGACAGTCTGTTCAATGCTTCTATGTCTCTGGATCTATTTTTGTTCATCAGTTTATGTTGTGCATTAGATTCCATATATGAGTGAGATCATGTGATACTTATACTCCTTTACTTTTTATTATTTTTCAGTCCTTGGCACCATCTGTAAAATAAGAAAACAATAAGAATTGGAATACCTGAGGTCAGTTCAGTTAAAAATGTATTTATTAACCATTATGTATCAAACTGGGATCATAGGGTGAGTAAGGCACTGCTCTTGCCCTCAAGATGCTTACAGTCGCAAGGATCTTGTAAGGAAAGGACTGAATGTATGCCATTTCTCTTTCCTGCTAATTACAAACATTCAACTCTCACTTGCATCCTGATATAAGGGCTTTCTGGCCAGGGTGGGCATGCACACGTTAGAATCCGTCCTTAGCTTGGATTGTTCAGTTTCTTCCTACTTCCTACTAGGGTCTCCTTGGTACAGTAGTAGCATCTCTGTACTCTCATATGGTTTTGCATATACTTTTATCTTCAAACTGTGAGAAGGGGGTGTTTGTTGAATGAATAAATGAATGAATAAGGGCCTAGATTGTCTTTCAATTATTTTGTATTAATCTGTATTTTACTTTAGGCTTTATGAACTCTTCCAAGGAGGGAGGGTCATATCTCTTTCATTTTTGTGTCCCCATGTAATATGTGCTCTCAAAAACTGTGAGTTGACATTCAATTTTATGCTCTCTCTCTCTTTTTGGTAGGAAGAGAATGGTTTTCTTCTTATCCTCATTCCAGACACAGGGTATAGGGCTGTTGTGAGGCCATAGCAAGTGCGGATCCTAGTGGATCTGAGCAGCTTGGGGAGGAAATGGTCTGGAGGGTGGAAGGTGGCATCCATGACACCTCCATGAGAAAACATGACAGGTGTTTCTGGCCTGGGTGTTCTGCTCTGAGCATCTCAGCAAAGACCCAAACTCAGCAGCAATTGAATAAGCAATTATTTTTCTTCTCCTGCCAACTGTGAAGTGAAGATGTTGGCTGGCCACTGGCTTTCCCCGAACCTTCAGAGCATGCCTCTCTCCTGGTTACAGTGATCCTATATCAATCATTTGTTCCTTGCTCCATGACGTGCCTTCAGGCCTTTCCTGCCTTCCACCCGCTCTGAATCTCCCTACACACAAGCTCCTCACAGTTCCTACCTCTTCAGCTCTCACTTGTTTCACTGTTCTCTTCTTTCCCGGCTTAGATGTGGTAACTGATTTTGGCATATCTGCTTTTGGACTGACTTGAAAATTCTTAGAATACCATTGCTGTGAACAGCCCCTAAATTTTGCTTCTTGATAGTGACCCAGAGCCATCTCACCCTTACTCTCATCTCTGGTCCATGATATGGAATAGTCTAGATCCCCTAGCCTTGTGCTATATCCCTGGAGAAAGATGCAATTTTCCCAAGATAGGCTGTTGTTCTCACTGCCCAGCTTTCCGAGTATGGAGGGGAGATTGTGAGTGAATCTAAGATAAACATCTCTCTTTCTCTCTCAAAGGGCACAGAGCTAACCCTAATTTCATCCATGTGCATGGGAATAAGAGGTGTGTGGGTCCCATCTGCAGCTCCCTGATAAAGATAGCCAGAAAGTTCATATGCTGGTTCCTAAAAGGAGCTGGGGAATGCCATAAAGAATCTTCTTGGAATAAAAACAAACAAACAAAAACAAACAAAACTAGTGAGGATGTTCACCTCATTAAAAAAACACTCCAGAACAGGACAAATATAAGGAGATGTATCTGACCCTGGGTTTTTAAAGGTACCCCTCCACCCCCAGACACTAAACTCATGAAAAAGGACAGTCTCAAGGGCAAAGTAGGAAAAACAAAGGCTCTATGGGCCTGGCTATGCAATGCTTTTTCGTTTTATCATCGCTCCTTAGACTTTGAGAAGCCATCTTTGATATCTGAAGACTGAGTTATGTGTCCTTCCTAAGTGCCCTCTTAGCACACTTTGCATCCGTTCTGCCAGCACCCAGCATGCGAAGGGCCGGTGTCTGTGAGACGGTAGGTGCATTGGGTGCCGGGCCTCACAGAGACACACCAGGACTTGTTGAATGAGTAGAGCAGGCAGGCCTTTGATAGCCTGGGTAGTCCACGCTGGAAAAAGCCCTGCCACCTCCAAAAGTCTCCCAGGCAACTTATACCCAGAATGTGATTTGTGAGTGCTGATATTAATTTTTGTGATTGGTAAGTGTTGATTAAATTTCCCCAACCCCCAAAGTTGAGGCAAAGTTTGTGAATGAGCACAGTACTTTTTCCATGTGGATTTATGAGGACTGTCTATCTTAGCTCTTGGCAAAGTCTTCAACAAATGTTAGTTCCCTTCCTATTACATGCAGGCAGCCCTAGAAGAAGTGACATTTTACACTGTCCAGTTGGAATTAGATAGGAATCTGAGAAGTTTGTGGTGAAGGTTGTTGTATCAGGAGAGAACACAGAGGGAGTGAAATGAGTCAATATATATATATATATTTTTAAAATATATTTTATTGATTTTTTACAGAGAGGAAGGGAGAGGGATAGAGAGCTAGAAACATCGATGAGAGAGAAACACCCATCAGCTGCCTCCTGCACACCTCCCACTGGGGATGTGCCCGCAACCAAGGTACATGCCCTTGACTGGAATCGAACCTGGGACCTTTCAGTCCACAGGCCGATGCTCTATCCACTGAGCCAAACCAGTTAGGGCATGAGTCAATATTTGAAAAGTGCACAGTTAGCACTATAAAAATGTTTGTTGAATAAATAAACTATCACTGCTACTATTATTATTATTAGGCACTAAGACACCATACAGACAAGAAGACCATTTCCAAACCACAGAAGTTCTGATATTCCAGAGAGAAAAAAATACTATACATTTTGAAAGTCCCCCAAATAAAACATGGAAATGCTCTTGGCTCGAGGTTTATTCTATTTAACACCTTTCAATAGGGCAACATCTGGATGTTCTCAGGCTTGGCATGATGAGATGCTGAAATACAAATTCTGGAAATGCTGTGCATTAGGCACTCTTGTCTTTGCCTGTAATTGCCTTTAAGATATAAAAGAGCCTGATTGTAATAACTCCCCTAGTGTAACTATTCTTCATGTCTATTCTGCAAGAGAAGGTAGCAGGAAGTGGTATCGCTCTCAGGATATGAGTAAGGAAAGAGGGGAGCTAATCTTAAATATATGTGCCTGGCATCTCAAATAGCTACTCAACAACATTGTGAAAGTAATATACCGGTAATGATATATATATATATATATATATATATATATATATATATATATATATATATATATATATATATATATATATATATATATATCCCTTAACCTATTAACGGAAATAATTGTTGCACTAAGATAAAAAGCCCCTAAGTTTTCTGGGCTAGGTGGCCCTAGGTCAGAAAGCATTTATTATTTATTTCCTGAAGTCCTGTTTCCCAGAGATAGGGATGGAAATTTGGCAGATGGGGGTTCCCTCTTGTCAAGCAAGTGAAATAGTTGTTTCATTTTTAATCTGGATCCTGTGCCCTGACGGATAAATCTGAAGGGTGTTGTTAAGGATGTGATGAATTGGGCTCCTGGTGATGGCTGCAGGAAAAGGAGAAAGATACGGCAGCCACAACTCTGCTGCCCTTTTAGAATGAAACAGGTAGAGCCTGACATTTCTGAGACTGAAGCAAGGAGAAACGTTTGTCTCAAACATGCCTTAAGTCCTTTCACTGGACTTTCATCTCTCATTTTTGGGAATGTATGGAAGGTCTTTGCGCTGAGCTGGGATGATGGGAAAAACCAAATACTGTTACGGCTGGATTTGTTTTACCCTCAGGTACCATGAAGCTCTGCGGGCAGTGAAATGGGTGCTCTGTGCTGTGGTCCAACAGCTCTAGCCGAGGTGAGTTGCAGTAAACAAGGGTGCGGAGGGTATGCCTGAGTAACCCCTGGTGTCATGTGGCCAATTACCATATCTCATAAGAACACAGGTAAGCCTCAGTTTAATCCTTATTGGGTCATCTGATGCATGGACACACCCAAACTGTGTGAGTATAGTTCCAAGTAGACTTTTGTTTTGGACCCAAAGATAATTTAGATTTAATGTTACATATGACAAGAAGTTACTGCAGGTTTTTAGCAGGAGGTTGCATGATTTGATTTATTTTTAGGACAAAAGTGGGGTGAACCATTTAGAGTTCAATCAGGAGACTGAAACCACAATAGTAATTTGAACAGGGAAAATGAAATACTGCATAAAAGTGATTAGCTAGTTAATGATATTACCTACTAAGAAGTATAAAAGGAACTCTCAAGAATACAGGAATAAGACATCGGAAGCAATCATTATTTATATGGCTGAGAAAGAGCGTGCAAGGAAAGGACACATTTGGAAGAAGTTCCTCTCTCGGCTGCCAAGACTTATCTAGTGTGGTCCAGTAGGAAACAGAAGTTCACGAAGGTGATGCAGTCTGGGCTGACAGCAGGAACCTCCTGCTGGAAGGCGTCACCAAGTTTCCTGCACACCACTGGCAAGGGAGCTGCCAATTGTCAAGGAAGCAACGCACAGCACTTTGTAGGAAGAAAAGTGCTGGAACCAGGAAGAGAAGCCCCCTTCTCTTGCAGTCTTCCTCCAGTGCCCACTCCGGACAAGGCCTGACACTGTTCCCCTGGCAAAGGAAATATTTATTTGATTCAGCTCCAAAATCTCCAAGCAGGGCACAGATGGCTACAATTGGGGCTTAGAGATAATAAGTTGATAACAGGAACAGGTGGTGAAGTAAAGGTTGGCTTGAAAAGGGGAGAGTCTAAAGGCTGGAGTGGATGGGTAGCAGGTAAGGTAGAATAAGGTGAGATTGCTAGGTGGATGCACTGACCTTGGTCCTGAATCCTGACAGACAGTGGGGCTGGCAGGGAGGGGGGATTCCAGTGGTACTGACAAGATAGAATAGATGCAACACCAGGTAGATGAGATGGAGACATGAGAGAAGGAAGAGAAAGGGATACTTCCAGGTTTGGTGGACTTCATAGCTGGGAGGAAAAAAACAGGTTTGAGTTTGAGGGGAAGATAAGGAATTCTGTTTGGACATGTCAATTTATGTGTGGTACCTGTAGAATATCCTGTCAAGATTCAAAATTTCGTGGAAAGAAGCACAATGGATTCAAAGATGTACTGGGGCCATGTATTTCCACAACCACTACAAAACTCGTATGTAAAGAAAAGGAGTGAAAAACAAATGTCCACCTTAAGAAAAATTTAAACAAATTTATCTCTCAGAAATAAACTTTTTTTTAAAAATTCAGAAATATACATGCCGGGCTGGTGTGGCTCAGTGGTTGTGCATCAACCCGTGAACTAGGAGGTCATGATTTGATTCCAGGTCAGGGCACACGACCAGGTTGTGGGCTCAATCCCCAGTGTGGGGCCTTCAAGAGGCAGCTGATCAATGATTCTCTCTCATCATTGATGTTTCTTTTTTTCCCTTTTCATTCCTCTCTGAAATCAATAAAAACATGTAAAAAATATACAAAATTTTAATTAAATCTAGGAGCTGTATTACTTTCCCCTCCAAACATCCTGAAGCTGCTTTAATCTAGACTAAGGGTCAACATTAAAGTTTAATGTGTGTGTGTGTGTGTGTGTGTGTGTGTGTGTGTGTGTGTGTGTGTGTATTTCTGTATGCTTTTGTTAGTATGTAATTCCTAACAGAGTAAAGTTTCTATATTAAGCATTCTAGGAAATTTAATATTTTATCACTGCAGCAATTTATTGCAGGTCAAAAGTTGGTTACACAAACATGCATAAACTCAAAAGAAGGAGGTGGAGTTAATGGGCTGAGGAGACACACGCCATATACATATATATATATTCTCATATTCTCCCCTAGCATTCATTTCTTGTGCCATGCATCATGGCACTTAATTGTATTTTGTGTCTCATTATTTCCTGTATGTACTAAGTTTCTAGAGGGCAGAAAAGGTACTATGTTATTTATATTTCACAGTTTAATATTGAGTTCTCAATAAAGACTTGATTTTACTCAATTAGTGTTGATTAAGCATCACTCCAAGCCAACACAGGCCTAGGTGATCCTTGGAACCAACATGAAAAACACAATCCTTTTCTTGAGGATTTCATGATTTAAAGAGAGAAAAACATAGAAAGAACTCATTTTGATAAAATATTGTTAGGTGCTTAATGTACCAATCCTTTCCTGGGCAGAACCTTCAATATTGAGTGAGTCTTTGGACTAATGGCCAGGAAGTACCATCTATTCTTTACACCAAAGTTTGTGAGCTGGTGGGGTATCAAACACTGTGTGGGCTTATCAAAACTTAAGAAGAGGTTGAATGCAAAAATCAAATGAATGTTCACTGCATGAAATTATACAGGAGGGAACATCAGAACAGTCTAAAGCTTTATAAACTTGACAAGAACACTGGGAAAATAAACAAGGTAATATTTAATACAATACTTTGAAAATAGAAAGTGCTGACATTAGTGCTAATTATGATTATTAGCTCCATGACCTATTTCCTTCTCCCTTTACTGTTAGATTTATCGTAAACCTTCTTAATTTCAAGGGAAGTTACTTGTCTTTAGATGAGCGTTTTTTATGAAATCAGATGTTAATATATGCATTTATGGAAGTACCATTTCTTCCATTATTATTTCTATCCTCCCTAGAGGGCAGAGGTTTTGTCATTTATCTGTTCTTAAGACACCTAGCAATGCAATGTTGGTAATGGCTGGCTTACTGTTAGAAGGCAAATGTATGTTTAGAATCCTAGTTGTGACTACAAACTAGTTAGATTTTTAAAGAATCAGAACTTAGGTAACTAAAGAGATTTGCCTTTTAAAGTGGTCACCAGGGAGACTAGAGTCTACTCTACCAGAGATGCTGACAGTACTCCAAATATTTTGGCTCTTTTCATTTGGAATTGCTTTCAGAAACACTTTTACAAACCATATTAAGAGCTCATGTCATTACTTTAGGTCACATCTTATATGTGGAAAAGAACACGAGAGACCAAAAGTGGGGAACATGCCCAAAGCCACCTCTCCTCTCTGTATGGGTGTATGTGAGGCTCAGAGAGTTAAAGAGCTTGAAACTGATTGCAATAATATGAAGCAAACCATACTAATGCTTTACACACCCACATTAGCTTGAGAAAATTTCAAATACAAATATCAAAAGGTTTTAGAAAAGTTTAAATTTTAGATTGTCTATTAAACTTGGTTTCTTGGGGGAGAATCAAAACTATATTTAAAAGACTTCCACTGAAGAAGGAAAGAAGGCAAATAGAAAGAATAACACCACACACACACACACACACACACACACACACACATACACACACACACGCACACACACCTCTCCTTTCTTTTTCCAGTAGTTTAATCAAATATTCTCAAGAACCTAACCTGACAACCCAGGCTAGTTCCTTCTTCCTTTTTTCCCACCACATTTCTGACATTGATAGCCAGAAATTTTTGGTTACTTTCCACTTTTATTTTTTATTTATTTTTTTCACTTTTTTTTTTTTTAATCAATGTGATTTTTTGCCAGAGAGGAAAGAGAATAGATAATGAGCAGCCAAAATAGAGAGTTGGCTGAATAGTCATAGGCTTTTATTCCTTTCCCTATCTCATGCATCTATTTAAGGCTTGTATTGGTTTGCTAAGGCTTCTGTAACAAAGTACCACAAATACGTGGCTTACACAATAGAAATTTATTGTCTCACAATTCTGGAGGCTAGAAGTCCAAGATCAGGGTTTTGGCAGGGTTGGTTCTTATTGGAGGCTGTGAAGAAGAATCTGTTCCATGCCTCTCTCCTAGTGATTTGCTGTCAATCTTTGGTGTCCCTTGGCTTGTAGACACATCACCCTGATCTCTACCATAATGTTCAGTTGGCATTCTTCCTGTGTGCTTGCCTGTCTCCACATTTCCCCTTTTATAAGGATACCAGTTATATTGATTAAAGTCTATTCAAAGGACCTCATTTTAATGTAATTATTTCTGTAAAGACCTTGTCTCTAAATAAAATTACATTATGAGGTACTGGGAGTTAGAACTTCATATACATTGCGGGGGGAAGGGGACAGTGTCAGCCCATAACAAGTCTAAATTGGAGCTGTACAGAGAAATGAGAAGGTGGGGAAGCAGCAAGCCTAACAGCCTGATCTTTGGCATTATGGCCCATACAAACAGGAAGTCATTCTGCTCACTTTCATCAATTGGCATACTTATAAGGATCTGGGATAACACATCTTTATCATATTCATCTCAATTAGATTTCCATAACACTTTACCTGTACCTACTTTTTTCCCTAAAAATCATTATTGTTGAAAGTATTACATATGTCCCCTTTTTACCTGTACCTACCCTTTGACACTCACAATTTTCTGACTTGCACTACAATTTTTATGTACATAATTTATCTCTCATATAAAACTAAACTCTTTGAAAGCAGGATCTAATTCATATTTATTATAATTTCTTGACTTAGTATGTGCCTTATACATAATACATACCCAATAAATTGTCATCTATCTATGAATGACCATCCAGGATTTATAATTACAGAGTTCAAAAAGTATACAAACTCATTGTTAAGCACTATATTAGTCAGGATAGGTTAGGTTGTGCTGCAGGATCAAAAAACTTCAAACTCTCACTGACCTGATACAACAAAGTTTAGTTGTTCGATCCACAAATCTTCTGCAGATCCAAGCAACTCTCCAAGGTTGTCATATTCAATGTGGGAGCAAAGCATCAGGGTTTCCTCTGGCAGGGGTAGAGATCATGGAGAAGCCAGAGCTGGCTCTTAAATGCTTCAACTGAAATGACACATATCATTATGCTCCCAGCCTGTTGGGCAGAACTAGTAATATGACTCTTTCCAACTTCAAGGGGAGCGAAGAAACATTGTCTTCTATGTGTCAGGAAGGGGAGGAGGTCTAAAAATGCTTCTGAACATTAGTAATGTCTACTTTAGGCACTTTCTTTCTAAAAAGTGTATCATATATTAGAATTGTGTTTGAGACAGTATTTATTGAGCCCTTACTATGTGCCAGGCAACGTTCTAAATGCTGTGGTCCAACAGTGAAAAAGAGATTAAAGGCTACATTCCAGGGTGGGGCAATGATAACAAAGGAGTGACTCCCCCAGAAAAATAAATGAGATATTTTCATACAGTGATAAATGCTATAGAGAAAATAAAACAGGATAATGTGATGGAGAATAAGTTAGTTCCCTGTGACCTCAGCAGACGTATGTTCTATGTATCTTAGTCTTCCATTGGAAAGTTAGTGCATAATTTTTTTTTACTCATATAATTCAAAATGTAATAGTTATTCTTACACTATATTAATTGAAACACTATTGAACAGAACCTTCAAACTTCTGGAATTTAGAACTGTTCAACACATTTTAGGTATTAAAATCAAGTAATGAGAAAATTAGGTTACACAAAATATTTATAAAAAGAAAATAATTTTTAAAAATGGAAGCACAAACACTTTCTTGCTGTATAATAACCCACCCCCAAACTTAGTGGTTTAAAACAACAGAAATCATATATTTACTCTTGATTCGGCAATTTGGCCACACTTGGTAGGGACAGCTCATCTGTGTTCCATGTCTGTTGGACTGGAATCTAAGATGTCTTGTTTATTTTTAACTAATGAATTAGTAGGATGACTGTTATTGCTGAGGTTATCCAGGTTTCTTTCTTTCTTGTTTATCCAAGTGGATATCTTATGCTTCCTCACATCATGACAGCTGGGTTTCAAGAAGGAACATGCCACAAGGATGAATCCAACACTAGGTGCTTATCAAGGCTTTTCTTGCATCAAACTTGCTAATGTCCCATTGACCAAAGCTAATCACATGGTCAAGCCCAGAGTCAATCTGGGAGGCAATTACACAAGGGAATGATTCACTGGGAGCTAACGAATTATTTGTCTATCACTGTCAACTCTCTGAACTCTTAACAATTTTCATTCCTCCTGTAGAGACCATAATACTGCATCCTTTTGGAGACTCCCTAAGTCTCATTCCATTTAGCACCACGCTCAAGCTTGAAGTCCAAAATTCCTCCACATAAGTCATGCCCAGGGAGGATGAGGCTTCTTTTGTGTGGCTGCTTTTAATTTGAACACTTGCAGATTCAATAGGTAAGTTATCTTTCCTCCTTCTGCTTACCATCAGCAACCTATAATGGTGGAGCAAGAATAGAAAAACTATAATAAAAGCACCCATTCAAAAAGGGGAAACTGGAAGAAATATTTAGTCTTTTCCCAGACTAAAGTGGTCCATTCACTTACATACATCTAAGCCCAATCAAATGCGAACAGGAGTTTGCAGCAAAGAAAGTAAAGGTTTTTTAATTGAGGAAATGGTGCCAAGCCCAGTCACAGGTAAGCTAGTGCTAAAAGACCTGGTTTCCTGATGGCATCCAGGGGATGGGTTATATAGGGGGAAAACCATTAATCATGGTGGCTAAATGAGTTGGGGTCATGGGCTCTACTGATTGGTTGGGGCCAGGGTAGGTATGTTGCAAGGGTGTGGTCCATATAGTCTTTTGCTTTCATGGGTCTGGAGCTGAAACACAACTAAAGCTAAGATGTTATCTTTAGCTTGCCTGAATCTCTGCTTCTGTGGTCAACAGATCTAAGGCTTTGATCTTAGTTTGATAGTGGCCAAAATCTGATGTCCTGAGGGTTAATGATCAATGAAGGGAGTGAACAAACAAAAAGAAAGGGTCATGATAAAGAAATGGAGTTTCTCCATGGTTACACTAGTCTTCAGCAAATCTGAAATCTAGTTTGGTACATATTGCTAGTTTCTTGGTTAGGGCCCAATTCTGATATTTAGTTCTCTAAGGATCATGATTGGAACTGAGTCACATTTTTACTCTGTCCTGCTTATAGAAGGTTAAAAGCATTTTTCATTCTGAAATTAAGATTTCATTTTGAAAATAGAGCCCTGGTGCATGAAATTCATGCACGGGTACAGTCCCTAGGGCCTGGCCTGCGATCAGGGCCATCTCCCCCACTGCCTGCAGCCGGCTCCACCCCCTGCCACCACACACCCCCAGTTCCCCATTCATCATTAGGCAATTGGAGCCTGCTGCCTGGGGAAAGGGACCGAGAGGTGGTCAGTGTGTCTCATAGTGACTGGTCAAGCGGTCATTCTGGTCGTTCCGCCATTAGGGTCAATTTGCATATTACCCTTTTTTTATATAGGATGGAGGTCCAGTACATGAGTGGGGGCCAGCCAGCCTGCCTTGATGGGGACCCCAGATCAGGGTGGGGGTCCCCACTGGTGGGCAGCATGGCTGGGGTGAGGGGCCGTGGTGGTTTGCAGGCCAGCCATTCCCCTGATCAGGGTAGGGCGGTCCCTGGTGGGGGGCAGGGCCGGACTGGATGAGGGGCCATGGGTGGTTTGCAGGCTGGCCATGCCCCTGATCGGGGTGAGGGTCCCTGCTCAGGGGCGGAGCCAGCTTGGGCGAGGGGCTGTGGTGGTTTGCAGGCCGGCTATGCCTCCTGCATCGGGGTGGGGAGTCCTCGTGGGGGGGTGGGGCCGGCCAGGATGAGGGGCCACGGTTGTTCTGGTCTCTGGTCTTTCTGGTCTCTGGTCATTCTGGTCATTTCACCATTTTGGTCGCTGGGCTTTTATTATATAGGATGCCTCTGTCTGGCAATATTTGTTGTAGTATAATTCTCTAAAAACTTTGTGAGTTTCTCATAAAGCTTATTATAGGCTCACTTCATTTGACATTAGCTTTGTCATACTCATAAAGCTCTTCAAGGCAGATTCCTCTCTAATTTTGCCAGAAAGACAGGGTGCTGTGGGACAGTACCTCACTGTCCTCACTATCCCTTCCTATTCTTAGAAAATTCCCCCACCCCCCAACTGAGACAGTCTGTGAGTCTTGAGGATTTTTAGAAGTCCTTTTGTCTAGTCAAGAGTTTACAAGTCTGTGTCCTAAATTTTTCTTAAGTTCTCATAAACAATATCCTTGATTTGATCTTTAATTCGAGGTCCCCTTTTACTGGTAATGCCCTAGATTTGATATTTTCCCTGAGGAAATTTCTTACTTTAAGAATATTTTCACAAGACACACTGAAGATGAGAATTTTATTTTTGAACCCTAAAGTCCTTTACATTTTCTCTAAATTCTGCTTGAAAATTGAACAGTTAATTCTTTAACTCATCTTACTCTTTCCCTAGCTTATTCAAAGAAACTGAAAGATTTCAGGTGCTACTTTGAACATTCTGCATGGGTTCTTAGCTGGATCCACAAGTTAATTAGTTATCCTTTATATTTTCCATGTTACTGTAGGTGACAGTTTTGCTAATTGAGCTGCACACACATAACTTGGGTTTTCTTTTTTACAACTTTTAAAGCAATTTCCTCATTGCCCTTCTATCATTAAGAGCCTTCTTTAGGTTTTTCAGGCCCCTGCCCTCTGCACAATTCCAAATGCCACATGTTTTAGGTTTTGGTGCAGCAGTACTCCACGTCTGGGTACCACTTTCTAATTTTCAAGTTACCTCAGGGACTGTTTTACTAATTGTTCTGCTGGCACATAACTCAGGTCACCTTTCTTCAGCTTCCAACAGCTATGGCTTTACTGCCCTTCCATTCTCTACTAAGATGGAAACACAAACAAAACCTCTTCCAAGTTATTTCCTTAGGGCAATAAGTACACATTTAATTTGATCCCCTATATCTTTGGAATCAACAGTTACAGCACTGAATAGCCATAATTGCAGTTATTAAAATTTCTCAACTGCCAAAGATTCCATTTTCTTAGATTTAACAAAACTTACTAAAAACAGTTTCCTTCCTCTCTGTTTCTTTCTCCCTCCCTCCTCCCTTTCTTCCTACCAACCTTCCTTCCTTTCTCCCCCCTCCCTCCCTCCCTCCCTCCCTCCCTCCCTTCCTTCCTTCCTTCCTTCCTTCCTTCCTTCCTTCCTTCCTTCCTTCCTTCCTTCCTTCCTTCCTTCCTGAAATGTTTACTGAGTTTTTCCTATGAGCCAGGCTCATACAATTTGGCATTAGGGTACTAAAATAAATAAAACGGTGTGTGTTTGCTTGCATGAATCTTATAGTTTAGAAAGAAGATTATTCCTTTGTTATCCTAAAAATAAAAGAAACCAGAAAACCCATTTAGCTATTTGATAGCCTAAGGGAAAATATCAAAGTGAAAAAAATTTTTATTTGATTCACCTGTTGGTGAATTCTCCACCTTCGGAAATCCTCTCCCTGAAGTTCACTGTTCTGACATTCCTTCCTAGGAAACCTTTGCCCTCTGCTTGGTTTTCCCAGAAACTATGGGTCTATCCATAGTTTTCCTGCCTTTCTATACACTAATACAGATTCCTTCAGAGTCTTGCTTTGAACTCAGGTTCCCCAAACTCAATCTCAATAATATGATATTGAATAATCACTGCTTTCCTCAATAAAATAGTAACATTCAGATAGAAATGATCAGATGTAATGCCCCAACACAAAGGATGTCTAAAATTATGCCTGGGCTTATGATGGAGATATGTAGGAGTACGTGGGTCTTTCAGGCTTCCTTACGTTGTTATGGCAACTCCACATGGTTTCTGTAACCCCCTGAAATTCTCCATGAGTCAGGCCAACTGCTGGAGAAGGCCTGCTTTCAAGTGTGGGTAGAACCAGTAGCTGTGCTATTAAACTTACCTTTTTTTCAGATTTGAGCGATTTGCGATGTAGGACTGGCTTCATAGCTTTACTTTAGAAAATAGCTTACGGCTCCTCGAGTTGCTGAAAGAATCTGATCAGTCAAGTTGGTAAAATTTCTGCCTTATGGCCTCCAGAACTTTGACTGCATGTGCAAGTGACTTTGTGACCAGCGTTTGCTTTTCATATTTACTTCAAATAAATCTATGTAAATTTACCTCTTCTGAATATTTAACATCTGAGAAAACCTTCCAACCCCACCCTCTTTTTTCCTTAGTGCAATTTTCTTTTGTGATTGTTTATACCATAGTCTGCAACATCTGGCCTGGACATCGTAAGGCAGGGGTCCTCAAACTTTTTAAACAGGGGGCCAGTTCACTGTCCCTCAGACCGTTGGAGGGCTGGACTATAGTTTAAAAAAAAACTATGAACGAATTCCTATGCACACTGCACATATCTTATTTTGAAGTAAAAAAACAAAATGGCAAAAACACCCGCATGTGGCCCGCGGGCCGTAGTTTGAGGACGCCTGTGACATAAGGTATGGCAAGATAGTGAACGTGATCCACTTGGAGGGGATTTAGCTCCTCACCCACATTGGGTTATATCTGTGAGGGTTAAAAAGAGGCATCTGAACCCCACAAATATAGTTCAGCGACAGGAGGTGCTCCAGAGCCTGGCCCAGTGAGGAGACAGAGGACAGAAGCTGCTGGGGTCCTGCTCTGCCTCTTGACACCTGTGGGGCCTGTCCAGTTTCGAAACTGCTACATTTTTATCAACACAGAATGCTCTCAAGTGAAAGGAATAAGGGCAAAGACTCACTTAACTTCTTCAAACAATAACTTCTTAATGTGTAAAATGCAGGTAAAAACATCTGCCCAGCTTTCCCAAATATAAGTTATATTTACAGTTCTGGCCACCCTGGGAATGGAGAGGTTCATACATTTTTTAGAGCTTTTCTGCAAACCAAAACAAAATATGTTCCTATAGGGCAGGGAGGGTCTAGCTGACTTTATAACTCAGTTTGAGTTGCTGCTCCAAGTGGAGTTGCTTTCCTGTGCTTCCTAGAGAGCAAGATGAAATCCAGAGAAAGGAGGCCATACCTCTGTTAATGACACCATTCATTCTAATTAACCTAGTTATTAACTACAGGAAAGGAGCAAAGGGGAAGCCAGATACTATAGGCATGTCATTTGGGCAGCTTTGCCAGGAAGCTACAACTTTATGTTGTGGGGTCGAACCCTGGAGTCAGAATAAGACCACCGGAGGCTGCTGATTGATTAAAAAAAAAAAAAAGCAGGCAAGGATTTATTGAACTGGCCAGGACGGCCGCGAGCACCACACGCAGGTGGAGTCCACCCTCACGACCGCCCTGTCCCAGGTGTAGGCAGTCCTTTTCAAGGTCCAAACCACAAAAATTTTCCTTTGTTCTAAATTCTAAATTCTAAATGCTGGGAACAGCCTGCAGGGGGGTTCCCAGCCCCTGCTGGACATTATTGGAATGTGGCCCTATCTTGCGAAAGCAGGTTTTTACAGAAGCAGACCCAAGCGGAGTCAGTAATCTCTAAAGGTTATCTACAGTTTCTACTCCTGGAGCTACTGAGTCGGTGGGAATCAATCTCCTGTAGTCCTGGTCCACAGGCACAGGAACATTACCTCTGTGAGTCTCCAGGTCTCAGTCTGGAAGCTGAGGTAACCACCCTATTGTCCAAGCAAGCAAGTGCGTACAGAAGCCAGAATAGCAGGGTTAAAATTCAAACAGCAGTTTTTACCTAAGTATGGTTGCTACCATACTTCACTTTACACTGCCCAGGGGTTCAACAAAAGGAGATAGACACAGACCCAGTAAAGTGGGGTGACATAAGGAAAGTGCTTATTATCAACTAGAGGCCCAGTGCACAAAATTTGTGCATGGGGAGGGGGTGTCCCTAACTCCAGCCTGCACCATCTCCAAACTGGGACATCCCTCTCACAATACAGGACCGCTGGCTTCTAACCGCTCGCCTGCCTGCTGGCCTGATCACCCCCTAACCACTCTCCTGCTGGCCTGATCACCCCCATCTGCTCTCCCCTGCACCGGCCTGATCGCCCCCGAACTGCTTGCTCTCCCGAGCCGGCCTGATCGCACCCCTAACTGCTTGCTCCCCCACACTGGCCTGATCACGCCCCTAACTGCTTGCTCCCCTGCCGGCCTGATCACCCCTAACCACCTCTGCCTCGGCCCCCACCACCGTGGCTTTGTCTGGAAAGAAGTCGGATGTCCGGTTGACCTGGTCTAATTAGCATATTACCCTTTTATTAGTATAGATTACACCTGGGACAAAGGTCATTAACCAGAATGGGCAAGGGTGCAAAGTTTGGGCTATTTAATTTCCCGAACAAAGGAATTAGCTCTCTTGGTTCCTCTTGCGTGCTCTTGGGCTCTTGGGATTTGTGTGCCTCTGGGCTTGCGGCACCCCCTGGCATTCTCCCACATGGCCCAGCGCCATGCAGACCCCCAACCACAATGGACTAATGGGCTGCAGCTGGCCTGATGCTGAACTGGACCCGGCTCCAATGTGGAAAGGAAACTTTGGACTCTGACTCTGCTTCTACTTTTACTGAAGGGATGTAATTCAATGGGAATAAAGCTTCCTACCACATTGCATCCTCTGTGGGGGCCTCCAGAAATGCTTATTCCAGTGGTACCCCAAGAACCCAACTTCCACCGATAACATACTACCGGGAAGAATTTTATTTCTCTTTTTTTTTTTGTAGGAATAAAAATAGAATCTAGAGGTGCTCCCTTTCTCTGGGGGCAGTTAGGTGTGAAACAGCTTAAAACCATCATCTAAACAGTTATGACAAAGCTACTTCTTTTTTCAGGGCAGGAAAGTATAATCCTATTATCTTTGTGTAGTTATCAGCACCGCTTGAAATTCCAATTAGTGCAGCTAATCACCATGGGAAACAGCTAAGTCTAATTAATACTTCGGAATGCTGGGTAAATGGCATTTGTTTTACTCCTCTAGACACATTTTCTAAGTAAAATTCTGATTTGGGGCTTGTTTCATTGCAAATGGATGATTTATAAAAAGGAACAAAAAATTAACTCTGTGTGAAACTAACAAAATAACATCTTAGGTGATCTTGTCCAGTCTGAGAAGAACTAGAGGCTCTAGAAGAAGGCAGGTAGTCAACGGCAAGTCACAGGCATATTTCTCATCTATTTGTTGTTTTTTAAAAAAATAAATCTACAAAATAGGAGAGGCATTATTCATTTAAACTCAGATTTGTAAAGAGAATCATTTTCACTTGACTCATTAACAATAATTCCTTGCTTAGAATCAGGATAAAGTATTAATAACCCAGGCCTCTGGGCTTAATTCAGTGGCTTAGAGCCAGTGGTCTATGGCAAATCCACTCCCAGGGTGATCTCCAGGCAAAATAATACCTTCCCTGTGGACACTGCACATTTTAAATGGGAGCTAGGGTTTGGCAATCTGTTCTTTCATGCAGAAATTCTCTATTAGCACTTGCCCCGAAAATTCAGAATCTCACTGTCTCCTGTCCTAGTGAGGTCCCAGAGTGGATTTAAATGTGGATCAGTTTCTCATGAGGAAGCCGGGCTTGACCACATGCACAGTGTTGACCTATGTGGTTTACGTGTGCCCGGGCTCATAACTTAACCAACCTACCGTGACTACTGAACTCTGGTCTGACGGTTATTGTCCCCTTGCCCTTTCTGTTTGAAGACAAGTGTCACAATGGTAATATTAAACCCCAAGGAGTGAGGGTCTTGAAAGATGAAACAGAGGGCCGGAGACCATGGGATACCAGGACACAGGCTTTATTGGCGATCACCCTGCTGGCCGCCTTCCAGAGGGGGAAAGGGAAGAGAGAGAGAGAGAGAGCTTGAGAGAGAGAGAGAGAGAGGGAGAGAGAGAGAGAGAGAGAGAGAGAGCTTGCTGGGGTGAGAGTGCCTTTTAAGGGGAGGAAAGGAAGGGACGGGGCTTAGGGCACTCAGCACACGCTGATTGGTGGTTTCATGTAAGGTACATGGTTAGAGGCCTAGGGATTTAGGAATTGGGGGCTTAGGGTATATGGCAGGTGCTGATTGGTGGTTCAATGTACAGTCCATATAAGGTGTTCAGGAATGTCCGGCTGCAGGTAGAGTTTTCGTCATGCTCTGTCCATCAGTTGGGGGAAGGGAGGATCTATCAGGTCTGATTTTTTTTTTTCCAAGATTGTCTCTCTCCATAGGCCTGGTGGATTCCTATGCTTGTTTCCCAGAGTAACTTGTTTATAATTAAATAATTGCTTTATTTCCATCCCTTGAAAAAGGCCCATATTTGCAAAGACTACTGGAGTTTCTAAACCAGAAAAGGCTAGAGAAGAATAAGAACCTCAAAGAGTTGCAAATTTCTTAGGTTTTGAGCTCAAGCCTTTGGCTGGGCGCTGGTCTGGGTAAAGGGGACACTTATTTTAAGTCAAGAATTCTGTGTTTGATTTTTGGGAATATGAAAGAGCCAACTGTTTACTTGGGAAGGGATTTGAAACCTTTTGTAGGCTTTTTGAATTTTTCAGATAAAGGCAACCACACCACCGTTCTTAGGCAAGATAGTTCTGTCAGTCTCTCTCCCAGGAACTGAAGAGCCGCCCAACATGTAAGCATTATTCTGTATAATTATGGATATTTTTCCTTCCAAAAATATTTTTTTCGAGAAGCTGCTATTTCAAAGGCTTTCAATTCTGTGTGTCATTATCAAATAATCTTTTTTGTACTCGGGTGTTTATTATTGGATTGCAACAAGCATAAAGCTCTAGGGGTTTTTGTCTCCTTTGGTATGCTAATTAGCCAGTTTCCTTTTGATCTTTTTCTAACTAAAAAGAGTGAAAAGCTATCTCGGTAGGGAATCTTGGTGCTGTACAGTCATCCCCTCATCTCCATAATCTGAGGATCAGAGGAAGACAACAATTTCACTGCTGAATGAGAGCTTCTAGAAGCTTTAGTTAGTGCTCACTGCTGCCAAGTAATCCTGCTGGCACTCCGAGGTGGGCACTGAGGAGGAAGATGCAGAGGGTGAAAGGCACAGATTCTATTCATGTGGCCAAGTGAGCTCCGTCGCTTTTATTTTTCCAAGCACTCAATCCATGCAAATCTAGGTCATTTTGCCTAATTTTTAACTTTTAGATTTCTTTCTCCTACTAATGTGTTTTTAGTGACAATGACTGAATACTTAGTTTGTGGCCTGAATAACAGGAAAACATACATAGCTGACAAAATCTGTTAGATTACAAAGCTGTCTTTCAAAAGACACAGTAAACTCAGATATGCAGAAGAACTGGGGGAAAATGCTGTGGCTCTTACGGGTTGAATGCACACATTTGCACCTTAGAATATGTGTGGGCATGGATGGAAAAAATAAATTATATTTTTAATTTGATCACTGATTGGTCTTGTATAGTTGTGAATATTCACCTTTTTATTAAGATCTAAAAATTTAGAACAAAGTCTAGGAAGTTGAATAGGAAATTTCATCAACAATATCATCATCTAGCATCTATTAAGAATGCACTGAGAGGGCAGCACTCATTATGAGGAGCAAGTGAATTGATAATTAAATATTCTAGTTACAAGAACTATAACCAGCCCAGCCAGGTGCGTGCGTGCGCGTACACACACACACACACACACACACACACACACAAAGTTGAACCATATGAATACACCGTTTATTTGCAAATCAAAAGCAATTTCATAAGCTTCAACTTAATACAATTTACAGATTGGGAGGTATGTTTATAAGGTAATTATTTATTTAAATAAATTATTTTTAAAAAAAGACAAAATATGTGAGAGAGATCATATATCAAAAAGAGTATTGATGCCATTAAAATCATCCTAAGAGAAGTCTGATCCCAAAATGCCCCATGGTGAGGGACATTTTTAGAGTAGTCCTAAACCTGAAGGCTTTCATTTCCCCAATGTTTGGAAAGTAATCTTTACCCTTTGAAAATGGGTTTGAGTTTTGGAAATAAAGAATAGTCATTCAGAATCACCTCTTGTGAGTAAAATAATTTATACTGAATAAAACTATTTTGAACTTTCTTTTAAATAAGTAAAATTTGAATATAAATAATGCAACACTTTTTTGGGGTTGCACCAA